>NC_057415.1:35374552-35703697 GCF_019320065.1 Cervus canadensis | reverse complement strand
AGCAGAGGAACCAGCTACACCAGACTCCTGATCCGTGGAAAGTGTGAGATAATAAACGTGTATCGTTTAAGCTCCCAAGTTTGTTATAATTTGTTACATAGCAATAGATAATAACTAATACACTCTATTATAACACATGGCCAGTATTATTCTTTATGTATTATTCCCAACTAGATGGGAGCCATGAAAGCAAGGATTAGAGTTCAGCTCTTTCAGCTCCACACAGTGCTTGGCACATACTAGGTACCTGATATATGTTTGCTGAATGAATGAATAAGTATGATCTTTAAGGATCCACTTTATTTTAAAAACATCACTATAATTCTGGAATGTTGGAATTCCATATACTGTTACCTTCATAGAAGGTCAAGAATATCAAATTTCCAAAGAACAAAGAAGAATGCAGAGAGCAAGGATTCTTCTGTAACAGTTACAGATTCTCTGACGCAATTTGCCAAGCAGTTGGGTGCACTGGGCCCTGTAAATGTAATAACGATGTCTGTCGAGTGTCTCTGAAGATGGTCAAAGTCAAGGGCAAAAATCACAGAACTTGCTCAAAGGCAGCTAAGACCATTAGCTGCTATTTGAAACCTGGAGGCAAGGTGACATTATGAGCCTCAAACCAGTCAGAGGAAGAGTCATCAGTCAGTCATGGAGACAGAATTCTAAATCTAAATCTGCTCAGATCCTCCAGAAAACTCTTCAAGTCTCCCCCTCGTCCTTGTCTTCCCCTGCACTTCTCTTCTTCTGCCCTAGAAACAAAAATATAATTCTTAGAACTAGAAAAGCCTGCTGATCCCTGCCTCCAAGCCCCTCATTGTACAGATGGAAAGACTGAGGCAGGAGAGAAAGGACTTGATCAACAAAGCACAGAGGATCCTAAGAACAGTGTTCTGTTTCAGAATTCCCAGAAGACTGCGGAGTTAAAAATAGAAACACAGGAAACAAAAAGTATCCTTGAGAAGCAGTGAGGAACTGAGGCAGTTAACCAGAAATTCAAAGCACATAGCTTTCAAATAAACAAAAAACTTTAGGAGATCAATACAGATAAAGCAAGCTAAGGAGTTACTTTCTCAAAGCAATTCTTACAGCAGCCCAAAACTGCCCTGGTCCCAGGCACCAAGCTACCTGCTTTACACGCATTATCTCCACCAGCCTTCCAACTATTCTTTTTTTCTTTTTTTTAAGCTATTCTTATAGCTCTTTCTTAATTTTTTAATAAATGAAGAAACTGAGGCTCCTAGAGGTGACATGATTCCTCCAAGGTTACATAAGCAGGAATAACTGAACTAAGTCTGTCTGCAGTACTGATCCTTTGCTATAACACAGGTACAGAGAAGGGGCTGCCAGAAGGGGAGTCTGGTGTGGGACTCTCACGCCAGGGCTCATCACGCTCCCCCTCCAGCCACCTAATAGTACATTTGATGCACAACAGCTCCCGACTGTCTGCTCCAGGAGGGCAGGAACCATGGTGATCTTGTTCCTACCGGATCCCCCAGAACAGTTCCCTGGCAGAACAGAGGATGAGCTAAGAACAGCTGTTTGAATAATGAGTGAATGGACAGTGTGAAGGCATGAACTGGATGTTCCAGTTAACAGGAGATGTGTGCATAGCAAGGATGTTTTCGCTGGGGGCTCCTCCAGTCTGAACCAAGCTGATGTTTGGAGTGAGCGTCCCTGTGTTAACCAATATATAATCCTCTGATTAAAGAAGCTCTTCCAGACCTCATAGCAATCGGATTACACACAGCACTCCTGATAAGGTCACTTCCACTGTTCTGCCTCTTTCCAGCCGACACATCAGCTCCCTGCCATTTATTATTGCCATCACAGTTCACTGTTTCTCCAAAGCTGTGCCAGAGGAGTGAGTCTCAATATCTGTCTTAATAAGAGGTACAGTGAGAGTAGGTAGTGGGCTAGCATGGTGGGTGGCTAACTGCCCAGACCTTGGGGAAACACTTCATAGCCCAGACACTCAGTTTTCCTCATCTGTTAAGTGGGGACAATAATATTATGTGTTTCACAGAGTCGTCATGAGGATTGAAAGAAGTGATGCCTGTAAAGGGCTTAGCTGAAGCACTCAGTAAATTTTCCTTTTAGTTACAAATGAGAATGCCTGGGGCAGACGGCTCTAGCTGCCACTGGGACTGTGGACAAGACAGTGACCTTCTCTGACCTTGGTTGTCCTGTCTGTAACCAATGGCGGGAGAGGGAGAGAACTAAGGATGCATTCAACAGTGATGACGGAGCCCCTATCACGTGCTTGTCCTTTAGCTGAGAGCCTCCTGTGCGGGAAGAGCTTTAACCAAGATGCATGCCAAGCCTTGTGGGAGTATCTGTCACATGCCAGGCAGGGTGATAAGTACTTTGCATACCTGCATTCCATCGATACTCATTGTAACTCTGATGGCAGTGTCACTGACCCCATTTTACAGGAAAGGGCACCTTGCCCAAGGTCACAGGTAACAAATATCAGAGATGGGCTTTGAACCTGGAGATCAGCTCTGTGCTCTAATGCCTTTCCAGCACAAACATCACATGATTCTCTGTTACCATGAGACAGACTTTGGAGATTATACCCAGGCTAAGATAAAGACTTCTATCTCTCTTCTTTTCCTGATGCTATTGTTCTTTCTCTTTTTCTCACCTCTCTCTTATCTCCTGGCACTTCCACCAACATGGTCTGTATTATCTACCAGTCGCAGAGATGAACGTGCCCCTTTTCTCTGCTGATTCCATCCCCACTGCAAGGAAGAGACAGGCTGTGGTCTTGGAGCAGAAGTCATAACTTGGGTTGTTACTCTCCTTTTTTTATGGATCCCAGAGCTGGGAGAGACTCCTTATGACATCCTACACTGAATGGCTTTGAACATCCTCCTCCTGTGTCCAGGCTGAGAACCCCGGGGGTCCCCCAAACCTCTCCATCTCCATCTCTCTGATACTTTAAAAAAAAATATTTATTTATTTATTTATTTTGGCTGCATTGGGTTTTCGTTGCTTTGCATGGGCTTTCTTTAGATGTGGCAGGCGAGCAGGGGTTACTTTGCATCACGGTGTCCAGACTTCTCGTTTCATAGCTTCTCCTGTTGCAGAGCACTGGCTTTAGAGTGCGGGCTCTGTAGTTGAGGCACACAGGTTTAGTTGCTCCAAGGCACGCGGAATCCTCCCGAAGCAGAGACTGAACCCACGTGCCCTGCATTGGCAGGTGGCTTCTCATCTGCTGCGCCACCAGGGAAGTCCTCTCAAGGATATCTTTTTATCAACCCCCCACTTATTCTCTCCACCACAAAATGTCAGCTTACCAACCAAGAATCATTAGTATGTGCCTTATTTTTAACTTCTGACATTCCCAGCCCCGCTTTCAAGAAGATGTGGTCTTTATGCCATTCCCACTGGGGGCCTTTTAGCATCTTTGAACCGGACAGTTGACAGGCTGCGTGGCCCAGTGATTAAGAACCCTAGAGTCAAATAGCCTGGGTTCAAGTCCCAACTCTTTCATTCGCTACCTCTGTAACCTTGGGGATAGCTATGTCCCTACGTCTCAGTTTTCTGTGTGTTTTACAAGGATGATGGTGGTATCATTTTTTTTTTTTTTTACAGAATAATTTGGAGATTGAGTGAGTTAAAATGTTTACAAGTGTTTAAAACAGTGTCTGGCACTCAATAAACATTTGCTCTATTTTTCTATATGTCCTGTAGGAAATGCATCTCAAATGAAATTAATCTCTACTGACTTGTAAGGATATGTTTCAGTAGATAAGAGGGAGGGGGGGGTGGGAAGCTCCAAATGACTATAAAGTAGAAAAAGAATTCTAAAAATTGCCATCTAAAAGAGGAGAAACTGACAATGTCAGGCCTCCCTATGCACTGGGTCATGTTTTCACTTACCGCACAGGACGCGGTATTTACAGCTGCCCTCGGGAAAGACGGGGAAGGTTTAGAAACTTCATTTTACAGTTGAGCAGGGAAGCCATTTGCCATGGGTCACTCAACTAGTAAAGGACATTCTGAAGTTGAAATCATGGTTTTCTGCCCGATATTTAGCGTGCAATTTGATGTGTTTCTCTTGGTTAAAACAAACACATGAGAAATAAACAGCCAAAAATTCAGTTCCGCACAAACCACTTCTCAGCTGAATACAATTCCATCGTCTTCCCTCTGCCACTTCAACCTCACCAGTGTGTCCGAGTTTCCAGGAACATCCGCAGGGGAAGCGCAGTGATTTGCCAGAGCTGGGGAATGACAGTGGACTATACAAAAAGTGGCTTTGGTGAAGACAGTCAAAGGAAGCCTGCAGCGGACACCGGAAAATTTTATTTTCCTTCTGAAGAGGGCAGTATGCAACCAAGGCCAGGTCTGCTCAAGTACTCAGGATTTCCTTCCAGGTCTTCAAGGTCGGAGGCTGGGCAGCCCTCAGAAGCCCAGGCAGCTTGGGTTTCCAAGAGCTTATTTCTGAACCACAAGCACATCTTCAGACATGAAATAGGATTCTTGAGGTTTGAGCACAGTTACACACTGCCTTGTATCTGAGAGTACACAGTGCAAGCTGATACGAAGGAGGTTTTGCAAGATGGATGGAAGAAGCCCCAGTGAGTTCTTTTTCCATGTCCTTGCACTTGTCTGCCCCCCCAAATCAGCCTCTATGACATTAAGCAATAGCCCAGCATCCCAGATGGGTTTCTGATGTTTGCAGAAGAAGGTGTTGCTTTTCCTACTCAAACGTGTGTGCAACCGTAGTTTCTGCTGCCTAAAGCAAAACACCTTCTTGCAAATATCCTTTGCACAGAAATAAAACGTTGGGAATGGGGATCTTAGCTCCTGGGATGCATTTATCAAGCCAATCACAGTAATTATAATTAGAACACAAACTAAGTGAAAGCCTAGCATGAAATACATTTGCAGAAAACCTGAACTGCATACAATTAAGCCCTGCTTGGTGGCATTTTGAGGTTTGCCATTAATATATTTTAGGGGTGAGCGAGATTGATTTTTTTAAAAAATATCTTTGGCTAGTTACATCAAAGGCTTCAATGAGAAAAGAAGAATGCACATTATGAACTGCTCTAATGGAACTGTCAGATGGATGTCCAAGGTAGCTTAACTGGCTGTTTAAGACACCCTGTCCGGCTTCCCTGGTGGCTTGGTGGTAAAGAATCTGCCTGCCAATGCAGGGGACATGGGTTCGATTCCTGGTCCAGGAAGATCCCACATGCCGAGGAGCAACTAAGCCTGTGTGCCACAACTACTGAGTCAGAACACTAGAGCCAGTGAGCAGAAACTACTGAAGCCCGCATGCCTAGAGCCTGTGATCTGCAGCGAGAGAAACCGCTGCAATGAGAAGACTGTGCACCACACTGGAGAGTAGCCCTGCTCTCCGCAGCCGAAGAAGGACTGCACGCAGCAACAAAGACCCAGCGCAGCCAAACACGAAATAAATGCATAAATCTAAAAAGATGCCCTTTCAAATATGTTCTTTGGGCGTTAATTTATCGAGGCCTGTTTTAGGGAAATGAAGACGAGAGTTGGCAATTGGAGGGGGATAATGTATAAAGAAAGCTGAACGCCAAAGAACTGATGCTTTTGAACTGTGGTGTTGGAGAAGACTCTTGAGAGTCCCTTGGACTGCAAGGAGATCCAACCAGTCCATCCTACAGGAAATCAGTCCTGAATATTCATTGGAAGGACTGATGTTGAAACTCCAATACTTTGGACACCTGATGCTAAGTGACTCATTGGAAAACACCTTGATGCTGGGAAAGACTGAAGGCGAGAGGAGAAGGGGACAACAGAGGATGAGATTGTTGGATGACATCACCAGATTGATGGACAAGAGCTTGAGTAAGCTCCGGGAGTTGGTGATGGACAGGGAAACCTGGCATGCTGCAGTCCATGGGGTTGCGAAGTGTTGGACACTACTGAGCAACTGAACTGAACTGAACTGAATATAGCTTCAGTTCCTAGCCTTGGTTTCGGAAATGAACTAAACCTACAAGGGCTGAAAAATCCCTCCATGGTTCCCTGTGGTCCAGAAAAGAAAATCCATTCCCTTCATTCAGGTGTCAGCTCTTTGACTGATAAAGTCCTGGCCATTTTCTCTTCCCCTAAACCTGGGCTCTCTCGGCGGTTGCAACAACTTATCATTCTGATTTTTAACTTTATTTATTTATGTAGGCTTTCTCCCCTGCTAGACTATAACCTCCTGGAGGTAAAAGATTTCATCTTTTTAACTGGAGTCTCCAGCACTCAGCACAAGAGTCAGGACAGAATGAGTGCCCTTAGATTATATTTGGGGGAGAGGGTGCCTTGGAGAATCTTCCCATTTGTCTTGGGATGGAAAGGAACAGAATAGTTTTTCCCCAACACTCTTCAAACACATTTTTTAAAGTGTTTGCGATAATTGTAGATTCACATGCAGTTGTAAGGAATAATACACAGATATCCCATGCACTCTTCCCCTAGTTTCTCCTAATGTTGACAAGATCATAACTCTGATCTTGACATTGATACAATCCACCCACCTAATTTGGAACTTCTAATATTTTGTATAAAACTTTAATATTTTATATTTTAAACTTTTATATTTCATATGCCCATGTGTGTGTCGTGTCCACTTTATATTTGTGAAAATGTTTTTGGTACCTACAGAATATTGGGCACGGGTCCAGTCTGATCTAGCCCTGCATTGGAGTTGGACCCCACAGATACCGAATATGCTTGAAGAGACAGATCTCTTGCATACAGTAGGTGCTCAACAATAGTCCGTATAAACACATGAACTTGAATGTTAGTGCGTGCAAGAGGGGACCGCAAGGTTTTAAGGTAGAAAACTGAGCCTGAGGCATTTAATATTTTAGGGACAAGACGTTGGTTGTTTTCCCCCACAATTGTGAGTTAGCTGACCGGCTAGTTGCTCCAAAGCGATCCAGATGAACATGCCTCGATCGTGAAAGAGCACAGTTTTTGAGGAACACCCCTCCCTCTCGGCCACCGGCTGGGGAAGTGGGGGTAACTCTCATCAACCCTGGAGCTCCTCCCACCCCTAACCCCCACTTTCACCCCTTTCTTCTCTGGGGCTGGACTGTTTCACCCCGTCTCCAGGCAACCGCCAGGCGCGAGGCGGGACGTCATTTCCTGAAGAGCCCGCGAGGGGGGGGGTGCGGGGGGGTTACAGAGGGGGAGGGGCAAGGGGCGGGGCCTAGGCTGGGCTGGCGACAGCGACAGCGACGGCGTCGGAACTCACTGGAAGATCGGCCCCGGGCGGCTCAACAGTTCTCAAAGTCCGGGCTCGCGGCCGCGCGGCTCCGTCTGCGCGCGGGCGGTCCAGGGGCGCAGGGGTCCCCGGGCTGCTTGCATCCCGGGGCTGCCTTGGACATGCCTCGCACCCCCTGCCGGACGTCCGCGCGGCTCCACCCGCTGCGATCCTGGAGACTCAGGGTCTAGAGCGCCGCCCACCCCAATTTATGACTCCGGGGTCCCCCAGCCCGAGAGGAACAGGCGTCCCGGCTGGGGGAGCCCCGGGTATGGTGTGACGGGGCGATCAGCTTTGCTGCGCCCCTCCTGCCGGCTCCGGCCACTCGGGGTCTCTGTGCCCTCCAGAATGTAGCTGTTCTCTCGTCGTCCCCTCGGACTCCAGCCGCAGTCTCCGCGACCTCCGGGCTCCAGCCGCCAACTCCTTGTCCCTGGGGACCCCGCCGCCGTCTCCGCCTTGCCGGGACTCCAGCCGCTGTCTCCGCGTCCTCTGGACTCCAGCCGCCGTCTCTGCGCGCAGCCGAGTCCAGTTTCGCGACCCCCTCTGTCTTCGCGCGCCCGGGAATCTAGCATTGGTCTCCGCGATCCTCCCCAGGATTAAGGCACGGTTTCCGTGCCCTCCAAACCTGGACTCCAGCCTTCTTCTCCAGGTCTTCCCGGATCCAGCCCCTGTCTCGGCATCCCCCCGGCGACCCCCCACCCCCAGCTCCCAGACCCAGACTCCCAGCCGTGATCTCCGCGCTCCCGGGATCCAGCTGTCGCGCCAGTGCCGGCGAGTGCCGCGGCTGTCCCACCGCGCGCCCCGATTCCGCCCGGGCCTCGGCGGGGAGATGAACGCGCCGCTGGACGGCCTGTCGGTGGGCTCGTCCTCCACCGGCTCGCTGGGCTCGGCGGCCGGGGCGGGCGGCGGCGGGGGCGCGGGGCTGCGACTGCTATCTGCCAACGTGCGCCAGCTGCACCAGGCGCTGACCGCGCTGCTGAGCGAGGCGGAGCGGGAGCAGTTCACGCACTGCCTGAACGCCTACCACGCGCGCCGCAACGTCTTCGACCTGGTGCGCACCCTGCGCGTGCTGCTGGACAGCCCGGTCAAGCGGCGCCTGCTGCCGATGCTGCGGCTGGTCATCCCGCGCTCCGACCAGCTGCTCTTCGACCAGTACACGGCGGAGGGCCTCTACCTGCCCGCCACCACCCCCTCCAGGCAGCCCGCCTGGGGCGGCCCCGACGGCGCGGGGCCCGGGGAGGTGCGTCTGGTGAGCCTGCGGCGCGCCAAGGCCCACGAGGGCTTGGGCTTCAGCATCCGCGGGGGCTCGGAGCATGGCGTGGGCATCTATGTGTCGCTGGTGGAGCCGGGCTCTCTGGCCGAGAAGGAGGGGCTGAGAGTCGGGGACCAGATTCTGCGTGTCAACGACAAATCCCTGGCCCGAGTGACCCACGCTGAGGCCGTCAAGGTAGGGCTCTGCTTTGGGGTGAACTTCGGGGCAGAGTGGCGAAGCACTTCGTATTAGTAGTAACTCCATGCTGTGTGTCCTTAGTCAAATCGCTTGACCTTTCTGGGCCCCGTTTTTCTTACAAGTATTTCTTTAAAACACGAACATCTAATATTTTTTTTTGAGCAAATAGATACCAGGCACTTGGGACATAGTGATGGGCGAAAAGACATGGATCCTGCCTTCATGGGGCATAAAGGCTAGTGTGCGGGAGACAGGCATTATCAAACGCTCCTGCAAAGGTATGATTCCCACAAAGTGGGAAAAGGATTCTTACCAGCATTAAAAGAGATACTGTGTCTGCTTGGCATATGGTTAGTAATCAGTGGGCGAGCTCCCCTTCTGCTGTTGTTATTCTCATTATCCTGGAGGCTTTTGCTCCTGAAAGTTTTGTTAACTCCAGAGTGGTCCAAGGAGGCTGTGCTGGTGACCCACAGAGCTCTGGCCTGACCTTGATATTTATGGACCAGTCTGTGTATCCTGGGACAGGTCCCTCAGAACCTCTCGTTCTCCATTTGGACCATAAGTGTCCCTAACCTTGATGGAAAGGGGATGTTTGTCTGAATGTCAAGAATAAATCTCCCAGCCCCTTGAGAGTAATTGTGCTTTTTGTGTCTGTTAATTGAGAAAAATAACCTCATGACAACTAACTCTTAGGAATTTAACATGCTCTTTAAGAGGAATGTATGCGTTTGCTAATCTCATGCCCAGGGATATTGAAATTCTGTTGAGGCAGGAGATGGGACTGTGTTTGGTTTACGTGTGGATTCAGGGATGCTTTGCAGGCACATGCCCTGTGTGCATACACACACACACACACATACCCCACCTTTGTGTCAAGAAGTGAAGAGTTTTGGGAAAAAGGAACAGTGACACAGTTTGCTTCTGCAAGGAAAATGCTTCCCAGGGGATTGGGCAGGCTTGTGACCCAGCTTCTCACCACCCATCTCTCACTCCGGTCTCTGGTCCCCTCCATGAAGGTGTTTTGGACTCCAGCGGAGGGACCACAGGCTGCTGGGAGACACTCAGGCAGCAGAGGTCCCTGGGCTGCTTAATGAATGACCTGTGATCAGGTGCCTCTAGAGCTCATTTCCTGACTGTTCACCTGGGACACGACCATCCTCTCACCTTGGCTTCTCTCTGCTTCCTGACCTGTCTGACCCTCAGGGAGGCCCCGGAGGATTTTAGAAACTTCTCTGCTGCTCCCAGAAAAAGGCTGACGAGTTCACACTGTTTGGGGGTGCGGAGGATAAAGCTCCCTCTGGGTTTCCAGGCAAACATCCTCCTGTCTCCTCCCTGCCCCCCAACAGTTCATCTCTTCCCATTATCTGACATTCCACGTATTTTAAAAAAAGAAATAATCCATTAGCCTTTGATCCTGAAAGGTCTGGAGTTCCCAGATGACAAATTTATACTTGAAAGATATTTGATCCAAATGGTCATTTATAAACGTGGATTCAGTTTGAGTGGCAATTTAAAAGGATTCGGGTAGCTTAATCGTCAGGAGGTGATAGACTTGGGAAAGGCCTCAGGAAACCTGGGCATTAAAAACACCAAGTGCCCCTTCAGTTCCCACCCCAGACTCAGCCACGCCTCTGAGGCTGGAGCTGCTCCAGAGTTTCCGTTCTGCCCTCCCCATCTGTCGATGGCGCTCTGCATCTTTCCCCCAAACCTCCCACCACTACACCAAAGTGCTGCTGCCCGCGGGCACCAGGCCTTAGCTCGTGTGTTTATTCCTGTTGCCGCCAGAGTCAGACCTAAACTCACTGGGCACAGCTTTTGAAGCTCCAGAACTCTCCTTGCCATAGGGAGGGGTTGATCGGAGCAGAACAGCCCTTGGACAGGTGGGAGCCAGTGGGAGCCAGGCAGTTCCTTGTTCCTGTCACTTTTCCTGCACAGGCTGGGGGAACACCATCCTCTCGGGTGACCCGCTTCCTCCTGGCCAACACCAGACGTGTAACCTGCCTGGAACACGCCCCTTTGGACCCTTCAGAAGCAACAGGCAAATGAGCAGCTTTGTGTCACCTTAACTCCAGGGGCGAAAGGGGGACGGACTTTCCACGGGTGGAATTTAAAACGGAGGAGGCGGAACCTCATCTCAGAGGCCTCAGGAGCCCTAGGCATGCAGGATGGGTGGGGGTTTCAGGGACAGTTTAGAACACATGCAGCTATTGACACATTTCCACAAAATTCAGGGTGCCAAGTCCCCTTAACTGAAAGCCCAAAGAAGCCCCAGCTTCTCCACTAGGTACAAACTGCCTTAACCAGGATTTCTGCACTGCCAGCCCCTCTTTAAAAGCTATGGTGCAGGGATTTTTAACTTCAGGTTTTATTCAAATGGCATCAGTGTTTCTGCTTCTGTCCTTTTCCTGTTGTTCCTGGATACCACGTTGCCTTTAGTAGGAGACATGTTTTCCTTTTTCCTCTTCAACTGTATTTATTTATTTTTTGCTTCCTCCCACAGTTTTACTGAACTGTAACTAACTGGCAAGTTAAAATTGTATGTATTTAAGGTGTGTTGTTGCATGCTAAGTTGCTTCAGTCATATCTGACTCTTTGCAACCCTATGGACTGTAGCTGCCCGGCTCCTCTGTCCATGGGATTCTCCAGGCAAAAATACTGGAGTGGGTTATTTAAGGTATACAATGGGATATGGGATAGTTGACCACCTTTATATTGCAAAATGATGACCACAGTTAAGCTAATTCACATATCCATCACTTCACATGTTATTTTATTTCTGAGGTAAGAATACTTAAGATGTAAACACTTAGAAAATTTTAAGAATACAATTTAGAATTATTATTAATAAATATGGTCCCCAGAAGCTACCCATAACTGGAAGTTTCTACCAATATCTCCCCTTTTCCACCAACCCTAGACCCTGGTAACCACCATCTTCCTCTCTGCTTTCGTGAGCTCAACGTTTTTATATTTCATTCATAATTGAAATCATACAACATTTTCTGTGTCTGGCTTATTTTACTTAGTATAATGCCTCCAGGTTCATCTGTGTCATCACAAATGGCAAGATTTCCTATTTTAGTGGCTGAATAATATTCCATTGTATGTAAATATATGCCACCTTTACCTTCTCGGTTCACCTGCCAATAGACACTTGGCTATTGAGGCGATATGGCTTCAGTCTTAAAATTTTTATTCTTCTTCTGCAGGTAGAAAGGGGGAAAAGATCCTCTGAGCTTCTCAAAGGAGAGATCGCGCGCGCGTGTATGTATGTGTGTGTGTGTGTCAAAAGAAAATTAAATTTTAGAAATCAGCTTACTTAATAGTTCATGAATCAGAGAGGGTCACCTCCTCTCAGTCAACGGAAGAGATTGAATATACAAAGGTTCTTCCACTTCTCTGTCTGACAAATCAAGTATCCATCGTTACAGCAAATTTAGGGAGGACTTTATCCTCTGTCTGCTGAAGCTCCCGGCCCTCTCTTGAAGCCTATTTGCTAAATCAGCAGTGACAGGCGTGGATAAGGCAAGCCATCTACTATTTGCAATTATGTTGAAACGTTGGGTTTTTGAAAAGTCTATCTTGAACGAACAGGAGCCAAGCCAATACTAACAAAAAAGAAGACCTTTCCAAGGTTTTCAGCCAAAAATGCTTGATAAATTGGCCAAGAAGTCCCCAGACCACGGATGCTGTGTTGGACTCTGCTGCACATTTGCTGTGTGACTTTGGGCCGGTCACCGACCCTCTCTGGGTCCTGGGCGGATGAGCCCGGGGCTGCCCACGGTCCCTTCCAGCTCAGACAGTCTGTGATTTGCTTCATATGTACTACCCAGAAGGCATTTAGAAGTCTAATTCGGTGGGGGTTTTTTTGTTCTTTTGGAGTTGCTTTCATTGAAGGCAGAGTAAAGGAAGTTGGCTGAGGACTGGGAGATAAGAACCTTGGCACTCTTGGGTAGCCTGCTACGAAATCAAAAAACTGGTGGCTTACACACTGTACTGATAGGAACTTGACTGCTCCCCTCAGCCCAAGAACACCAGCCCGTGTGACTTTCCAGCGTACATAGAAAGTGACAGTAGGACTGTCGCGCTCACAGCACCACCCTAGGAGTATTCAAAATCAAATTCACTCACCCGCTTGGCTTGCCTTCTGAGTCCCTGATTCATGGGGTAGGAGAAAGGGAGGGGTATCTCCGTGTTACTGGGATGTGTGTATAAATGCCTGTGTTTCATCTCGATAAAAATCAAAACAGCTTCATTACAGTCTCTGAATTTCCAACCCCCCACCACCGCTGGGTACATCCAAGGAACATAATAGAATTCGAAATGTTCCAGAAGTTTGAAACAGGGGCTGGCCCTTTCATTTAATTAGAGTTATCACACCCTCCCTTCCTTCGCATAATAATCCAGGGAGAATCTGCCCATGATAATATGTTATTGTATTTGGTCCGGCACATTCTAAACGACACATTTGTCATTTTCACATTATACACGGTTAGCTGAAGCCATGACAAATTATTACCGCTTCCAACTTGGTGTCTGAAACTCAGCTCCTCCTTCCCTCTCTCGTTCCTGTCTTCCAGTTTGGAAAACCCTGGCTAATGTGTTCATGGGGACACACAGACTTTCCTCTGGCCCTGCATTCATTCTTGGGTCCTCTGAGTCCTGCCAGCCATGACAGGTTGAAAGCTCACTATTAATAAAACCTTTATTGAATAGATGTTTGCTTGCTGAATCCAGAGTGTGATGCAGTACCTTCAGAGAGTCCATTTCTTTAATTTAACCTTGTGTGTTTATTTGGCTCAAGTAGATCCTGAAGGTTTTAGAAAATGATGGTGCCTTTCAACTGGTTATTTACTGCTCAAATCAAAGAAGCATTTTGCAGGGTAGAAGAGAGCACCTTTTTTTTTTTTTCATAATTGTTATTTTTATAGTAGACGATTCCTGCCTCCTGACTTTAAGCTGGACAGGAAAGAGATATAGGAATCACTCCAGCGCTAGCTTCTCGTTTCTCTGTCACCCCACCCCCTCCCGACCAACGAGCGATGTTTGTTACCTGCCACAGATTCGTCATGTGGATGGAGCTGCAAAGATAAGTATGATCCCTTAACCCTCGACCAATTGGATTCTGTCCGTGCTGTTGCCTCCCCCCTCCGCCTGCCTCCAGCCTGTATGCACCTGTCAAGCGCACGCAGCCCCTCGCCTGCCTGTCTGCTTGTGCTCACCGCACACATGCTTCTCCGAGTTGTAATCCCCCTGCCGTCCTCCAAAGGGCTTTGCACTGAAGCAGTCATCCATGGGGATTAGGCTTCAACTGGCTTTCCCGCAAGGTTCTTTGATGACCTGGAAGGACAGCGTCTGGTCTCCACCGTTTAGGGACTCCAGACCAGAGGATTTGATGAGAAGAATGGCATTTCATGGCTAGAGGTAGCTGGAGGCTGCAATACAGATCTCTCAAAGCCAATTCTTTTTCTTTCTGTTTCTTTAAAAACCCCCAAGCAAGAATCTGATGTTAAGGTAGGGCTCACATGGACTTCTAATTGCGCCCCCCCACCCCCTCCAGGGTGGGAGCCACCTTTGCAAGATTCCTGGGCTGCAGACGTTGCCATTTTACTTTTCCAGCAGGGCGGATGGAAAGGATGCAAAGAGCAGGAAACAGACTCTGCATTCCGTTCCCGTGCACTCCTGGCGTCACTGCAGGAGGCAGCCCCGTGGGGCCGGTGCACTTGTATTTTAACCTTGCATCACCGCAACACTGTTGGGAAGAGAAGAGGCTTAGTGTGTGCCTATACTATTTGCCTCATGCTTTCTTCTTCCCAGGGGAGGCAGGGAAGTCAGGGGGCTGGTGTTCAAGGAGGTAAAATTGACTAGCCGGGAGTCACCAAGGGGATCAGGACTTAAGTGGCCCTTTTGCCTTACCTCCCCAGCCCGGAACTCAGCCCTAGGGTTAAACAACCATCCTCCTAGAAAGCAGTGCCAGCCCCCTGCTGGAAGGCAGGCAAAAGGCACCTCCAACTAAAATAAATAAAAAATAATAAAATAAAATAAAAATTTTGAAAAAAAAAAAGGCACATTTTGTGCCTGACATTCAGGGGTCTTTCAAAGGCTTCATTTGACTAAGTGGGGAGTCTGATGCTCACACATCCAGAGAAAGTAGTGTATTTTAGTCCTCCTGTCTTCAGGCACAGTCTTTTGTCCACAGGCGCTCTGAACGGCACTTACTGCACCCAGGCCACTGGCTGGTGCTTGGAAATCAGAGATGAATATATACAGCCTATGCCCTCAGGGAGTCATGAGGGAGACTTGGAACTACTCATGGACACAGGACACCAACTGCTTTAAGAGCAGAGACGTTGGCTTGCCTCTGCGTCCCTGCCACGCTCTCAAAGGCATCGCCCGCTCCCACACCCACCCCCCACCCTGCATCCATCCTTATAACCTACTTTAATTTCCTTCAGAACATGTGTCACTACTAGAAGGACATTTTACTGTTTATCATCTGCCTTCCCCACTGTAAGTGAGCTCTGTGAGAACCGAAATTTGATCTGCATTGCTCACTCATATACCCCAATACCTCCATGGTGCCTGGCGCACAGTAGGTGTTTTAATACATAAATAAATATTTGCCGAATGAATGGAATGCTCTTACTACTAATGCCGTGCTGGAGAGTTCAGGATGCCTAGGTTCCTAAGTGTAATAGCTTAAGAAAGTCTGGGGGTTGCAGTGTAGTGGGTGCTGGATAGAAAACTCAAGGAAAGCCATCGACTCTGGTGTGTCGGGTACCAGGAAGCCGGCTGTGTGGCTGCAGGCAGATCATGTGACTCTCTGAACCTCAGCTTTGGAACTGTGAAATGGGCATAGCTACCGCAAAAGAGTTGACCACACCTTAGCCGCTAAACAACAGCAATCTCCCACCTGCCTCCTTCCCAGGGCTGTAGGGATCAAATGACTGAACAAGTGTGAAAACATTGCTAAGTAGGAAACTGTTTCAGTGAAAAGTCAAAAAAAGTGTAGTCTGACTTGGTGGGCAATAGCTTTTCCCATTCTCTACCCCCCAAGTCTACCCTATGAGACCCCTTCAGTTATTTTATTTTTCACTTTGCTCTTAATTTTAAAATCACATTCCCAAAAGTGGGTTATTTCCACAGCCTGACTGTGTGAGCTTCCAAAATAGAAGCACTTATGCATTCTGAAGCAATCAATGAACCAATTTTGGGTGAGATATATCTTCTGTATCTTCTGTATTTTTGTTATTAAAAAAAAAAAAAAAAGAAACACCGTTCTGGCGGGTTTCAAGAAACCTCAACATTTTAGGTGAAGGGCAAGTTTCTGTTAATCACATGTGTGTTTCAAAGCTGCTTTATCTGAGAATGCATAATTTCTTTTTTTTCCCCTTCTTCTTCTTTTCCAGTCCCAGCCCCTTTGCCTCCTTCCCCTTTTGAGAATTTGTGTTCCTGCTGCTAAACTGGCTGTGGCTTTGCTTCAGCTGGCAGCCAGTTTCATAGTTATTTTTCCTCTCTACCTGAGTTTTCATAATATCAGCATTCTCTCAACTTTGAATGCAAAGCAAATACATCAGCCTCCCATAAACAGGTCCCAAGATGTCCTCTTTACAGGACTTTAAAGATGCATGCTACAGGGAAGAAGAGAGTACAGTGACATCAAAGGTGTTTTCAAACATCCAGGAGTTGGGGCCTTAGAAGAGGTGATTCACAAATTAACAGGCCCCCCTTGTTTAGTTGCTAATTCATGTCTGACCGTTTTGCGACCCCATAGACTCCACCAGGCTCCTCTGTCCATGGAATTCTCCGAGCAAGTATACTGAAGTGAGTTGCCATTTCCTTCTCCAGGGGAGCTTCCTGGGCCACTGATTGAACCCACATCTTCTGCCTTAGCAGGCAGATTCTTTACCACTCAGCCACCAGGGAAGCCCAGCAAGCACCCTAGGCAATTCTTAACCACTCTGAAGTTTGGAAAGCCTGTCTTTCTTTTGGATTCCACCCCTCATCCCCTCCCCACCCCCATTTAGTCACATAAAGATTTGATCAGAGACGTGGATCCATCCTGTCCCCATCTTTAACTATTTCAGAGCACAATTCCAGATGTGCTAGGTCAGCTGATATATTGGAAAATCAAGAGAAAGAAGGTCTGTACCCAAGAGGTAGCTTTTGGAGATAGACTTGGGTTCATCTGAGAGTGTACTTGGCTGTGACCTTGGGCAGCTAACTCCCTTTGCCTCTCTGTGACTCAGACTCCGCCATGGGTGATCCCGGCTCACCGCCCTCACAAACGGGTTACTGACGCTGTTGCACATCAAAAGTTTGAGAAATAAGGCCATGGAGGTCCCACTGCAAGAAATGAAGTGAAAAATGTTATCGACTGAATTTGCTTGGCTTTGAAAGTTTTTTGTTGTGCCTGTTTAAAAAAAAAAAAAAGCAAAAATGCATTTGGAAGAAAATATTGGAACTTGAGGCTCTCGTGTTCCATCGTAACTGTTTGAATTGCAGAGTCATTTACTGAATGTAATCAATATTCCCACATAGACAGTTTCTTTAAAAATGTAATTGCTCCTATCTGGATGTCAGCATCTGCGTTTTCATTTTGCAGCAGTAATCAGGCCCAGGGGTTGAGTGGAATTGTATGTCTCGACCTCCCTTAAAAATGTGGGGAGGTAAGATAGACGCGTGGCCCAGAGGCCAGTGTGTGACAGCCCAGCCTTGTCCCCCGGTCAGCTGTGTCCCCAGCCTTGTTCCCCAGCATCCTCCCCTGATGGGCCCCCCAGGGGCCCTGATGAGGAGGCAGAGGAGAGAGCTGTTTTGCAGAACCCATTTCAGCAGTTAATACAGGTGAAAGTGGTAACTTGACAACATGGGCATCCACTCTTAAAAAAAAACAACAACTCTGCAATTTATTTGAACCACTTCTGAAATGGTGTTCTAGGCTTCACTAAGAGGTTTCTGATTAAGAAGAGAATAGAAAAGTGATCCAGCTATCAGAAACTTTGCTCAGAAGTAGCTGGGGATGGGTTTTCCTTCTTCCATTTCTGTCTTCCTGGCCCTGTATAGAGGGTGTGGGGTCCTTTGGTGTGTCTGGACCCAGCATCATCATTATCCTTTTCTTCTTCTCTTTTCTGCCTCCTTCCTCTTTCTTCTTGGGTTCCCCAGCCCTCTCCCAGATTTTTCCCCCAGCTCTCCTGAAACCTCTCCCCCTTCCAAGAGTTCCTCCAAATCCTGAGATTATTAAGTCAACTGGGCATGTCAGAATGTTCAGGTAACCCACAAATTCCTTCCTCTTTCCCCCCAAATGTCTGTCTCTTCACCCATCTTCTACCTGTGTCATCTCTGAACAGGATCTGTTCCTCCTTTTGGTGTATTCATTTTTGTTTATTTTTTTCAGCTCTTCTGTAGTATTGAGAACAACTTTTATTTGCCCTGGAAGCCCTGGCTTATCTCTGACCCTCTGATGGCACCTCTGTTGTTGTTCAGTCATGTCAGACTCTTTGCGACCCCAAGGCCTGTAGCACACCAGGCTTCCCTGTCCTTTACCATCTCCAGGAGGTTGAACTCATGTCCACCAAGTCGGTGATGCCATCCAACCACTTCATCCTCTGTCATCTCCTCCTCCTCCTGCCTTCAATCTTTCCCAGCCTCAGGGTCTTTTCCAGTGAGTCGGCTCTTCGCATCAGGTGGCCAAAGCATTGGAGCTTCAGCTTCAGCATCAGTCCTTCCAGTGAATATTCAGGCTTGATTTCCTTTAGGATGGACTGATCTGATCTCCTTGCAGTCTCAAGAGTCTTCTCCAACACCACAGGTCGAAAGCTTCTCCACGATCCCTGTCCGGGATTGCACCCGCCCGTGGCGAGTTAGACTCTTCCGGCCTGACCTCTCTCCAGCAGGTCTCAGACCACTCCCCCCAACCCCTTTCACCACTGCCAAACTGCAGAGGCCTCCCTGCTGTCTGCCTGTCTGTCTCCCATCTTGCTCATCTACCCGCCAGCCCATTCAGCGTCCTGGAGGCAGAGTGGAACTTTAGAAACTTGGGTCTGCTCCCACGGTGCTCTGCCTAGCGCCTCACAGTGGAGCTGGGAACCTGTGGGGCAGAGGGTGAGCTCCTGACCCTGACGTTCGGACTGCTCATGATCCGATCCTTTTTTACCCACAGACGGTTCTTTTCCCCAGCTGTGCCGAAGTGTAGTTCACGCTTGGTCAGACAAGCAGCAAGGCTTCGTTTCTCTCCACCCATGGCCCCATGGCCCCAGTGCTGCCCGCTAGCAGACCTCCACCTGTGGGAAACCTTCTCTTCTCCCCCCGCCTCCTCCGGGTAGTGGCTTCCTTTTCTCTGGTCATTACACAGAGTGTGTGTTTCCTAGTGCTGCTCTGAGGACAATAATAACCTTTGTATGTATAAAATTCATTAAACATCGCGACAGCCTTATTTATAGGTACCACGTTTGTTGCTTCATTTTGCAAAACTGCCAAGAATTTGTCACTTGCCTGTTGTCACCAAGATGGAAAGTGGCAGAGCCAGGATTTAAAGCCAGGTTTTGTCGACTTGAGGGACTGTGGCCATCACCCCAACACCAGGGAGAGGGAGCATCCTACTGTGCTTGAATCTGGGTTCTGGAGGCAGACATTCCGGGTTCCAAGCTCAACTCTGCCACTTGGCACCTGTGGGGTCTTGAACAAACTTCTTAACCTTTCTGATTTTCAAATTCCTCTTCCATAAAATTGTGATGGAAAGAAGAGTCAAATGGCAGACAAGTTACTAAGCTGCTGTGTTCCTACACTGTTCAATTTCCTCCATATTGATGGCCTTACCGGTAATGTGTTGAAGCACTGTGCATATCGATTCATTCGAACATTGAATGATTACCCACTGTGTTGGGGTCTGTTTTCCTGCCAAATGATGTTCTACTTGGTATAAAATATGTAACACAAGATGCTTACGAGCTTGCAGGAAGGAGCACAGTAATGCTTAGGGCCACATGGAGGGTCTTCTGTGTGGATCCAGGAACTCTGCTGGGGCTTCGCACACTGACTTTTCACACAGCCCCCAGGGAGAGGAAACAGCATCTGGAATAGGAAGTGATCGGCCGCCTGCATACAGATGGGAGGTGATAGGCCTAAGATTTGAACCCAGGTCTTTCTGCCTCCAAAGCATCGCCACTGCCCTCGACAGCTTCTATTAATAACTGAGAAGTGAGACGTATGAGCCACGGTGCTGGTCAGAGCTGGGTCAGTAAACGTACGTCTTTCCCCCAATTTTTTCCACTTGGCAAGAAAAGCTGCAAGGAGCCAGACAACCCAGGCTGAGGCCGGCCTACTCCTTCCCTGGAGATCTCTGTGCATGTCATTGACTGGACGTCAGGTACAGAGGTGGCCCGGCCTCCCTGCCTCTTTCCTTGTCCCCTCTCTTATCTCTCTCACTATGCCCTGGCCTTTGTCAGGATTTTATTTTATGCATTGTCTGTGGAAATTCCTTAAATAGATAACTGTGACCTCAACTCCGCCCCCACCCCCATTAGGATAAACCCGTAACTTATGAAATCATCTCACTGAACGGTGGAGGCTTGAGTCTGTCTTGCCGTCTGCCCTCTGGGCAGGATGAGGACAGAGTCTGCCGGGCCTTTCGTAAAAGACTGGTGGCCGTCAGCCCCATCGCAGACTGGGCGAATCAAAGGCCATTTTCTTTAGCTCATAGGAAACATGAGGAGCAGAGGAGTCTGTTTGAGCTTTTAAAATAACAATGTGTATGTGTGTGCACAAGTGTGTGTATTTTGGTGACCTAAGAGAGATAAGGTTCCGTTTAGAAAACGTAGAAACCCAGAAAAACACAAAGGAAGAAACCTGAAATCTTGATAATCCCCCCTTAAACTATCACTGTGGACAATTGATCCGTGTCTCTTCAGTCCCCTGTGTGTCTGTGCCTGTAAATTTGCCCTGGGAACCTCCTAGAAAACTGCCATTCTTGACTAGAACATAGTCATGAAGCCTGCCTCTTTCACCAAGACTATGTATCACAACTGCTTTCCCACCTTAATAAATGTTTCTTGAAAATGATTTTTAATGCTTGCATAATGTATCACAGCAAAGAGGTACATGATTTATTTAAATAATTTCTTCTTGTTGGACTATTTTTTTAAAACCATTATCTTTATTTCTGCTTTAAACACCTCTGTACATTAATACTGAAGCACATCTCTAATAATTCTTTGGACTGCCTTTCTAGAGGTGGCATTGGCTCCGGGGGTAGGCAGATTTTTCAGGCTTGGGAACTGTTGCCAAAGTGCTCTTGGGGAAGAGTCTGTTTTTTTCACAGTCCCTCCTCCAACATTAGCAGTGTATGAGATGCCTCATTTTTCCCCAACCTTGCCAACACTGGATATCATATTCCTTTTCCATTTTTGCTAATTTGACAGACAAAATGTATCCTACTCTAATTTGTTACTTAAATAGTGAAGTTGAACCCCTTTGCATATTTAGTGTTTGTATAGCTGTAAATACATATATAAGGGTTTCCAAAGTGGTTCAGTGGTAAAGAATCTGCCTGCCAATGCAAGAGATGTGGGTTCCATCCTTGGGTCAGGGAGATTCCCTTGGGAAGGAAATGGCAACCCACTCCAGTATTCTTGCCTGAAAAATTTCGTGGACAGAGGAGCCTGGTGGGCTCCAGTCTGTGGCGTTACAAAGAGTCAAATGTGGCTGAGCCACTGAGCACACACATGTACATATAAATGATGTATGGAATATATCATATATTAAACACATACGTACATAGATAATTGCTGTTGGTTTAGTTGCTGAGTCTTGTTGGACTCTTTGTGACCCCATGGACTGTAGTCCGCCAGGCTCCTCGTCTGTGGGATTTCCCAGGCAAGAATATTGGAGTAGCTTGCCATTTCCTCCTCCAGGGGAATATTCCAGACCCAGGGATCGAACCTGCATCCCCGGCACTGGCAGGAGGATTCTTTATCACTTCCCATCTGTGTATCCACTCGTGCACTGAGAAAATGATATTGATAGAAACTGATTTTCCTGATGGATGGATGTGCTATGGACATTGATTCTGGACAACAAACAGTCCATTGCAAACCCATCGAGGTGCATCTCATGATTATATCTATGACTCCTAGAATGTTATTAGTTCCTCCTTAAAGGAAAAAAGAAAAGAATAAATAGACAAAATTTAAGAGAACATTTGTAAAGCAATTTACTTAAATTATAAGAGACTAAAAGCCAGGCTTAGTGGATAATTGAAGAATTGAATTAAAAAGGAATCAATATCTTTCTGAAATCAGCTCTGTCCTCATCTTGTGAGTTGTTTTGCAAAGGGAGGATCACTCTGTCACTATCTTGTAAATTTCTCATGTCATTATCCCCAAGGACAGCACTTTTTCCCCTCCCTTTGATCCTCCGCGTTTTTCCTTTTCGCCCAGCCTTAGCTCACTCAGACATTTAGGCGCAAAGACGCTGGAGAGCAGGGGCTTTGAAATGTCAGGTGCCCGTTCCAGCCTTTGGGATCCTGGCATTCTCAGCACTGGAGCAAAGATTTGCTTCTGTGTCTTCACACTGGAGCCTTTGGAGAAGGTCAAACTCATAAAGAAAAGAGAAGGAGGGGGATGCACAGTTGATTTTGGAAAATCTACTCAGGTTCCAAGGCAAATCTAAACATCATTAAGAAAACTGAAAAGGGGGAAAGAAGATGTCAACTACTCATCACGTCTCTACCACCTCCCCTGGCCTGTATCTCTACGCATTCACATTTTCCCAATGGTTTAATTACCTTCCCCCTTTCATTTTTGCTTCCTACGTATGTGGTCATGGTGCCTCCTGACCTTTATGTGGAGCTGCGTTTCTGGGAGGTGGTTTGGTTGGGTTTACACAGTTGCTTGCAGTTCAGTTGATTTTTCCCTGCATGCAGCAGCTCAAGGTGGTGAAGTGGCCTCAGAGAGCCAGAACAGATGGGCCATGTCAGGGCTCATCTTGGTCTCAATCTAGCGTCCAATGGGTATGCAGACGTCAGGTACATGACAATGAGGCTGCCCTTCTTGGATGCAGAGTGAATTCTTACCACACTGCCACCCGATTGATGTCAACACTCCACAAGAATTTAGACGGACGGTGTTTGGACTTCTGTTTGTAAATGACGTGCATTCTTAGACCAAAGTCAGCAGCAGCAAAGGATTTCTGAGAAGTGGAGGAACATAGAGAGGTAGGATGAGAAAGCCCAGTTACTGCCCAAGTGTCTGTGAAAAGTATCTCTGCTTCCAAATGCATGTGGAGGAGATCTAATCGTCGAGATGGCCTTTAGCATTCATTCATCCGCTTGGCAGTTGTTTTATTGAGCACCTCCTATGTGATTGGTGTGATTGAACATCCTCTTTATTTACTTTAAACTTTTTACTTTGTATTGTGGTATAGCCAGTTAACAATGTTGTGATAGTTTCAAGTGAACAGCGAAGGAACTCAGCCATACATATACATGCATCCGTTCTCTTCCAGACTCCCTGTTTGTTTATTTTTTAAAATTGAGAGAATTTATTATCTTCATGAGAGAGTAATAGAAGGTGAATTTCCAGGAGTGAGATTTGGGATGCAAGAAGTAGAAGTGAGCAAAGAAATGGTTGACACCTTTTAACTCTTTGTATCCCATCTCTGTGTGTGTGTGTGTGCACTCAATCATGTCTGACTCTTTGAGACTCCATGGACTGTAGTCCGCCATGCTCCTCTGTCCAGGGGATTTTCCAGGCAAGAATACTGGAGTGGGTTCCATCCCCTTCTCCAGGGGATCTTCCTGACCCAGGGATCGAACCTGCATCTCCTGCATTGGCAGGAGGGCTCTTTACTGCTGAGTCACCTGGGAAGCCACATATCCCATTTACTTATTTGTTAATGTATTTGTAATTAATATTACTTCCTATTTCAAAAATAATTGAGTGAGTTAACCTAAAAAGCATATCGTGAAAGAGGCAGAGAGATCAGAAACAATATTGGAAAGTGTATTGTGTGTGTGTATGTTCACACCCATAGGCATGTGCGAAGTGGTACCTTTATAGGAGTGATAGTACATATTCAAATGGAATTCTGAACTTCCTAGTAACCAAGGCAAAAAGAGAAATTAATACATTCTTTTAGATTCTATAGAAAACTCATTGGTACCTCAGCAGAGGTAAAATTCCTCATTGGTACTCAGTTTCACGAGGAAGCAGGTCAATTTCAGGAGGAAAGCAATTATAGTTGTATTTTTCAGTGTCTCTCATTTTACGTGGGATCACCCACAGTCTCCTATCTTTCATATTTACTGATTTACATATTTACTGATACCTCTGGTCACTGATACATTTGGTCACATCTGTGACCAAACCAGAATTTCCTGTCCTCTCTGTCGTGAAAGATGTTGATAAAATAATCACTTATATGTAAGTTGAGTATGTTGAGGTAAGGCTTCTCCAGTGGCTCAGCAGTAAAGAATCTGCCTGCAAAAAAAAAAAAGAATCTGCCTGCAGTGCAGGAGATGCAGGAGACACAAGTTCAATCCCTGGGTCAGGAAGATCCCCTGGAGGAGGGCATGGCAACCCACTCCAGTATTCTTGCCTGGAGAATCCCATGGTCAGAAGAGTCTGGGGGGCTACAGTCCATAGGGTCGCAAAGAGTCAGGCATGACTAAAGGGACGGCGCGTGCATGCACGTTGAGATATGGACATTCGGGGCGGGCAGCAGCACATGTAAGTCTCCTGGAGCACTTGATGCTATAAAAAGGCCAGGAGGGCAGGAGAGGAGGCTGGCCGGGCCGCAGGGTTGACCGTGTAGGCTGGAGGGCACTGGGAGGGCTTGGGGCAGGGCAGGGACAGGGTCCACCTCGTTTTAAAAGGATGTCCAGATTGCCCTGCAGAGACTAATCTTGGAGGCTGGGAGAGGAGGCTGGAAAGCTGTTGCAGTTAGTGGTCCTTGTAAGAGGTGATAATTAACACAGGTAAAACGTGGTGCAGAGGAAGGCGCTCTGAAGACAGAGTGTTAATTAGGGCTTTACTTTCTCATGACATTAAAATATGCCACAGAGACAGCGTCCACACACCAGTTTCCGCCCTCCCTGCAAGTGGGGCTGAGCGAGGAGGGTCTTTTCCGTGCCTGTGGCTGCACCTGGGACCAGCTCAGGGTTCAAGCGGCCTAGGTGTCTCATTTACTTACAGCCTGTCAAGTCCAAGCCCCCTTTTCAGGCCCTCTCCTTGTCCATATTGTGAGGCTTTGACGTGGGGTTGGCCTTGTGTTATCTGAACTTACTTTAAAAAAAAAAAAATTATCTGGCTGTGCTGGGTCTTAATTGCAGCACGCAGAATCTTTTAGTTGTGGAATGTGGGATCTACTTGCCTGACCAGGGATCGAACCTGGGCCCCTGCACTGGGAGCCCATAGTCTTAACCACTGGACCACCAGGGAAGTCCCTATCTGAACCCTCTTGAACTACTGGTAAGAGATGCATGAGTTTGAAGAATCCAAGATTCAAGTTCAAGCCTTGCGCCTCTTCCTCTTTATGACCTTGCATAAGATGCCTGACCACCCAGACAGTCTTTCTTCATAGGTGCAGTGGGAAGAATAAAACGCATAGTCATCACTGTAATTTTGCTGCAATCAATAACATTAACCCTCATCTACTGGGCACTTGCTATGTACCATGCCCAGCGCCAGATCCCTTGTGGACGTGATCTTGTCTGTCCTTTGTCCACTCAACTCCGTGATGGTGGGCACGCATAGCCCCACTTAACAAGTGAGAGGGCTTTCCTGGTGGCTCAGCAGTGAAGGAACTTGCCTGCCAGGCCAGAGATGCGTGCAGGAGATGTGTGTTCGAACCCTGGGTCAGGAAGGTGCCCTGGAGAAGGAAATGGCAACCCAATCTAGTAGTCTTGCCTGGAAAATCCCATGGACAGAGGAGCCCGGCTACAGTACGTGGGGTCACAAAAGAGTCGGACAGGACTTAGGGACTAGACAGCAACAACATAACAGGTGAGAACAGTGCAGCCTGGAGGGCGTAAGGAACTTGTCTGAAGTCTCGTAGCTAGGACGACGTGGTCCTCTGTCTGGGAACAGTGTTCTAGTGAGTACGTCTATTACTCTGAAACTCTTGAGGGGTCTTCCCCCTAAACCACCTTTTCATTTTGATGTTTTGCAATACAATGCTTTCGTCTCTAGAAGGAACTGGAAGATAGAGCAAAGACTTGCATACACTAGGGCATTTCTGGATCCTGTGGAAGAAGGCATGTAGGAGGCTGGACCCCTGCACCAGAGTGAGCTCTGCTTCGGGAAGAGATGGCTGGAAAGCCCTCACTCAGTCCCATCCGCAGTGCCCAAAGATAGGGGGAATTCGGGCCTTTTACAGACTCCGCTGTCACAGTGCTGCCCCCCCGCAGGTCGTTAGAGGAACTACACAGAGGGGGACAGCGTTGCATATGAAAAAACAGTCTCTGGGATTCCACTTTTCTTTGGTGTAGAAAATTGGATGCAAATATAAATATGTTATTGCATCATTGTTCATGCTGGCAAAAACTGAGATGCAACACAAATTTTCCAGCAATAGGGGAGCTGGAATTCAGTCGTGGTGCATCTCCACCAGGGAATGCCATGTATTCTGGGAAGAGATGATCTTTTTAAGGAAAGATCCTCAAAATATGTTTTTTTTAGCTGAAAAAAAAGATGTCAATGAAATGTTAAGCATGAGTCAACCTGTGCAAACCTCAGGCAGCAGTAGTTTTGTATGCGAGCATCCATGTGTTTGTAAAATGTACAAACCGAGGACAGACACCAGAGTGTAGCGGTGGTTGCCATGGACGGCGGGTTGAGACTTCTGCTCTGGGTTCTCCGTAGTAATAACAACACCTAGCCCTTCTGTACCTCTTACCTATCTGCCAGACACTAAACACTTCATGCATGTTAACTAATTTAATCCTCACCACTGCCCTGTGAGATAATACTACTATTATCCCATCTCGTGCCTGGGAAAACTGGGACACAGGCTGGCTAAGTAACTTGCCTGGGGTTGCCGTTGGTGAGTGGCAGAGCCAGGAACGGAATCCTTGAAGTCTTGTTTCAGAGCTGTGGCTCTAAACCACTACCCCTTCTGCTTCCCTGAATTCCACGTGTGTCTGAGACATGGATGCTCACGTGAGTGTGAACAAGCGTGGGATGGTGATCCAGGGCACCTGGGCCCCAGGCCAGCGCACTGCTCTTTCTGTGGCCTCTTTTTGACAAATTCCTTGGGCTGCCTAGCCTCTTGAAAGCCCAGTGGATATCTTGAATGAATGAGCAAATGAGTGAAATGAATGAATGGGTAGTGAGTGGAGGAGAAGGAGCAGGAAGAGGGTATAAAGAAAACAGAATAGGCAGTGTGCCTCAAGGAGCTTGTCTTGAAGTCTTAGAGACAGAATGTATGAAGGTGATACAGAAGCTATAGTATAGATGGCAACAAAAACATACAAGTGTGCCGGCTGCTCTCGGAAAAGGGAAGTCAGTCACTGTCTAGGAAGGCTTCCTGGAGGTGGTGAGAAAGGGGCTGAGTGTCAAAGGCACGGCTGATACGAGGAAGTATCGATCCAAAGAGAGGATGTTTCTGAAGAGGAGGAAAGTTGGGAGGGAGAGGCTAGAGTTGCTCAGGTATTTGCGTCCATGCAGATGAGAGTTTTAGAGGTTTTCTAGGGCTTCTGTTTAGAGAAGGAGCTGGCAGACCCAGGAAAGGAATTCACACGCCTTTAGCACCTATTCTGTGCCACGTACTATATTGTTGTTCCTCAGTCGCTCAGTACTGTCCCACTCTTGGCAACCCCATGGACTATATAGCCTGCCAGGCTCCTCTGTCCGGGGGATTTCTCAGACAGGAATACTGGAGTGGGTTGCCAATTCCTCCCCCAGGGGATCTTCCCGACCCAGGGATCGAACCCTTGTCTCCTGAATTACCAGGCAGATTCTTTACTGCTATGCTGCTCTATGTACTATCTAGGTAGTTTATATTATCTTGATCATCCTTAAAACGGTGGCATTTTGAATGCAGAAACAGGTGCACAGAGGTTAAGTTATTTGCTCTGTGTCACACAGAAAGTCAACAGCAGAGCCAGGATGGGGGCCCAGAGACTCTGAACCCCAAATCCAGCTAGGCAAGGTGGAATCAGGAAGAGCAGGCCAGCACGATCCTTCCCTCTCTTCCCCGTCACTAACCTGGGTCTTAGACCAGCCCTCCCTCCTGAGTTTCTGTTCTGAGTGATCTGTTCCCCAGAAGAGAAGACCTTGCCCTGAAATAAGCTGGATGACTCACCATTGTGTCCTCACTCAAGACTTTTCCGGAACGCTTCTTTCATACCTGCCTCTCCAGACAGTAATCTGATGGTCTTGTGACCTTGTGCTTGCTCTCTGGTGCGTGTTTTTAAACATGGGAGCATGTGTGCACCTGCTGTGTTAACACAACTCCTCCCTACCCCCCAGTCCCTTCATCCTGTGACCATCTCCAGTCTATTTCTCCTTCTTCTGCTGAGCAGAGAATTCTGTCACCTGGTCTGTGATTTTGGGGTGTTAGGGTCAGCCCTGAAGAGCTGAGTGAAGTAAATTTGCCTCCTGAGAGCATTAATCCAACTAGCCAGTTATTAAGTTTGAAGACATCCACATATAATTTACATTCCCGCAATCATAGCACGCTGCCTGCGTCATCATCTGGTGATGGGTAGTATCTCAGCCGTGCCATCTGCCCGGGCAGATCGAGATTCCTCTGTGATGTGACCTGGTGGCATGCTGGCAAATCCCCTGGTGGAGTTTCACCAGTAAACATGTGATAGCAAGCAGGGAAGCAAGGGGCTCTGATGATGGCTCTTGCTTGCAGTGGACTTTCCCCCGATCTCATGGGATTTGTTTAGCCTTAGCTCATTGAATTCTTAAGTATGAGGCACTGTGCTAATAGGCTTCTTCTACCTAATGAGTGGAGAAAAGAGATCTTCATTTTCCAGGAGGGAAGCAGATGAACAGAGAGGGTGGGTAACTTGTGTGAAGTGGCACAGCTTATAAGCACTTGATTCAGGAGACTGGCTGATTCTGCAGGTTGCTGCAGCAGGAGAGGGGTGTGGTCGACAGTCACCAGCAGGCACTGGTACACTGCTTTAAGGTAGCTTTTGGATGTGGTCTGCCACACATAGGCAGCAGCCTGTGAAGAACAGAGACACATGGTCGCAGTCCCATTGGAGGCTGTCTCCCCAGCCGTCGGGCCCCTGGGAAAGTCCCTCTGCTGCTGTGAAGGTCCTGAGTTGGGTGCCACACCTGCCCCACCTGAGATGCCCCATCTGCCCTTCTGGTGTTTTCTTAAACCCTTTTGGTCCCTCCCAACTGACATGGAACCTTCAAGCCCCGAGGTTCAAGATCTAGTTCAAGGACCAACCTGGTAGCAATTTCATTTCTCCTAAATACAGCAATGAACCAGAGGACATTGAAGTTTAACTTGGGGCAGGACCTTAGCAACCGGGGATTCCCATCTGCTCATTGCTGCTGCTAAGTTGCTTCAGTCATGTCTGACACTTTGCGACTGCATGGACTGTAGCCCGCCCGGCTCCTCTGTCCATGGGGATTCTCTAGGCAAGAATACTGGAGTGGGTTGCCATGCCCTCCTCCAGGGGATCTTCCTGACCCAGGGATGAAACCCGCGTCTCTATGGCTCCTGCATTGGCAGTGGTTTGGTTACCACTAGCGCCACCTAGGAACCTGCTTATTGCCAGTTGGCAAAACCAAGGCCAGCAAGAGGAAGGCATAGCCCTCGACCACCCAGCAGAACACAATGGAGATATGCCTGAGTGTCTGTTTCCCAACCAGAGTCCTTTCTAGTTTGCCTTGCTGTGTAAGGCTGCTTGCTACTGCGGCATGCCAGTGAGAGAAGCCCCCAGTTCTGTGAGATGAATGGCCTGGGCACCTAACCGGGAACGAGAACCACATTATCCTCCAGATGGCCTGAGCCTCAGGGATCAAGGTGGCAGTGGTGAGTGAGTGAGGTAGGCAGGTGGAAGGGCTTTCAGGGCGAGAAAGCGCCAGCCAGCTCTCTTTAGGAATTAATCCTTCCATTCAGTCAGTTCATTTGCTCAGTTGTGTCCAACTCTTTGCCACCCCACGGACTGCAGCATGCCAGGCTTCCCTGTCCTTCACCAACTCCCGAAGTTTGCTCAGACTCATGTCCATCAAATCAGTGATGCCATCCAACCATCTCATCCTCTGTTGTTCCCTTCTCCTCCTGCCAGGGACACCTGTTAAAAATAAGCAAATGGTTGTTTTTGTTTAAAAAAAAAAGAAAAAAGGAGATAAGACAGCCAGGAAAAAACAGCAACTGAACTCCTAGACCCTCCCCTCCTCCCCACCTTCCCTGCATGACACACACAGTCTAGTCAAAGCGCCGTGGATGGAGCCCCCCTCACTGCATTCTAATGGCACGGCACCAGGACCGTGTTCCCCGAGCCTGTTTAGGTGTGGAAAGTGCTGTCTCAGGAATCCTGTTTTTCTGCAGTTTTGCCAGAAAAATAAGGCAGCATTGGATGATTATATTCAAGCTCTCCAAGACCCAGTGAAAGCCCACATTTACCCCTAAAGAGCCAATATCAGAGGTTCTGGGATGGTCTAAACTTGAGTGGCCTTGAGATTTTCTGGTCCCGCAGGCTGGGGATGGGGAGACCGAGGTGCACAGGGGAAGCCGCTTGCCCAGGGCTGGTTTCGTGTCTGGGCTGCGCCTTCTGCGTCCCTTCCCATCTCGGGTTGCCAGGGTCCCCTTCTGCAGCGTGCTGGGGACCGGCAGTGCCTGGGAGACTCGGTGACCTGCCAGGCCCTCTCCGGCGCCAGCCTTCCCTCGTCTTCTCATCAAAGGCATTAACCTCCTCTCCATTCTCAAGGTTGCTGCTTGCCTATTTATAGAACTGACCAAGAAAATGCCACTATTGCCAGCGATACAGAATACAAATCATGCACTGTGCGTTGATTTTCATTCTCTCAGACACCTTCTTCTTCTTTTTCCCCCAGCTCCCTGGATAATGCTTTTCTACACCTGGTTTGCCTTCTCAATGTGGAGCCACTACTAGGAGAGGGGAGTGGGCTCCGCCACATGCTGACGCCCCACTGTGTGCAGAAGCCCACCCCCTACGTGCTCCATGTTCCCCACAGGATTCTGAGGGGTGGGCATTGTCCGCGCCCCCCCCACCGCCTCGCCCCCAATGTGTGCTGCTTTGAAAGCAGAGCAGCCAAACTCAGTGACCCCGGACTCACAGGTGACAGAGGTGACTTAAATCCAGTTCTGCCCAAATCCACAGGGTCCCGTTCTTTCCACTTGCCTTCCCCTGTTCCAAATTCCAGCGCAGTCTTCCAGATCTGACGAGGAAGGTGGCTGCAGGGTGATGCCTGTGCATGTTATGGTTCCTTTGGAGGCCAAAAATCTGCTTTCTCACCCAGTCATGGCAAGCAGGCTTTTATGAGGACCTACTCTGGGCCTGGCCTTCCTCAGTGGCTCAGCGGGTAGAGAATCTGGCTGCAACACGGGAGTTGCAGGAGATGTGAGTTCGATCCCTGTGGTCAGGAAGATCCCTTGGAGGAAGGCATGGCAACCCACTCCAGTATTCTTGCCTGGAGAGTCCCATGGACAGGGGAGCCTGGGGGGCTACAGTTCACAGGGTCACAAAGAATCAGACACGACCGAAGCGGCTTCACGGGCAGGCACGCACTCTGGGCCCAGCGAAGCCTTGTCTCCCTCCAGGCCGCAGGTGCCCTGAAGATACGCTCACATTGCTCTCTCCAGTCCGCACACAGTAGGCTCTCGGTCAGCCCTTGTGGAATGAGTGAGGGCTCAGACTCACCATCTGTCCCGGGGAGGAAGCAGAGAAGAGGCAAGCCCATCGAAGCAGCATCAGAGCTGCAGCAGCGCCTTCATGGAGGAGGGAGCCAGGGGTGGGGCAGAGGGGTCAGGAAGACCCTTCAGAGGCCACAGTGGGCTTCCGCGATGCTGTGTGCTAAATTGCAGCAGAAGCACGCTTGGTCTCCGGCTTCCTCCATCCTGCATCTTAAACTTCACAGAGGTTTTATTTTCCCAATTGTGCTGTCAAGGGAGTCCCGGGGAATGGGAAAAGAACACTGTAAATCTTTCTTTGCTCATCTTCTCAGAAATCTTTTTTACAAGCAGAATTTTGGAGAGCTGCCATCTGCTTGTTATCCCTTTGCCCGGGGACTGGCATTTAACTGTGGGGTCGAGGGGCCCTCCCAGCCCGACCTTCCTCCTCTGGAGGACGTTCAGGTGTCAGGGTGTCCAGGCCTGTGGTCCAGTGTCCTTGTCCAGAAACTCTACCCAACAGGGCTTTCCACTGTCTCTGAAAGCCCCGCCCTTGACCCCTTTCGTCCGTGGAGAGGACCGGGGGTCAGCAGAACACAGTGCTCTGCAGGTTCAGAGAGTTAAGTGGCCCCTCCGTTTTATGCATATTGCTATTTTCTGATATTGAAAGCACTATACCTTCCTTCTGGAACATTTGGAAAATATAGAAAAACAGGAAGAACAAAATAATAACCACCCATAATCCTGCCACCCAGAGAGAAGGACTGCTGGCATCTTGGCACATTACTCCTCGGTTTCAATTTTTTCCCCCTGTGTATTTTTTCTCTTAACATAACTGAGATCACGCTGTGAGACAGGATTTATATCCTCTGACCCCACTTAACATTAAAATCTATCACATTAAAATGCTTTGTAATGGTTGTAAAATCTATCACATTAAAATGCTTTGTAATGATTGTAAAATCTATCACATTAAAATGCTTTGTAATGATTGTAAATGTGATTTTAACGGCAGCATGGACTTACCCATGTGTAGGTACTATCATTGATACGAAATCCCGGGTTCTGGGGTGTGTTTGCTTGTTAATCCCAGTGCTGAATGACCGTCTCCCAGAATAAAGGGCTTCGTGTCAGTACAGGTGCATCATGGGAAAGCAGTATGGCTGCTCCCAGGGGGCAGAGTTTGGGTTTACTTCTCCCCTAGTCCTTCCGTCCCCGGACTAGAAAGTGTCAAGTCAAGGTGGTATCTACACTCAGCATTAGTTGCTTTGTGAAAGGAACCCCTTACTAGCTGTGTGGGCAGGTCATTTCCCCTCATTTTCTTCAACTAAGTCGTGGAATCCCTCCTCAGCAAGATTGGATTCCATAAGGATTTCAGGAGATAAAGCACATCAGGTACGCAGCAGAGTGTCTCATACATACAGGCCTTTTTATCATTGTTAAGCTACCATTATTGCTGTTGCTCAATCACTAAGTCATGCGCGACTCTTTGAAACCCCATGGACTGCAGCACGCCAGGCTTCCCCGTCATTCACTATCTCCCGGAGCTTGCTCAAACTCATGTCCACTGAGTTGGAGATGCCATCCAACCATCTCATTCTCTATCTACCCCTTCTCCTGCCCTCAATCTTTCCCAGCATCAGGGTCTTTTCTAGTGAGTCAGCTCTTCACATCAAGTGGCCAAAGTATTGGAGCTTCAGCTTCAGCATCAGTCCTTCCAATGAATCTTCAAAGTTGATTTCCTTTAGGATTGATTGCTTGGATCTCCTTGCTGGCCAAGAGACTCTCAAGAGTCTTCTCCAGTAGCACAGTTTGAAAGCATCAATTCTTCGGCACTCAGCCTTCTTCATGGTCCAACTCTCTCATCCATACATGACTACTGGAAAAACCATAACTCTGACTATATGCACCTTTGTCAGCAAAGTGATGTCTCTGCTTTTGAAGATTCTGTCTAGGTTTGTCATAGCTTTTCTTCCAAAGGGCAAGTGTCTTTTAATTTCATGGCAGCAGTTACCATCCACAGTGATTTTGAAGCCCAAGAAAATAAAATATGCCACTGTTTCCATTTTTTCCCCTTCTATTTGCCATAAAGTGATGGCCATTATTATTAGTATTTTTATCTCTTAACTTTCTATGGGGGTCGTCGAGATCTTCCCCAGTTTCCGTAAGGGCTCGTGGGCTCAGCATATGGTTGTGCTCATGGCTAAGATTTGTTGCAGCAAAAGGGTACCCCACACAGTGAGCGTGGAGAACAGCACACAGGGCTGAGACCGCAGGGATCCAGGCACACGCTCCTGAGTCCTCTCCCCGTGCGGTCACACAGGGTGGGCTTGATTCTGCCAGGACTGAGTTGTGACCACGTGTGAAATGTCTTCCAGGGACGCACTTTAGAGACTCACACCAGGGGGCTGGTCATGTAGGCCTCTCTGCCTATGCCCACATTCCAGACCTCTACGTCGTTTGTACAAATAATCCCGGCACAGTGAGCCTCCCATATCAAGTCAGGAATGGTGGGAACATGCAGATTCCACGTTCCCAGAGGTCAGCCCAGCCGGTCTTCATAAGGATGCAGTTGTAGGCCTGCTCCATTAACTCTTCAGCAGAGATATGCTGAGAGGTCCTATTTCCTGTGTTTGGACCACTTCAAGGTGAGGGGTGGGGTGGGGTGGGACAGATGCCCTCATTTCCATGGGACAAAACTGAGGGCTGGTGAAGGGAAGAGACATGGGGGATGGCTGCCTCCTCCGTGTGCAGGGCCCCAAGAGGAAGCAAGCTCTGGATAATCTCTCACCATCCCCTTTCCTGCTTACATCTCTCTCTCTCTCTCTCTAGGCTCTCAAGGGCTCCAAGAAGCTGGTGCTATCCGTGTACTCAGCGGGGCGCATCCCCGGCGGCTACGTCACCAACCACATCTACACCTGGGTGGACCCCCAGGGCCGCAGCATCTCGCCGCCCTCAGGCCTGCCCCAGCCCCACGGCAGTGCCCTGCGGCAGCATGAGGGTGACCGGAGGAGCACCCTACACCTCCTGCAAGGCGGGGATGAGAAAAAGGTGAGCCTCCTGGCCTTGGCCTCGCAGGGCCTCCTGGAGATGGAGGGCTGGTGGGAGGCGGGATGGGGGAGCTGGCCACTGAGATGCCATTCTCCTTGCCAAACCCAGAACAGGGTTAGAGCCTGGAAGAAAGGCCTTGGTTCTGTAGGAGCTCCTGGTCTTCATCTCCGTCAATTCCCTCGTTGTTATTGTTCAGTTGCTCAGTCGTGTCCAGCTCTTTGTGACTCCATGGACTGCATCACGCCAGGTTTCCCCTGTCCTTCAGTATCTCCGGAATTTGCTCAAATTCATGTCCATTGAGTCAGCGATGCCATCCACCATCTCATCCTCTGTTGCGCCCTTCTCCTCCTGCCTTCAATCTTCCCCAGCATCAGGGGCTTTTCTAATGAGTCAGCTGTTTGCATCAGGTGGCCAAAGTATTGGAGTTTCAGCTTCAGCATCAGTCCTTCCAATGTATATTCCGGGTTGATTTCCTTTAGGGTTGACTGGTTTGATCTCCCTGCAGTCCAAGGGACGCTCAAGAGTCCTGCAACACAGTTCGAAAGCATCAGTTCTCCATGGCAGAGTAGAGGGGACCCTCTAGGCTTGGGGGGGCAGCTCCGTTCTCCCTCTGCCGTCCTCTGTGGTGTTGCCCCCCGTGGTTGAAGCCTAGTCTACATGTAGCCCCGAGAGTGGACAGAGGAAGAGAGGACGCTCAGATGATTTACACTCGCGATGACTTAACTCCTCAGTGGCCCAGATCCAGGCGCATGGCCACATGCAGCTGCCAGGACTGCAAGCCTCACGGGGCACCTTTTGCAGTGTGGGTTTCGGGTTGTAAGGAACGGAAACTGGTCCTGGTCAGCTTCCACAAAGTCAGAATTGACTGGCAGTGTGTGGGCAGGCCCAGAACTGAAGCTGAGGCACTCAGGACACAGCCCCCAGGAAGAAAGGGGTCCCCACAGTTTCCGTTCTCTGCATCCTTTCCCTCGAGATTCGTGTATGGGGAGGGAGCACCTGGTTGGCTGGCAGGGACCTTTGATTGACAGAAACACCGGTGCTGTGGCTGGTGGGGGCGGGGTTGTAGCCCAAAGCACCGTGGGATGCTGTAACCTGAAGAAGAGGGTGGGGGCCTCAAGAGATGCCCCCTACAGAACCTTCCTTCCCCAAGACCGTGACTGTTTCTTTAATAAAATGGAGAAAGGACTGAGAGATGATCCCCCTGATATTTTAAGGCTCACTCTGGGTGCTGTTTGCATTGCGCCCTTTCATTGCTCCTGGGACCAAAAAAGTCCTTCCTGTAAGCAGCTCTCTGAGGTTTTAAGACCCTGACACAGCTTGGGGCTCTGAGCCAAGCGCCTTCCCTCCGGAGACTCTTAGCTCTCCTTTCCTGTCGATAAGACCATAACATTTATTTAATGTGTTTTGTGTTCTTTGCTCAAATATCAGTATGCTGGAGCCGGCAGAGAGGCAGCGGGGTAGCCAGCTAGTGTGAACCACCAGCGCCTGCATGGGCCTCTTCAAGGGGGCCAGGGCTGGTTGGCTGCAGAAAGGGGCTCATGCCCACCTCCCCTCCAGGCGCTGTTGTTCTCTGGCCATCTCGAGAAAGCGGCACAGCCTGTGGCATTGAGTCATTTTCAAGGCCAGCCTTCCAGGGCTGGGCAGAGAACTTGTTGTATCTTTTTCTCAAGCCTTCCCTCTGGAGGGCTTGAACATAGAGTAGTAATTATGATCAGGAGCTCGCTGTGTGCTAGTTTGTGCTCACAGCATCTTCCGGAATCCTTGTGGTTGCTCTATGGGGTAGGTGTCGTTATCAACATTTTGGAGACACAAAATCCAAGACTCAGGTGCCGCGGCAACCAGGATCCACTGAGTGAGTCAGCCCATGCTTAGCGAGCACCTCTGGTATACCTGGTGCTGTTATGGGAGGTGGGAATGCAGAAATGGACAGGAGACATGAAGCCCCGCTCTGGGGAAGCTGCTGGTGAGTTTGGAGGTCATAGGAAGAATGAGACGATAGTCCAGAAATGGGCATATTTGAACAAGATAAATAAGACAGTGAAGTTTAATGGAAGAAATTAAAATCAGGAAGCGTGATGGGGAGTGATGGGGAGGGAGCCCCTGCTTCAGATGAGGTGGGCTGGGAGGGTCTCTCGGAGGAGGTGACCTCTGAGCTGAGACCGAGAGGAAGATGGAGCTGCCATGTATCAGAGTGCTGAAAATGCCAGGCGGCTAGGACAGCATGTGCAAAGGCCCTGAGGTGGGAATAAATGTGGCACCTTCAAGGCTTAGAGCAAAGGACCGTGGCACTGGAGCTGAGTGGGTGGGAAGGTTGGGAGGATGTAGGGTGCCCTGTGGGAGTCTTGGAGTAACTTATATAGGGATGTAGAAGGCGGAAGGGCTTCCCAGGTGGCACTAATGGCCAGTGCAGGAGATGCAAGCTTCGTGGGTTTGATCCCTGGGTCAGGAGGATCCCCAGGTCAGGAGGATCCCCTGGAGGAGGAAATGGCAACCTACTCCAGTATTCTTGGGAGAAGAGGAGCCTGGCAGACTATAGTCCACAGGGTTGCAAAGAGTCGAACACGACTGCAGTGACTGAGCATGCACAAACGCATGTATGCAGAAGGCAGAAGCTGAGACAGTCAGGCTCCAGGGGGGACACGTATAACTCAGGAGGCAGGAAATGCCCTGACCCACACCAGGAAAGCCTCTCCATTGCCCCATTCCTCCTCCTGCTGATACAGTATGGAGCCCCTGATTTCCCACTGAGGACGGACATGGGGAAATGTCTCCGGAGCCCTCACTTTTGGCTCCCTGGCCCGATTCTCTTCTCTCCAGTGGCCTGGTCTCATCCACTATTCCAAATAGCCACCACAGGCTCTGGACTTCCCATGCCTAACTTCAAAAACCCTAATCTCAACCCTAGTGGGGACACACCTTCTAGGCAAATAGTTCTCAGGGCAATAGTGATGTAAAAACCACCGGTAGTGATATTATCCTTGAAAGCCCCTCAACTGTCCACCGAAGCTAGTTCTGATTTTGCAGCCCTTGCTAGTAAGGATCTTCTCTACACTGAAGTGTGAGAACCATCCCAGAGGCTGCAGGAAGGAACAGAAAGGAAGAACACCGGTAACTCCTCGGAGAATCAGGCTCGTCTATACTCAAGTCACGGTAACATGCTCAGAAATGAAGAGGGTGCAGAGTTGTTCATCATTCCAGCTTCCCATTCTGTGCTGACCCCCAGTCTCTATAGTGCAGATGTAGTCTCTGTATTAAAAAAAAGTAGGGCAGACCTGTTGTGGGGGTTAGATGGGATCATGTCAGCATGATAGGAAGAATAAGACACTAGATCCAGACTGCCTGGCTTCAGATCCTGACCCCACCACTTACCAGCTGTGTGACCTTGGATAAGTTACACAACCTCTCTGGGCCTTAACTTCCTCTTCTATAAAATGGAGGCAATGGTAGGGCCTCCTCTCCCCACCACTGGTTCTGAGCTTTGGTGTACTCACAGTGCCTGGCACAGTGTACATGCTTGGTACGTACTTATTGCATGAATGACTATTTTAAAACGCAGGATTCAAAGGTCCCCTACTGCCCACCGCCCACCAGGGTCACTGGCCCTTGAGCAAGTGGGCAAGTCTCCGTGGTTTCCCAGAGCCACGGCCCCAGTGTGGGCGGAGCAGGCAGATCCTCTGCAGCAGCGGCTGTTGCCTCCCCCGAGCTCATGCCTTCAGCAACTGCACGGACAAGGTGGGCCCTGCCCCTTTGGCTCATGCTGGGAATCAGCTGGGTATGGAAGGTGAGGAGGACTGGGTCTGAAGTCCGTACAAGGAAAACCTACAGTTCTCCTCTACCGTCACACTCACTGTGCTCTGGCACCAGATGTGTGCAGGTTTTTTCCACCAAGTGATTCTCTGGAACACCAGCTGGGTGTCTTTTAATTTAACTCAATTCTGACACGCTCCTCCTGGAGACAGTGTCCAGCCGCACAGGTTAAAGACTCAGTCCGATGGCACAGCCCCCCAGTGCCCCACTCCAGATGCCAGCTGCAGGTTTATTTTGTCACCTGTGCTTCTGACCAATTGGCATAACTCAGAGGTTTCCATGACCCTATCGCAGCTTTGACTAATTTGCTAAAATGATTCATGGAACTCCTGTGGATAGTTTACTCACTGTTTACCAGTTTATCAAAAAGGACATGATAAAGGATAAAGATGAACATCCAGACGGAAGGGATGCATAGGACAGGGTATGTGGGAGGGGTTCAGAGCTTCCACGCCCCCTCCGGATGTACCACAGTCCCCATACTTCCACCTGTCACTTAGCTGGAAGCTCTCTGCTGCTGCTGCTGCTAAGTTGCTTCAGATGTGTCCGACTCTGTGCAACCCCATAGACGGCAGCCCACCAGGCTCCCCAGTTCCTGGGATTCTCCAGGCAAGAACACTGGAGTGGGTTGCCATTTCCTTCTCCAATTCATGAAAGTGAAAAGTGAAAGTGAAGTCGCTCAGTCGTGTCTGACTCTTAGCGATCCCATGGACTGCAGCCTACCAGGCTCCTCTGTCCATGGGATTTTCCAGGCAAGAGTACTGGAGTGGGGTGCCATTGCCTTCTCCAAGAGCCGGAAGCTCTCTGAACCCCATACAATTGAGATTTTTATGGAGCCTTCATCATATAGGCATGACCAGTTATTAACTCCATTTCCAGCCCCTTCTTCCATCTCTGGAGAGTGGGGAAGGTGGAGGTTCCAGCAGGTAACTGAAGCAGATGGGGGTGGTGTTGAAAGTTCCAAGCTTCTGATCATCGCTGGGTCTTTCTGGTGAGCAGACGCCTTCCAGGTGCCCAGTCAGAGCCGCCTTACTAGAACAAAAGATGCTCCTAGTGGTCTTATCACTTAGGAATCTACAAAGTTTCCGGAGCTTATTGCCAGGAAGGAGGACAAAGACAAAAAATATATATTTCTTAGTATAAATCACAGTATCACCCCTGGTTTCAGAACTCCCTGACTGTGTGACCTTGGGTGAGTCACTTAAGCTTCCCTAGCCGTGATTTGGGGGTGATCACAGGAGCCACATGGGGCTGGAACACAGTAATTCACGGCAGCAACAACCATCAGTTATCCATCACTACCCACGTGCTAGGCACCTTTCATATCTTTTTTTGCCCCCAAATATTTATGGATGCCATCTCCTGGGGCTGTTCACATTGCTTCCTTGGGGCTCTAAGGGAGGACTGGAAGAAGGTTGGCAGTAGGCTGTGTGGTTCTCATTTCACTGATGGAGAAACTGAAGATCAGAAAAGCAATGGGCCTTGCCCCAGAGTTGCCCAGGAGTAAAGGGCAGAACCAGGATGTGAACTCAGTCCTCTGGGAGGCAGTGCAGTGAGCTGATAAAACGGCTGGGCTCTGACAGCTGCCAGCTCTTTGATCTTGGCCAGGCCGTTTCACCTCTCCAGCCTCAGTTTCCTTATCTGGGAACTGGGGATAGTAAGAGAAACCACAGAAGGGGAAAGAGAACTAAAGGAGGTAAGGCATGTGAAGTGTTGAGTAGGGATTGAGGAAAGACGCAGCACGTTTAGCAACCAATTGGTTTAATGGGTTATTGTTTTTATCTTATTATTTGCCGGCACGGTCTTCTGTTCACTGCGCCAGGCTGCCTCTCACAGCTTAGTGCCCTTTGCCATAGATGAGCTCTTGTTTCCTGCCAAGTGCTGGTGAGGTCGCCAGCAGGTGATCGAAGCTGATACCCTGCTGTGGATAGGTCTGTTATTATAGTCCTGTGATGGAGACTCCGTTTTATTCCCATGTAAAGGATTTGTGGGGAAGTGACCGGCAAGCCGTGGGGTTAGTTTTCAGCTTTAGTATTCAAAGGGGGAGCACAGCCACCTATGTGCTCCTGGGATCCTTTCTGCTCTCTCCCCCCACAATCCTCGTGGTCAGTTTGGACTTGAGTCTGTCTTCTCCAGCTCCTCCCCCGCCCCCGACCAGTAGGGGACCGGCTATGTGACCCTGGGCAAGTTACTTCCCCTCTGATCTCCAGAGGGGTAGATTGAAGAATGAAGTGAGATAATAGATGTAAGGGATGCCTGATGGGCTGGTGCAGAGCCCTTGATAACGGTCAGATGAATGGCTTTTTGGAAAGAGATAGCAAGTTGAATGGCTTCCCTCACTGACTCCGTGACATTTGCCCTCCGAGCTGCCTGCCGCGACCTCCGCCCCTCCCTCTCCTTCAGGCAGTCACACGGTGCTCTCTTTGGCTCCCTTACATGCCGCTGGGTCTTAACTTGTGTCGGGGTGTTTTCTGTCATTTTGGGGGGTAGGTTTTCAGCTGTTCTGCTTCCCTGGTGGCTCAGACAGTAAAGAATCTGCCTGCAGTGCGGGAGACCTGGGTTCGATCCCTGGGTCAGCAAGATCCCCTGGAGAAGGGAATAGCAACCCACTCCAGGATTCCTGCCTGGAGCATCCCATGGACAGCAGAGCCTGGCAGGCTACAGTCCATGGGGTTGCAAAGAGTCAGACATGACTGAGCAACTGGCACTTTCAACTCTTTGGCCACTTCTTTTTGTAAGTTCCCCTCCAGTCCCAAGCACACCTAACCTGCGTGTCCCTGCAGGCTCCTTCATGGATACTGAGGCTTCTGTGCCAGCCTCTTGCCACACCCGCCTCGGCCTCCCCCACCACCCCCAGCGCTCCCTGCTTTGGCCACCATGCGTCCCTTCCCCGGCTCTCCGTGAAGGATGTCACTTCTCCAGGAAGCTCCCCTCCATCCACCCCACCCCCATCTGCAGGCAGGGCCATTGCTCCTTCTCTGCACCCACATAGCCCCCAGGTCACCCCGTCCGGCTCTGACCGCACGGCTCTGTGATCTCTCTGCCCCTCAGGATTTGGCACCCTTGGGGGCAGACCCGTGTCTGGGTCATCTCCACGTCCCTGGCCTGGCGCTGGGTCTGCCCTGGGTGGGCTGTCCCTGTGTTTGTGAAATGAAGGGCTGCTGAAGTGACACCATGGATGGCAGAGCAGGATACCCCCAGGGAGGCAGGAGACCAGGCCCCTGGGAGGCGGGGGCCCCCGGGGGTGGCAGGGGTGGGCTCCGACCCTGGGCTCAGCCTGGATCCTCGGATCAGAGGACGGGGGGTGGGGGAGCTGGGTGGAGGCCTTGGGCCTGTCACGCAGTCCTTGACTGAAGGGTGTGAGTCAAGGGCGGCCAGTGGGGGCCGAGAGAGTCCGTGGGCCCCATGGTGTGAGGAAACCTGGGGTGCCAATACCAGGGGGTCCCGAGAGGTCATTTGCTCAGGGCCGTCCCTTTACTGCACGTGTACCTGTGACCCAGGAAGGGGAGGGACTTCCCCGCGTCACTCAGTGAGTCGGGGCAGAGCTGGGCAGAAACCGGAATGTTCCAGGGCACCTTCCAAGCCCTTCAGATACGGGAGGGGGCTCTGCAGGCTGCTGCCCCCCGAAGTGCCCGCTGCCCTCCAGGCCCCCGACGCGGTCTCCTCTCCCTCCTGCAGGTGAACCTGCTGCTGGGGGACGGCCGGTCCCTGGGCCTCACCATCCGCGGGGGAGCGGAGTACGGCCTGGGCATTTACGTCACCGGCGTGGACCCAGGCTCCGAAGCAGAAAGCAGCGGGCTCAAGGTGAGAGACCCCTGACTCCAGGGAGAGGGATGGGGCGCCGGGCTGCAGGTCAGGGAGAGCGGGAGGGAAGGTTCCTGCGTGTGGAACTCTGGGCAGCTGATTGCAATGGGACGTCCAGCAGAGCGGTCAGCACCCCGCCTGAAGGACCTGTCCCTGGCTCCACGACTCTCCTTCACAGCTCACAGCTCAGGACGCCTCACCCCCTCCTACCCCCATGCCCCGAGTTCTCCTAGCGATCCTCCCACAGGCAGCCTCCCACACGCTGCGGGCAGCCGGCCAGCCTGAGCTCTTCCAGGCCGCTGTTTTGCAAACATCGCTGATGGCCGGCGATGGCCCTGACTTCGGAGCTTATTGTGGCACCTGGAGAGGGAAGGGGAGAGGCGGCTGTGGGCTGGGACGGGGCTGCATCGGGCAGCTTCAGGCCTGGCATTTGATCCAGGGCAACCAGCAATTAGCTCTCATTTTGAAGAGGGCCAGCTGAGTGCCTGGCATTCGTCCTTGATGTCACACATGTCATCTCCCTGAACCTTATCCTGCCCTGTGGGGTGGATGTTCTTACCCACCTTGTCTAGTTGGGGAAACTGAGGCTGTAGAAGTTAAACAGACTTGTCCAAGGTCATGCAGCCGATGGCGTGCAGAGCAGGGTTTGAGCCCAGCAGCCTTAGCTCCAAAGTCCATGGACTTAACCGCTACACTGTATCCTGTGCTGAGGAGGGCCAGGAACTGCCCCAGGGCTTTGGAGGGGGTCAGTGGGTAAGGCAGAGACTGTGTTACACTGGACCCCAGACACAGACCCCTTAGATAAATAGCGGCATGCTGTGGCTAAATCCTGTGGCCAGAGGTGCTGTGGCACCTCTGCAGTGACCCTGGGTGCAGGTGGCATTTGAGCCAAGTCCAGTGGACGAGAAGCTGTGAGTGAAGGGGCTTTCTGATTGAAGGAGCCACGTGGTTTGACCATGTGTGACCGGATGGATGACCAGCCACGTGTGAGGCTGGGGAAGAAGGCAGGAGATGAGACTGTGTCTTCGTCACAAAGGGCCTGAGTGCTCTACTGACCCGGAGGAGCTGGTTCTCCATGTGGATGAGAAGAAGGGTCAGGGCAGATCAGAGTGGTGGTCAGAAGACTGCCCCTGCCCCCTCCGCCTGACGTGGCTCAGGGGATTCTCTTAGGAAACACATGATGAGACAAGCTCTGGGTCTGGAGTCCGGATGTCAGCTTTGCTGCTTTTGTTGTCGTAGCCTTGTGACCTTGGAGAATGCCTCCACCTCACTTTTTCCCTTCCCTTTCCTAGATAATGATAATGTACAGCATCTCTTTCTCAGAAAAAAATGAGGCATTCACTCAATGACATTAATGATAAAGGTTAAAATTATTGTGTGTCTGTGTTATGGACTGAATGTGTTCCTCCCAAATTCATCCCTTGAAACTCTAACTCCCAAAGTGCTGACACTAGGAGGTGAAGTCTTTGGAAGGTGATTAGGTTATAAAGGTGTAGCCCCATGAATGGATTTAGAGCAGCATTGACAGATATATGCTACCATACCTAAAAAGCAGAGACATTACTTTGCCAACAAAGGTCTGTCTAGTCAAAGCTATGGTTTTTCCAGTAGTCATGTATGGATGTGAGAGTTGGACTATAAAGAAAGCTGAGCACCGAAGAATTGATGCTTTTGAACTATGTGTTGGAGAAGATTAAATTGAACTGATGTGTAAAATAGGTGGCTAGTGGGAAGCTGCTGTATAGTGTAGGAAACTCAGCTTGGTGCTTTGTGATGACCTAGAGGGGTGGGAAGCAGGTGGGTGGGAAGGAGGTTCAAGAGGGAAGGATACATGTATGCATATAGTGGATTCATGTTGTTGTACAACAGAAACTAACACAACATCATAAAGAAATTATTTGTTGTTGTTCAGTCGCTCAGTCGTGTCTGACTCTTTGTGACCCCATGGACTGCAGCACGCCAGGCTTCCCTGTCCATCATCAACTGGAGCTTGCTCAAACTCATGTCCACTGACTCAGTGATGCCATCCAACCATCTCATCCTCTGTCTTCCCCTTCTCCTCCTGCCCTCAGTCTTTCCCAGCATCAGTGTCTTTTTCAAGGAGTTGGCTCTTCACATCAGGTGGCCAAAGTATTGGAGCTTCAGCTTCAGCATAAGTCCTTCCAATGAATATTCAGGACTGATTTCCTTTAGGATGGACTGGTTTGATCTCCTTGCAATTCAAGGAACTCTCAAGAGTCTTCTGTAGCACCACAGTTCAAAAGCATCGATTCTTCAACACTCGGCCTTCTTTATGGTCCAACTCTCTCATGACTACCATAGCTTTGACTAGACAAACCTTTGTCAGCAAAGTGATGTCTCTGCTTTTGAATATGCCGTCTAGGTTTGTCATAGCTTTTGTTCCAAGGAGCAAGCATCTTTTAGTTTCGTGGTTGCAGTCACCATCTCTTGGCCTTGGCTTCCCAGCTTGGGCCATGGGCAGTTGAACAGTTGGGCAGGCCGATCTCTGGGACTTTCTCTGGCCGGAGAGCACCAGCGGCTCTCCAGGCACAGGACCGTGATCTATTCTCCTTCACCTGTAGGCTCCTGTGCCCACAGAGAGATGCCAAAGTAGGGGACCTGCTGGCAGATTCTTTGGCAGGAAGGAAGGAAGTAGGCATTAATGCAGGAAGTGGGTACCCCTGGCTGCCCCTCCTTCGCTTCCTTCCATGTGATCAGCACACATACACTGGGGACTCCTGCATGCCAGACACCGTACTTGCCCTGTGGTTTCTGAGCTGAGCAAGACAGACACAGTCCCTGCCCTCCGAGAGCTTATTTTCTAGTGGGAAGACAAGGGGGAGGGGGAATAAGTTTCACGACTGTGTATTTAATTGCAGTAAATACCAAGATGTGATAAATACCAAGATGGTGAAGCACATGGAACTCTTGAGTGTCTGGGGGGTAGATATCCAGGAAGACTTCCTAGAGAAAGAAACATTTCAGTGGAAATTTGAAAGGAGAAAATGAATTATGTGAAGGAGGGAAGGAGAATTTTGGGCAGCAAGGACAGCAAACGCTGAGTCCCTGAAGTGGAAAGAAGTGTTCTAGGATGCAAAGGAAGACTGGTGGATGAATGCAGAAAGACAGGCGGGGAGAAGATGCTAGACCATGCTGAGGAGGCAAGTAGCCAGATCACACAGGTCATATAATGCACCCAAGACTGTGCAGCCGTTAAAAGATGATGCTCAAGATCTTCAGTTATTACTGTGGAAGGATGTCCATGGTGTGTTATTAGATGGAAAACAGGCTGCCAAACCATGTGTCTAGCAGGATCTCATGCATATTGTATATGTGTGCAAAAATATATCCAGAGAACCATCTACAGCAACACGTACCGAGATGTCAATACCAAATGTCTTATCCTGAGGTGATAAGATTATGGATGATTTTCATTTTATTCTTTACATCCTTACACAGTGTCTGAATGGAGCAAATGCTACTTTTATAATCATGGAAACAGCAACAGTAAAGTGATTTCCATTTTGAAACAAGGCAGAAGAAAAACATTCCGTAGTTTTTCAGTTACTTTCGTCTGCTTCTCAGTTGCAGGCAATCAGAAGCTTTATTTGCTCCTGAAATGCCTCCCTTCAGTAAAGGCCCTTCCATCTTCCATCCCCACTGTAGTAAAACATTTTATCAGTATATTCCCTGCCACTATTGGACTTTCCCCTCCCAGGGCCCTCGCATATGCTAACACCTGCCTACACTCACTCAGGCATCCAGGACTGATTAATTCTGTTTATTGCCAGTGCACTTTCCATGTAATTAAGCATATTGAAATGGAATAAAGGGGCTTGGCTGTGTGGGTGGTGGAGCCAAGAACAAACTTTATTTGCAAATAGGGCTCCGTGCCACTGTGCAGAGCCTTCCTGGGGCGATAGTGCACCTTGCTCCTGGCTTCCAGCTGCTCCCTTAGCTCCTGAGGGGCCCTGTGAGTCCAGCGAACACAGCTGGGAGGAGAGCTCAGAGGAGGAGGCCCTGCCCTTGCCAGCGTTCACCCAGGGGGCTGCTGCCTGGGACTTAGAACTGTCCCGCCCTCCCGGCAGGGGTGACTCCTGCCTCAGCATTTACCTTTAGGCTTCTCTTATGCCTTTACACCTGCCCCCAGCAAACCCCACCAGAGAAGGGACCATAAAACCTTGTTTGTTCCTTTAAGGACAGCCAGAGTTGACTGGCATTTAATAATAATAATAATGGTAGCTGTTGCTATTTATTAACCAGTTATTATGAACCAGGCATTGTGCTAAATGCTTTAGATACACGCTTATTTAATCCTCCCAGTAGCCCTTTGGTGGGCATTAATAGATGGCATTTAATAAGTGGGCACTTCATAGATGCATCACTGAGGCTCAGAGAGGCATAGTACCTCGCTTGTGCTCACACAGGGATCCAGCCCTAGCCCTTCCGGCCCTCCAAAGTCCATGGACTTTGCTCCACCACCTCCCTAGGACCCTGGATTGGTCAAATATCAAAAGAATGCAGAAGGAAGAAACAAAGGCCATTTAGTCTTCTTATGAATCACTGAGCTTCCGAAGGCCAGGGTGCTTGTCCCTGATCCTGCCAGGCGCCATGGCCTTCACCCTTGAGGTCACCCCAGGGTGGAAGACCCATTTGGTTTCTGCCAACGGGAGCCAGGCTTCCATCCTGGCTGGGGTTTTTGAGGGGCAGGAACTCTGTTCCCATGAACGCCCCACTCTTGGGGTCACCACTGTGCAGCTTCTGGCCTTGGGGCTGGCCATGAAGTGTCTGCTGCTGATTTGGAGTCTCAGTGACTATGGGGATGAACCACTATTTGCAGGTCTGTCGTGTGTGCTGTGTGTCAACTGGGTTGGGCTGACCTCTCTGTGGATGGCTTTTACCAGGGTCTATTCTCCTAATTGGTCCTTTCTGGCCTGAGCCTGGGATGGCATCCTTCATGGAGCACTCACCCAGGAACTGGTGATCTCCACATGTCAGCCCTGACCCTCACTGCAGCTCTGTGAGATAGGAACTTATAATCCCATCATAATTTGGGCTTATTTATAATGATTTCCCAGGTGGCTCATGGGTGAAGAAGCCTGCCAATGCAGGAGACTCAGGTTCAAGCCTGGGGTCAGGAAGATCCCCTGGAGGAGGAAATGGCAACCCACTCCAGTGTTCTTGCTTGGAAAATTCCATAGACAGAGGAGGCTGGCGGGCTATAGTCCACGGGGTCACACAGAGTCAGACAGGACTGAACGACTGAGCACACAGACGTTGATGACTGTCTCTCCTCTGAGATCCCAGCAGCGTGGAGCAGAGACTGGGTGTTCTTCACACACTGTCCAGACAATGCCTGGCACACAGTGGCTGTCTTGAATGAACGAGAGGGTGGCTACAGCTGAAGACCCCAGGCCAGGTCTTTTTGACTCCAAAGCTCCAGTCTTGACCACTGCTTCGTGCGCATCCTGGTCTGAACACAGCACAGAGCTGGATTTTTGTTGAGGAATGAATCCTGCTGAGAGGCGTTAGTGGTTTTTGTAACTGCCTGGGATGGCCCTGAGCAGTCAGACCCTCTCCCTTAGAGACACACGCCCTCAGGATGAAAAAGCTAAATAGCGCCATGGCCCGCAGTGAGGTCTGCTCATCAAAGGTGCCGATCGACATTCAGGACCACCTTCAGCTCTTCGCTGATGGAGGGCAGGTGGTGGCAGGAACACATCTGTATGCATAGATCTCAGCCTCCCAGCTTCCCATTTCCCACCTGGGGAGACTGAAGACCAGAGGGAGGGGAAGGACTGGCTGAGGATCGTGGAGAAGTAGGTCCAGGTGTCCGAATCCCCAGCACAGAGCCCTAGACAGAGCCTCTTCATCATCAGGCAGCTCAACTTTGCCTGCCGACTCTGTCTCCATGAGTCCCTGAAACAGTCCTGCTGGGAGACAATGAGGCTGACATCCTCTCCAAGGATGCAGTCTGTGTATTCTCAGTGGGGAAAGGGGTGTGGCTGCTACATAATACTTGTTTAGTAAAGATATTTTTAAAGCATTTTTATTTGTGATTATGACTGATTTTATAGCAGCCCTAATGAAGATGACAAAAATTACCTCTTAATATTTCTAACAGTAAGAAAAAACCTTAGATAATAAGGGTGTGTTACAAGCAACTCTCTGCCTGTAAATTCTACAACTTAGAAGAATGAACCAATTTCTTGAAAGATACAAACCACTAACACTCAAGAAAGGAAAATAGATAACCTGAAAATTCTATATGTGTGTCAAAGAAACTGAATTTGTAGTTAAAAACTATCCAAAAAAAAGAAAAAAAAGAAAACTCAAGCCCAGATACTTTCGCTAATGATCTCTTAAAAATAGTTAAGGAAGAACTATTACACAATCTCTCTCTGAAAATAAAAAGTGAGGGAATACTTCCCAACTCATTTTATGAAACCAGTATTATATAACAGCAAGAACAAACACATTTCAGGAAAAGAAAATTACAGATCACTATTCTTCATGAACTTAGATGTGAAAACCCCCAATGAAATTAACAACCCCAACAATCTATTAAAAATATATATACCATGACCAAATGAGTTTTATCCAAGGAACACAAGGCTAGTTCGACATTTGAAAATTAGTGTTACTGAGAAAAACCATATAATCAGAAAAGGCATTTAACAATATTCAATATTCACCATGCCCCTGGAGGAGGGCATGGCAACCCACTCCAGTATTCTTGCCTGGAGAATCCCCATGGACAGAGGAGCCTGGCGGGCTACTGTCCATGAGATCACAAAAAGTCGGACACAACTGAGTGTCTAAGCACAGCACAATATCCATTTATGATTTTTAAAAACGCTAATTAAATTAGGAGTCAAAAGAAACTTCCTTAACCTGATGAAGAGCATCTTCACAAAGCAATAGATAATGTATTTAATGGTGAAAACTATACAGTTTCTTCTAAGGTTGAAATAAGGCAAAAGTATCTTCCCTTACCACTCCTATTAAGTATCATACTAGAAGTTGTAGTCAGTGCAAGAAGTCTATAGAAAGAAGGAAAAGGCATACATATCTGAAAAGAAGAAATAAAACTCTATTTATAGAGACTACTCATCTGCATAGAAAATTCCAAAGAATCTACAAAATAACTCCGAGAAATAATGAGTTTAGCAGGATGGAGGGACACAAAGTTAGCATACACAAGTCACCTGCATTTCTATATGCTAGCAATGAACAATTGAAATTCAGCATCAATTTAAAAAAAACACAGTTTAGGGTAGAAATAAGTAATAAAATATGTGCAGTTATTTGTATGCTGAAAACTCCGAAAAAGACCTAAATAAATGAATATATACTGTGTTCATGGATACAAAGACTCAATATTATTAAGATGCCAGGTCTCCTAAGTTTGATCTTGATTCAACACAACCCCAATTGCAATCCCAGCAGGAATTTTTATAAATATTTACACACTGACTGTAAATTTTGTGATGGAAAGGCAGAGAAACTAGAGGAGCTAAAATAATCCTGAAACCGAAGAGCACTGTTAGAAGACTTACTCCCCGATTTCAAGACTTACTGTAAATCTACAATAAACAAGATGGTGCAGTATTAGTGGAAGGACAGACATGTAGATGAGTGGAGTGGAGTAAAGCGTTCAGAAATAAACCCTTCTCTACATACTTAACTGGTGATTGGCAAAAGTGAAAAGGTGACTCAATGGAGAAAGGAAGGACAGTTCTTTCAACATGGTGCTGGAACAGTTGGACATTTACATGCCAACAAATGAGCCTCAGCTTCAACCTCAACCTCACACCTTCTGTGAAAATGAACTCAAAATACATCAATAGCCCTAAAGGTAAGATAAACACTGCCCTGCTGCTACAGGAACACGTAGGAGAAAATCTGTGTGACCTCGCATTAGGCAAAGAGTTTTTAGATGTGACGCCAAAAGCGTGGCCCATAAAAGAAAAAAGCTGACAAAATGGGCTTTATGAAAGTTAAAAATGTTGCTCTGCGAAAGACACACTTTTCAGAGAATGAACAGACACACCACAGACTTGGAGAAGTCAGTATTTTCTAATTACATTTCTGACAAAGGACTTGCATTGAGAATGTATAAAGAACTCTCAAAATGGGCAGAAAACCTGGGAAATGGTTTTGTATGGAAAATTGGTTGCGTGTAGTGATGGACACATGAATCTGTGCACTTGTCAAAGCCCATAGAACTGTACAGAGTGAATGTTGCTATATATAAAATTTTAAAAAACTCAACCTGGTTGTTGGGGGATAGAGGGAGTGCTGCAGACTGAGACAAATGAAGACAGAGGAATCTAACTGTATTACAAATGATTCCTGGAGCCCCGCTGAAAGGGAGTGGAGAAGGAGGAGGCTGACCTAAGTGATTTTGAGAAACGTTGTTTGGACTGATACTATAAGGCAGACAAGAAGAACTGCCCTCAGACACCGTATTCCAGTTGGCAGATTTCTTTGCCTCAAAGGGGAATGAATTAGGAATTCTGAAACGACTTCATTTGTACAGGCTGAAAAAATAAGTCCATTTTAGATAATGAGAGCCAGGTTCTTACGCTCAAAGAAAGTCACAGGGAAGGAAAAGGTGGTGAATAGGATAAACCCTGTGGTGCTGGACTCATCAGAGATATCAATGTGGACTCATTCACAAAAAAGAAAAAATCTGTGTATGTACATACACAGATAAATAGATGCAGAGATCAGTACGGCTGTGTATGTATGCATGAGCTAGTACGTGTACGTATAATTCCTTACTCAATCCACTGATGGGGGTTGTACCCAATGAAAATGGGTACAACTAGTACTGAGATCTTAGTTTCTAAATACGATCCTCCAAGTGAAAGGAACCAGGGCTCTTTGTAGGAATCATTGATTCCAGGTCTAGGGCAGAGGACCCTGGGGCATCTTTTAGGACTGGAAAATAAAGATGTACTACCGAATCAATCAATCAGCCTATCATATGCGTACAGTCAGCCTGAAAGAGCACCCATGGCCAAAGGAGAGGTAAATCTCCAGGGATCCATACTAACGTAATTACATAGAGAATAGTATACATAAATCAATGGGGGAGAAGGGACAACTCTTGCTTAAAGAAACATTGCCATGAAAAAGCACAGAAGGAATAAAGGAAGAGAAAATCACAGTTAGAGCATCATATTACATTGCTGTAGGCAAGGTGCACCAAAGGATGCTAAATAGCAGAAACAGGATGTTTTGCATAATTTCAAAGTACCTCTATCCATATATTCTGTAATAATAAAGGGGAAAATTGTTAAGTTCCCAGTGGAGAATCCTGGCAGATACCAAGTTAGCCAAGTAAAATGAGTATTAAGAAAAAAATCTTAAGTTTTTTCTAATTGTAAATGTAACACTTGCTGGTTGAGGAGAAGTCCAATCATGCACAGGCAGACTCGGGTTTGCAGTGACCGTCCTCCCTGCCCTGCCCCTGTCCAGCCCGGGATGTGTCAGCTGTCAGCAGTCGGCACGTCCTTCCAGACCCCTTTCTCACTGACCTGTTGTGCATACAGTGACTTGGGGGCCCTCATTCATTCTGTTCCTTTGATGATCCAACCATCGGCTTTTTAGAAAAGTGTTTCCTTTCTCAGTTCAAAACCTTTCATCTCTGATTAATAAGATTTGGACTGAGTTGTTGCCACTTCAGAGTGTCATAGAAGGCCCTCCTCAAAAGTTGAAGCACAAAATGTAGCCAAAAAAAAAAAAAAGTGTCTTAGCCATCTTGTGATCATTTTTTACGACTGCGATTTAATATCTATAGTATTCTCCTGCTGCCAGCTAGAGAGAGACGAAACAAAGGAGAAGTGACAGAATGTCTCCTGAGCGTGCTCATTTTCTCACCTTGAGCGGGGTTTAGAGAGAGACTTGCTGGCTGAGTGGCAGGGAGGGTGGGCAGCCGTGTCCCTCCCCAGGCACCCCAGGGCCCTCAGAGTCTTTCTTGTGGTCAGAGTGCTGTGGGCATTCAGGTGGGCATCAGGTAACTGGTGATCTGGAGGCCAGAACGAGGTGTGTGCGATGCAGAGCCTGGATCTGGGTCCCCCGTGTGCTCTGCGTGGAACTCGTGTTGAATGGGGAGGGTGGGAGTGGGCTACAGAGGGCAGTGAAGACTCCTGGGGCCCCAGGTGATGAGCTGGCTGAGCATCGGTGACAGAAATGGTGACAACGAGCGTCCGCTGAGTGATCATTGCAGGCTGGCACCCTGCTAAGTGCTTTTTTTATGTTCCATCTTAATGAATCCCTGAACAATTCTTGACATAGACGCTGGACCATTCATTGAAGATGAGCCGACTGAGGCTCAGAGAGGTCATCACTTGCTCAAGATCACACAGCAAGGGAGCGGCTTGGCTCTAAGGCTCTAAGGCCTCCCCCGTTAGCCACAAGATTCTAAACCCCTGAGCTTATGTGATGGAGAAAACAAACAGACTGACGATCCTTGGCAGCCGGGCCCGCCGTCTTCCCTGCTTCTGCTCGGGTTCTCTACCGTCAGCACAGTTGTGACACCTGCTGGGGGTTTCTGCACACTCTGCTTTTGAGTTTGGAGCCTGGAGGATTCTCCTGGCCGTTCAGAATATGTTTAAGTGAAAGTGTGGTGGAAATGGCAGAAGGTTTGGCAGTGTGAGGGTAGTAATGATAATGATAGGGGAAAATAATAATAGAGGGAAATAAGTTAGGGCAGAGGAGTCATCTACTATTTCTGATTGACAGCAATACTCATAGGAATCATGAGCATCCGGGGAGTGCTCCCTATGTGTCAACCAGAGTGCTCAGTGAAGGCTGCTCCTGCTCTGAGTCATTTCATTCTCCCAGCAACTCTGTGAGGAGGGAGCAGAATCATCCTCATTTTAGAGATGGGCAACCAAGACCCAGAGAGTTTAAGCAATATGCCCAAGGTCACACAGCTGGTAGGTGGAGACGCTGGGGTTGAAAACTCAGGTGGCTCTGGAGCTTAGTCACAGAAATCCAGTTCTCATCGCTTCCTCCCCTCACAGCTCCTACTCTGGCCAGCTCCAGCGGCTCTTACAAGACTTAGAAGTTCATCCCTTTGCAAAATGGTTCTCACAACTGGGCAGCTTGAGCTTACTGCCCCCTGGAGGTATGTCATTAGTATGTTTAGTTGCTCAGTTGTATTTGACTCTGCAACCCCATGGACTGCTGTCTGCCAGGCTCCTCTGTCCATTGGATTTTCCAGGCAAGAATACTTGAGTGGGTTGCCATGCCATCCTCCAGGGGATCTTCCCAACCCAGGGATTGAACCTAGGTCTCCTGCATTGCAGGCGGATTCTTTACCAACTGAGCCTCCAGGGAAACCCCATAACTTTGGGTTATTTCTCTGTATATGTGGTGTGTGCGCTCATGTCCACACACTCCCAGTGATATTCCTAAAATCTACATAATAGAAACAGCACAAAAGCCCTAGTAGTCACTGACCAGTCCCAGCCCAGTCCTGTCTGGGGGCTGGGGCGGGGTGGGGCGGCAAGAATCATCTCGTTCTATCCTCATCGCAGTCCCATGCAGAGGTACTGATTGTCATCATCCCCATTTTCTGGATGAAGAGACTAAGGCTCAGTGAGTTTAAACAGCTTGCCCCAAAGTGTGTTCTTGGCTGGCGGAGACTCGGCAATTCAAATGCAGAGCTCTCCAAGGTCACATATTCACCTTGGCTGCCAACTGGATGAATGTCTCCAATTGGTAACGTGGTTTTTAAAATTGTATGTTGAGAAAGGCTTTGTCCATATTTCTGTGCCTCCGCATTCAGGGCTTTTTCCACTCCCGAGGGCAGCAGATAATCTCCACTGTGTGTGCCAGCGCCACTAGTTTAGTGTGGTTGCAAAAGCGCTTGTGCTTGTGTGTTAGCCAGTGGGCTGTGCCGGAGAGAGGACTTAGCTAAGGCTCTCCCAGTAGCATCTGCTGTGGGCGGAAGGGGGACCTGGGGCCCGGATGATTGGACGTGCGCCATCTCCATGTGAGAGCACTGGCCCAGCTCAACTTTTCAGATGACTTAAATAAGAATTTATGACTGGAGCTGTACTCTGGCAGGAGAGCATTATTTGGAGAAAGCTAATGATGATGGCTACCGCTTCTCGTACCCGCTGTGCCAGGCCCTGGAGTCACTGGCAGGCAGTGGCACCTGGTGGTTAAATGCACACATTTTGGAGTCAGAATTGCCAGCTGCGTCTCCCTGGACTCAGTTTCCCCATCTGTAAAACTGGGAAAAGAGTACCTTTCGGAACTTGTGAAGATGTAGCCAGAGAATCTCTATAGAAAAACACTTAATACAGATAAAAGTATTCAAAATGTGCTGGCTTGAAAAAAAACAAAACGGTCTGTCTGGGTTCAGTATAAGACTGTTTAATGTAAATAGCATTGATTCTGTTGATGGATGAGAAAATGAGAATCAGAAAGTGGGAGTGACTTGCCCAAGGTCATATGTCCAGAAGGGGCCAGCCAAGGTCACAGGCCTGGCTCTCAGATCTAACGCCCATCTGTGGCGTTTCCACTGTGGGGCCTGTCCCCCTGGGGAAGGGTCCGTCTGGTGTTGCCCCTCCAGGATGGAATAAGCTCAGGCTGTTCCCTCAGCTCCTCGCTGACCTGGCAGCCCTGGCCCCGCACGGAGCCTGCTTGCGAGGAATCGTGGCCGAGCGCCCCTGGATGCTGGAGGTCTTGCCAGCCCCCTGCAATTTCAGCAGAAGGTGGGTCACACTTTCACATCACTGCCGAGCTCCCTCTTAGAAGACTGGCCGTGCCTCCTCTCCAGAGCCCCTGTCTGGAGCAGGGCTTTCTGTGTCCCTGGGGGCTGCCCCTCCCTGGGGTGGAGTGGCCACCTCTCTCTCCTGCCCAGGAGTCCATGAGCCCTGAACTTACGAACTGGCATCTTGCTGCCCTTCCAAGGACTGTGGGAGAGGAGTTGTGCTTTCCATAGATTCCAGGTTCTCTAAAAGCAATTTTAAAAAAATAATGACACCTGTACCTCCACCACCTGTGTCCTAGGCCCTATATTGTCAGGATGCAATGAGCTAGCGTCGTAAAGTCCAGTACCCAGCACAGGAAAAGCCCTCCCCAAACGATGGCTCTGGTTGTGTGAGTGATCGTCAGTATCCACACGAGCGTGTGTGCTGGTGGGCGAGACTGTTCCCTGATGGCATCTGAAACTCTCCGGTAGCTGATGAACCTGCCCTGATGATGAGCACCTTTCCGAGGAGCCGGAAGATGGTTTCTTTCCTGAGAATCCCAGCACAGGCAGGGTCTGGTTTAAGCCTCTCCCCATTCCCCCCACCCTCAACTTGCCCTAACCCCTGCCAGCTGGACCACATTCTCAGTCCTTCCATAGGTGTTCTCTTAGCTGGGTTTGTGAACTGGCCCCTGAGTGGAGGTTCAGTAAATTGCAAGTGTTCAAGTTGCTTAGTCCTACCTCCTGACTTTTAAAGGGGCCCCTGCCAGGGTAGTAATTGCTGCCAGGCAGGCTACGGCCAAAAAGAGTAACACTTAGTTTCTACAGGGAGGCCGCTTGGAGCAGGAGCCCAGCTGTCATTTGCCCCGGTCACAGGAAAAGTGACAGCATTCATTCAGGCTCCCACGGCCCTGTGAACCATGCTGTCCACGGGAGAGAGACGGTCAGCAGGGGCTGGCTTTCCTTCTCATCCTTCATCCCGAGTGGCCGGGGGAAGAGCCTGAGATGCTGGGTGGCCTCTGACCAGCGCAGGGGGGTCATCAGTTGCCCTCTGGCTCCACCTGTGGGCGTGCCAAGTTCAGTGCCTGCGTATCAAGGATGTGTGGGCTTCCCCGGTGGCTCAGTGGTAAAGAATCTGCCTGCCAATGGAGGAGATGCAGATTCGCTCCCTGGGTTGGGCAGATCACCTGGAGAAGGAAATGGCAACCCACTCCAGTATTCTTGCCTGGAAAATCCCATGGACAGAGGAGCCTGGTGGGCTGCAGTCCATGGGGTCACAAAGAGTCAGACATCACGACTTAGCAGCTGAAGGACAATCCAGGATGTGCATGGGTTGCCGGATCTAAGGTCAGCCTATTCTCCCATTTTGCAGGGGAAACAGTGATCAGTGGGTGTTTCCGCTGCATTTCCCTGCTGTGGGATAGGGCGCACACATTTTGAGAGAGGTCAGTAAACACGGCTGGGCGGTGCTTCAGGCACTTGACCGTGCATACGAATGGTCAGGGACCTTGTCAAGTGCAGATAATGATTCCACAAGTGCTATTAATACCATTATTATGGCTGCATAACAACTCCCAAACCGAGACATATGCAATAGCCCTGGATTCCACTCTGCCTTGCTGTGGGTCCACCAAGTCAAGAAGTGGACGGGGCAAAGCAGGATGGCTGGTCTTAGCTCCATGACCCTTTAGGCTGCAGCTGGAGCCTCTGGGAGGCTCGTCTTGTCTCGTGTCTGGAGGTTGACATTGGCCCCTGGCTAGGGCCATCTTCTCACAGAGCTAATTCAGGCTTCTTCTAAGCATGGCGGCTTAGAAAGGGATTCTGAAGTCATGGGTCCCAGAGAGAGCCAGGTAGAGCTGTATTCTTTCTATGACCCAGCCTCAGGAGGAAAAGAGGACAACAGAAGATGAGATGGTTGGATGGCATCACTGACTCAATGGACATGAGATTTGCCTATTTGGGGCATTTCATATAAGTGGATCGTAGAATATGTGGCCTTGGGGTCTGGCTCCTTTCACTTGGCATAATGTTGTAGCATGTATCAGTAAATTCCTTTTTATAGTGAAATATTCTGCTGTGTGGCTATACCATGCTTTGTTTGTCCATTTGTGAGTTGATACACGTGCGGGTCGTCTCCATCTGTTAGCACCTTGATGTAGCTTCTTTTATCCCTTCCTCCATACACTTTTACATGATTGATATTATACAATATATACTGTTTTGCATCCCACATTTTCACTTGTGTTTTTCCATGTAATTAAAAACTTCTCAGGAGTGCAGTTTGTAATAGCTGCATGATAATACTCCATCTTCTGGCTGAATTATAATTTACCTAACCATTCCCTTGAAGTCAGGCATTTAGTTGTTTCCAGTTGAAATGATGTTTTAAAAGGAGCATCGATTGAGAAAAACTTCCAAGAATCCCTCCAGAAGAGCTTAAATCATCTCTCAGCCCATCAGGGCCAGCAAGCTGCTGAGCCCAGTGGGGGACAGGAATGACTTATCCCAAATTACCAGGAGACAAAGATTGGACTGGCTGGTATAGAAAAGATTCTTCTCCAGGGGGGTACAGCAGATCTGCCAAGGGTCCAGGCCTGTTCTTCCCCAAGCTGCCAAATGTCGAGGGAGATGTTAGCGTTATATCATGTCTCCCAGCAAATCTTTACATTTCTTTTTGGAATATTTTTTTCTTTAGCCTCAACAATATAGTCTTCACATGCAATCCAGAGAGCACAGAACATTCCTAAAGAGCTTGAAATTAAAATTGCTTGGAATTCACCATGCAGAGGCAGCTCCTGTGAACATTTTGGCATACTTCTTCCCAGTCTCTTTAACACATTGGAAGACACGTTAGATGGGCAATTTTAAGATATCATTTAAAAACCTGAATTTGAAAGTAAAGCATGTCTACTGTAGAAAACATAGGAAGATCTACCCTAAGGGGAAAACTCAAGCAATAGTTGTGGTGTCTGTCTGTTATGCTTGCAGGTAATATGCTGTGGTTCTTTCTGGATAGCCACGAGTGCCACCAGGCTTTGGGCATGAGTGCCTACCCATGTGGTAGGCAAAGGTCCAAAATAGGACCTTATGCTGAAAACGAAGCTGTCTATAGTCCAATCTATGGTTTTTCCAGTGGTCATGTATGGATGTGAGTGTTGGACTATAAAGAAGGCTGAGTACTGAAGAACTGATGCTTTTGAACTGTGGTGTTGGAGAAGACTCTTGAGAGTCCCTTGGACTGCAAGGAGATCAAACCAATCAATCCTAAAAGAAATCAGTTCTGAATATTCATTGGAAGGACTGATGCTAACGCTGAAGCTCCAGTACTTTGGGCACCTGAGGCAAAGAGCCAACTCATTAGAAAAGACCCTGATGCTGAGAAAGATTGAAGGCAGGAGGAGAAGCGGGTGACAGAGGAAGAGATGGTTGGATGGTATGACCGACTCAACGGACTTGAGTTTGAGCAAGCTCTGCGAGATGGTGAAGGACAGGGAAGCCTGGTATGCTACAGTCCATGGGGTTGCAAAGACTCAGACATGCCTGAGCGACTGAACAACATATGGTAGGCAGGATGGTGAGTTCCAAAGAGGTCTACATCCTATTCCCCAGAATCTGCGAATATGTTAGGTTCTATAACAAAGGGGAGTTAAAATTACAGATGGAATGAAGGTTGCTAATCAGCTGACTTTGACATGGGGAGATTTCTAGATTATCCAGAGGGGGCCCAGTGTAATCACAAGACGCCCTAATATAAGAAAGAACCAGAAAGATGGCTCTATGAGAAGGATTTGGGCCAAAGATACTGGCATCTTTATTGATTTAATTTTACTTTTTGAGTAACAAAAACATCAAAACTTTACCAAAAAAGCATATTCAGAGTATTACTTCTCCCTCACATCCCTTCTACCCACCACCGCCCCACCCCGCCACTCCTTGCAAGACAACTAAATGAGCTAGTTTCCGACATATTTCTGTTTCGTTTTGTAAGAATAAGCAAGGACATGTATACATTCTTTTGCCTTTCTTATATAGCAGGTAGTGTGCAATAGATATTCTTTTTCATTTAGTTTATAAAATTTTAGTATCCTGGAAATCACAGAAATCTTCGTCATTTTTTATACAGCTGTGTAGTACTCCATTTCTGACTTTGCTGTACTTTAATTCAGCCGCTGTCCTCTGAGCACTTAGACTGCTTTCGGTATTTTATAGCTGCAAACAATGATGCAATGAGTGACTATGCCCATGTATTCTGTCACTTTGGGAAGTGTATCTTCAGGGTAAATTTCTAGAGGTGAGATTTCTGTGTCAACAGGTAAATACAGATATAGTTTGCTCAATATTGCAAAATCACGTTCACTGTAGAAGTGGACATACGTGTTGCTCCACCCTGAATTCCCACCAGACACGTCCAAGCATGACTGAGAGGTGCTGTCCAGTTTTTTGATTGTTTCCAGTCTGATAGGTGAGAAAGTGTATCTTGATGTAGCTTAATTTGCAATTTTCTTATTATGAGTGAAACTGAACATCTTTTAGTAGGTTTATGGGCCATTTTATGTCTTTTTATAACATAAAAATGGTTTTGTGGTTGTGTCTTTTATTATCCTTCTGTTGTCAAGATTTTGGATTTTTCCCATAAACTTAAGAATTCTTTATATATCAGGACTTGCTAGCCCTTTATTGGTGATAAACATTACAAATGTTTTCTACTTGACTGTCATTTTCTTTCAACACTGCTTATAGAGTATTTTTCCCCCTATGTCCAAGTTTTTGATTATCATTTAGTTTGGTTACCAACTCTTTCTTCTATTGAATCTGAGTTCTCCTTAGAAAAACTTTTTTAGATATAGAGCAGTTACTTTATCCATTCTTTCTTCGAATACTTGCAAATACATTTTTTCTTTTTAAATCTCTGATCAACATGTTGGCCCTGAACTGAGTGTGGATCTGATTTATTCTTGTGTGCTGTATATGATATGGATTCAATCTTAGGTCTTTCCAGATGGCTACGTAGTTATCCTAACGCTGTGTATTAAAAGGCACATCTTTACCACAGTGATTTGTGATGGCTTCTCTGTCCTATACTGCATTTCTTTGTGTCCTTGGGCTTATTTCCAGCCTGTTCCTCTGTATGTCCATCTGTTTTCTGATGGGCCGGTCCCCCATCATTCATATAAAGGCTTTAGAGCAGGATTTAGTATCTAGTGCTTCGCCCTGCAACAGTTCGATCTCAGGGTTTTCATAACTATTCTTGCAGTTTGATTTTAATTAAAAACTATTATTAAGAAGTCAATAGATTTATTTTTAGAGTGATTTTAGGTTAATAAAAAATCAAGCAGAAAATATAGAGTTCTCCTATATCCCTTCTCCCTTCACCCTTTCCACATACAATTTCCTGTTATTATTGACATTTTTCATTAGTGTTCATAAATTGCATTTATTGCATTGATAAGCTGCATAATTATTAACTAAAATCCATAGTTTATATTAGGCTTCACCGTGGTATTGTATGTTCTGTGAGTTTGGACAACTGTGTAATGCAGTGTACCCACCATTACAGTATCACATGGGATAGTCTCATCCTCTGCGTTCGGCCTGCTCATCCCTCCCTGCTTCGCCGAACCCCTGGCAACCACTGGCCTTTTTACTGTCTCCATAGTTTCACCTTCTCCCGAATGTCATGTAGTTGGAATCATATAACATGTAGTCTTTTCAGATTGGCTTCCTCCACTTAGCAATATACATTGAGGGTTCCTCTCTGTGCAGTTTTATTTTTCCACAGGAACCTTTGTGTCAGCTTATCTAACAAAAGCTGGTTGGTGTTTTTATGGGGATAATGTTAAACTTTCAAATGAGAGAGAATTGACATCTTAATGATGCTGAATCCTTTCCAACAACAGGGCATCTTTTTTTTTCCTATTTGTTGAGTCGTTTTGAGTGTACTGTTTTCTTCACATATGTGTTGCACATTTCCTGTTAAGTTTCTTCCTAAATATTTTCTCTCTTCTGTCACCATTTTAAATGGGATTTCATCTCCTGATTGGAGATGAAGTGTGTGTGTGAAGGCTGTGTTCTTGAACTTGAGAACTCACTGATTCTTACAGGTCTGTGGGCAGCCCAAAGCAGATGGGAGAGCTAGCCCAGGCCAGCTTTACCCTGACTTACCAGGAAGCCTCAGACTCATAACATCTTTCCTCTTCCCAGTTTTCACTCTTCCAAAATGAAGGGCTGGATAGATGTGCACTATTTCCCAGAGTGAAACTCCAGCCAAAAGTAAATTGCGGCTTTGTGTTTTTACTTCTTCGCCTTCCCTGTGATTGAAAAAATTGGACATTTCTTTCCCCGCCGCAGTGCACAGAGCTGGTACCCAGCCCCCCTACATAGCCTGGCCTTGTCAAACTAGACCTTTACATAAATGGAAAATGTCTCCCGCCCGTCTGCAGAAACTGGAAGGGGCAAGGGGGCTAGCTTGCCTGTTTGTTTATTTGCTTGTCCATTTATTTGATTGTTTATTCACAAGTTCACGGATGCTGTCAGGCCTTGGAAGGGTGCCTCCCGCGTGCCATGCAAGGGGAATGCAGTACTCTGGTCCGGAGCCCAATGCTCACAGCCCACCGTGGGCTCAACCGTGATGAGGACTGTGGGGCTGCTGTTGCAGAAAGTTCTTTTGGGCGGTGCTGGTTCCCAGTGCCTTTGCGTCATCTGAGTTGAAACGTTGCATAGGCAAATACAAGTCTGGGGCTCAGCCTAGCACTGGGCTGGGTTCAAATCCTGCTCTGGATTCAAATCCTGATGGGTGTCCTTGGGCAAGTGACTTCATTACTCTGGGTTTCATGGCCCTGGTTCAGAGCAGGCTATACCCATCCATGCCTCGAGTGGTGCTTTCCAAGTGTAGAGTCAAATCGTACGAGGTAGCTGGCCTAAGCGAGGTGCTCAGGGGGTTTCGGTAGCTGTTCTTTCTCCTGAGTTTGACCTTTGCCATTGCTCTGATGTGTTTATTTGGAAACCAGACTCTCCTGTGAGAAGGACTCAGGAGTGACTTCTCTGCCCTTGCTCTGACATGGACTCAGAGTGTGACCTTGGGCATGTCCTTTCCTCTCTCTGGGCCTCAGTTTTTCCACTGATGACCTGGGGGCTAGAGCAGGCCTTCTCTGAGGACTGCTCGTGTCCTGAAAGGGAAGCCCGGGTGACATAGTGGTAAAGAATCCACTGCCGATGCGGGATATGCAAGGGTTGGAAAATCCCATGGCAGGCTACAGACCATGGGGTCGCCAAGAGCGGGACACGACTGAACACAGCACATTTTACATTTCATTTCATGTCCTGAAAATGATAAGCAGGGACTGACAACGAATACACCAGGGTGAGAAGGCGGAACCACCAAAAGGTGAGGGTGCGCCATCTGCCAATTCCGTCCGTGGCGTCTCTGAGTGAGATTTGCCTTGTGAGAGCCCTAACCCTAACCCTGAACCAGAGAGCGTGTGTGCTGAGCGCATGCAAACCCAGCTCTTACCCCCAGCGTGGTTCCTCCAGGAACCTTCTGAGCGTTTACCTTGATCTCTTTTATTAAATACAGACAAGGTTTACCGACTTCTGAACTGTTGGAAAAAACTACTGTTGTCTCATTAAAACTGCATTGCTCACTTGTACCAAAAAAAAGAAAACAAGCCCATTAAAGTTTCATACCTGATATGGAAGACCATTAAAGATTCATAATTGCAATAAAACTCTCCAGTGGAATTTGAATTTTCACTGCGGTGATGGTACAATCAGCAGAGTCCTCGTTGGAAGCTGCAAAATCCATTTCAATAAAATCTTGGGACGGTGGGGAAGAAGGGCCTGAAGTCAGCTTCCTTTCGGGCCCTGGCCCAGCGAGGGTTCCACCTCTGTGAGTGTCTGGAGAGGGAAGATTGCCGCCCACCCAGCTCAGCACGGAGGTCGAGTTGTGGGCAGATTTCTCCCCCGACTCTCTCTGATGTGGAAGCTTGGCCCTGCTGCCGTCATCCTGCCCTGGGTTCTTTGGGCTCATTTGCTCCCTTCACCAAGCAGGAACAGCGTAGCTGTGTGCGTGGCAGGATGCCCCGGGGTTGAAGATCATATCAGAGGTGGATGGGTAGTCTGTCTTTTCTTCAAGGAGGTGCCAGTACCGGTCAGACCAGAGGCTTGGCCGGCTGGCAGAACGTCAGCCGAATTCCAACTCTTCTCACTTCATTTCCTGACCTCAGTCTCTTCACCTGTAAGATGGGGATATACGTATGTGCCTCATGGGTGTGGTCAGTACGTGTGAGTGCTGAAATGGAGGGCAGGGCCAGGGAGGAGGCAGGTGGAAAGGCAGGTGGTGTGGCTTTAAGAGACTCCCAGGAGGCAGAATCACAAGATTTGGTTGGTGAGTGACCAAGGGGTCCCTTAAGGGTAAACATGGTTTTCAAAAATGCAGCTAACATTTATTGAGCACCTACTGCATCCTGGATACTGTGTTACCTGCCTTGTAGTGGTTCATTCCATGAATATTCACTGGGCACCTTGCATATGCCAAGTGCTATTTTAGGTGCTGGGGCTACAATGGAGAGTGCATTAACTCATTTTTAATCCTCAGACAGTGAGGTAGGCACTGATGCTTAGCCTGTTTTCCAGAGAAGGTAACTGAGTCACGGAGAGGGTAGGGAAATCACTCAAGGTCACATAGCTAGGAAGTGGCAGCTGGAATTAGACCCAGAGAACAAGATTCCTGAGTCTGTGTTCAATAACCACACAGCAGATGGCATCTCATTTAAACGATGTAACACTCTAGTGAGTGGTGGTCTTATTCTTGTTTTGAGGGAAGAAAGGCTTGGAGATGTAACATTATTTCCCCCCCCCCCACCCCCAGTCTCTTAGGGAGTAACAGGGAACCGTTTACCAAGGCTGGCTCACTCCCAAGCCTGACTTGAGCACTTTCCGCTGCTCCAAGAGCCTGAGACCCAGGGGAAATGAATTCCTGCTTCCCGGTGGTTGGCTGGCCAAGTTCAGGGAAAATCAGTGTCCTGTCCTTGTCAAAGTCCCTTCCCGCTCTCCACAGAGCGTCCTGAACCCGAGCCTGTCACTCGATGGGCTGTGGATGATGGAGGAGTCTTTGCTCTGCCTTAAAATGAAGGGCACTCCCGCGGTCCGCCCTCCGCTCCTCCGTCACTGGTGATGAATAGGATGCCCGTGGTGACAAATAAAATAAAGCCTCCTTTATTCGTTTATCCTTCCACGTCCTCCCCATCGGCGCCCGTCTGCAAGCTGAGCAATATTAGACACTCGATCACGCTCTCCCTTCTCTCACGGTCGTGTCCTGACAGCTCTGGGTGGGTGGGGTTTCCTCGGTTAATCAGCCTCAGGGTCTGGGCTTGGCTGTTGCCTCATTCTGTCCCCTGGACAGGTCCCTGTGCTGCCTGTCCCGGCAGTCTCCCCATCCGTAGGGGACCCTGGAAGGCCCGACAGTTATTGCCTGTCTTTACCTTTGGCCTTGATTACCACCGCACCCCTCCACTCCCCACCCCCGGCCCCCGGCTGTCTAACTCAGAGCTGGCTTTCGTGGGAAGGAGAGGGACATTCCGATGACTAAACACATAGAACTCTTAGCTGGGTTTTTTGTTGGGGGTGGGGGTTGGCTGGAAGGGTGGGCTTTAGGGGAAGCGCTAGGTGAAGACCTTTAAACACTCCACCTGTACTTCACATCACACAAACCAAAGGAAAACCGGAAGTGAATGGAAAATAAGCCTGAGAGAATAGGGAGGAGGGGTCTCTGCCATCCCTTCCCCATAAACATCTGTGTGCCAGACACTGCGTGGGGATTAAAGTGCCTCGGGGTAGAGGGAGAATACAAGAGAGGTTGGGCTCAAAGGCTGGCTCATTGTTCACATGGGACGGTGACCTTGAGCCGGCTGACATGTCGACCTGTCCCTGCCGTTTGGAAAGAAAGCGAATGAAAAGCTCTCGAAAGCCTCTCTCATGTTAGGCCCTGTGCCAAGGGGCCCCACTTGCTCCTCAATGACCTGGGGATTGCGAGCAGTCTCGTGTGCCTTGTACAGAGCAGGAGACAGATTTGGAGCGTCCTTGAGCTGTGCAGGGCTACACAGCCACTGTGTCCTGGCCGCCTGCCTTCAGGACGATGGATATCTTTCGGCTGCACCGCAGGGACAAGACTCCAGAGCCTGCTGGCCTGGGGCTGCTGGGATCAACAGGGGAGACGCTGGATTTATTTGAAAGTGGCTGGTGAACTTTAAATGGCATTGAACATGCAGATGCCTCTTCTGACAGGGCTCGCAGGCCTTGGGAAGCTTTCCAACAAGTAGAAGGAACGAGAGAGAGCTGGACACAGAAACGGATGCCCGGCACAACCCAGGTGTTGCGAAGGGCTGTCTGGAGACAGCCCCATCTAGAGCTTTGGTTTGGTGACTCAGACGGTAAAGAATCTGCCTGCAATGTTGGAGACCTGGGGCTGGATCCCTAGGTTGGGAATATCCCCTGGAAGAGGGCAAGGCACCCCACTCCAGTATTCTGGCCTGGAGAATTCCATGGACTATTCTATGGGGTTGCAAAGAGTCAGACACGACTGAGTGACTTTCACTCACTGAGGAAGAAGAAAGATAGGAGAGGAGAGGAAAGAGATGGAAAAGACGAGCTCAAGTACCCCCATTAAGTCGGGGTTTCCCGAGAGTGACTCCTGCGTCACGTCCGTTCCCCGGTGGATCGCACACGATCCCCACGCTGACGCACAGACTGGGTAGGGATTTATTCAACAGGCATGTGCTTAGCACAGCAGACCTTCGATTTGCCGGATGTGTTTTTTTTTTTTTTTCAGTGGGTTTGTCATACACGACATGAATCAGCAATAGATCTACACGTATCCCCATCCCGATCCCCCTCCCACCTCCCTCTCCACCCGATTCCTCTGGGTCTTCCCAGTGCACCAGGCCCGAGCACTTGTCTCATGCATCCACCTGGGCTGGTGATCTGTTTCACCATAGATAGTATACATGCTGTCCTTTTGAAACATCCCACCCTCACCTTCTCCCACAGAGTTCAAAAGTCTGTTCTGTACTTCTGTGTCTCTTTTTCTGTTTTGCATATAGGGTTATCGTTACCATCTTTCTAAATTCAATATATATGTGTTAGTATGCTGTAATGTTCTTTATCTTTCTGGCTTACTTCACTCTGTATAATGGGCTCCAGTTTCATCCATCTCATTAGAACTGATTCAAATGAATTCTTTTTAACGGCTGAGTAATATTCCCATGGTGTATATGTACCACAGCTTCGTTATCCAATTAATCTGCTGCTGGGCAATCTAGGATGCTTCCATGTCTGGCTTATTATAACAGTGCGCAAATGAACATTGGGGTGCACATGTCTCTTTCAGATTTGGTTTCCTCAGTGTGTATGCCCAAGAGTGGGATTGCTGGGTCATATGGTAGTTCTATTTTCAGTTTTTTAAGAAATCTCCACACTGTTTTCCATAGTGGCTGTACTAGTTTGCATTCCCACCAACAGTGTAAGAGGGTTCCCTTTTCTCCACACCCTCTCCAGCATATATTGTTTGTAGACTTTTGATAGAAGCCATCCTGACTGGTGTGAGATGGTACCTCATTGTGGTTTTGGTTTGCATTCTCTGATAATGAGTGATGTTGAGCATCTTTTCATGTGTTTGTTAGCCATCTGTATGTCTTCTTTGGAGAAATGTCTGTTTAGTTCTTTGGCCCATTTTTTGATTGGGGTCATTTATTTTTCTGGAATTGAGCTGCAGGAGTTGCTTGTATATTTTTGAGATTAATCCTTTGTCTGTTTCTTCATTTGCTATTATTTTCTCCCAATTCTGAGGGCTGTCTTTTCACCTTGCTTATAGTTTCCTTTGTTGTGCAAAAGCTTTTAAGTTTAATTAGGTCCCATTTGTTTATTTTTGCTTTTATTTCCAATATTCTGGGAGGTGGGTCATAGAGGATCTTGCTGTGGTTTATGTCAGAGAGTGTTTTGCCTATGTTCTCCCTAGGAGTATAGTTCTGGTCTTACATATAGATCTTTAAATCCTTTGAGTTTATTTTTGTATATGGTGTTAGAAAGTGTTCTAGTTTCATTCTTTTACAAGTGGTTGACCAGTTTCCCAGCACCACTTGTTAAAGAGGTTGTCTTTTTTCCATTGTATATCTTTGCCTCCTTTGTCAAGATAAGGTGTCCATAGGTTCGTGGATTTATCTCTGGGCTTTCTATTCTGTCCATTGTCTATATTTCTGTCTTTGTGCCAGTACCATACTGTCTTGATGACTGTGGCTTTGTAGTATAGTCTGAAGTCAGGCAGGTTGATTCCTCCAGTTCCATTCTTCTTTCTCAAGATCACTTTGGCTATTCGAGGTTTTTTGTATTTCCATACAAATTGTGAAATTATTTGTTCTAGTTCTGTGAAAAATACCGTTGGTAGCTTGATAGGGATTGCATTGAATCTATAGATTGATTTGCTGGATGTTAATTCTTACAAGGAAGCTGCCGTAACTGTCCACAAGTGATTCACAGGACTAAACAAATGACAGGTGCCCGGCTCAGGGCTAGGGAAGGTAACTGAAGTTTGGAAACCATAGCACTAAATCAGCTCACCTCCGCCCCCACCAAGAAGCATTGCCTCCAGAGGAGACTGATACCCCCAACCCAGCGTTGCCAGATTTAGCTAATCAAAACACATGCCACTATGTAAATCTGAGTTCCGATTAAACAACGAATACTTGATTTAGTGTACATAAGTCCCATGCAATATCTGGGACATTCCTCACCATAAAGGGCCAGGTAGCTGTTTGTGGAATTGAGTTGTTTGCCCCCGCCCCCCACCCGGCCTAGACCTGTAGGGAGGAGCTTGCTCACAAAGGATGCTCACACTTATCTGGTCTCTCAGATGTTACTTCCTTTAATTAAACTGCTGAGATGAAATAAAGTGTGTGGGAAAGATTAAAATTGATTCCCTTAGCTTAACAAAAGCCAGAGCTATTGAGAGGGATACTTAAGCAAACAGCGCACTTCAGCAGATGAAGAGGACAGCCTGACTCCAGCAGCTCAGAGCTGGGGGCAGAGGGGAGGGGTACAGCCGCTACTCAGGGAAAGCGTGAGGACCCAGGACAGCGCGCGGGAGCGGGCTGGCATCGCACTCCGCTCTCAGTCAGGCCCTAGTGCCTGCCTGGGAAGGGCTTCTTTAATACAGCCTTGCTTCTCAGCATCGGGGAACACCAGCTGGGAGAGAGGCACAGTGGGAAGGGGCAAAATCCACACCTCCTGTGAATAAGCACTTATTGAGCTCTTACTGTGTGCCAAGCCTCAAATCAGACATCGGGTCTTCCCTTAAGCTCTTTGCGAGGAGACCAACTGAGGCTACCTAAGCTTCCCAGGCGGCGCTGTGGTAAAGAACCTGCCAACAGAAAGTGTAAGAGGCGCGGGTTCAATCCCTGGGCCGGGAAGATCCCCTGGAGTAGGAAATGGCAACCCACTGCAGCATTCTTGCCTGGAGAAGTCCATAGACAGAGGAGCCTGGTGGGCTACAGTCCGTGGGGTTGCAAAGAGTCGGACACGACTGAAGTGACTTAGCACACACAAGTTCCCAGGGATTTTTCAACTGGGGAGCTCAAAGATATGGAAAGAGAGAAAATTGTGGATATTGCTGGTGGCATTGAAAAGCAATGCTGATGACCGATGATGCTGATGACTATAGAGATTTGGAGGGCAATCCTGGGCTAGGATTCCCATTTTATATGCAAGAAAACTAAGGGACAAAAGTTTAATGGATTTTTGCCCCCGGTTCTTAACAACAGTGGAAAATGTGCTCCTACATGTAATTTGGGAAGTAATTTCCTGAGAAAAATTTAAATAGGCCTCTAATAATAAGCTGATGTAACCCAGACTCCTCTCGAACCTGACCTACAGTTTTACTTTTTTTTTCTGCCTTCATGGGAGGTAATAGATCTTCTGAGGTTTTACTATAGATTTATTCCCAACAAGCAGGACTGAAATAGCATGAAATAAAACCCAAAACAATGAATTTTGAAACCAGGCCACTATTTGAAAGCTTTTTTTTTTTCTCTCCTATAGTAACAGAAAAATACCTTAATAAAATGAATGTGTTCTTTTAATCAATTAAAAACAAAGTTTATTGGGGGATTTGCTTGAGTTCATGTGGCATGGAAGTAGCAAAGCCAGAGTGTCTACCCAAGTCTGATGGTCTTTGAAACCTTTGACCTTAGGGTTATGTTGCCTGCAGGGTTATAGGGGTCATTCAGGTTTTTAATTGATGCTTTTGAACTGTGGTGTTGGAGAAGACTCTTGAGAGTCCCTTGGACTGCAAGGAGATCCAAACAGTCCATCCTAAAGGAGATCAGTCCTGGGTGTTCACTGAAAGGACTGATGTTGAAGCTGAAACTCCAGTACTTTGGCCACCTGATGCGAAGAGCTAACTCATTGGAAAAGACCCTGATGCTGGGAAAGATTGAGGGCAGGAGGAGAATGGGACGACAGAGGATGAGATGGTTGGATGGCATTACCGACTTGATGGACATGGGTTTGGGTGGACTCCGGGAGTTGGTGATGGACAGGGAGGCCTGGCGTGCTGCGGTTCATGGGGTCGAAAAGAGTCGGACACGACTGAGTGACTGAACTGAACTGAACAGGTTTTTAAGCTGGGAGGAATATCACAAAAGCAAAACACTAAGGAAATGTTAACCTGGGGCCAGTCCAGGGGCCATTTTAGAAGTTAATGCAGGGAGGAGAACGCCAGCCCAGGACCCCAGGAGTGAGCAGGTGGGGACGCAGGTTAGGGAGCCGATGGAGGGGGAGGAAGGTGAGACTTCCTGGAGAGAGAGAGAGAGAGAGAGAGAGTTAGTTGCTCAGTCATGTCCGTCTCTTTGCAATCCCATGAACTGTAGCTTGCCAGTGTTCTCAGTCCATGGAATTCTCCAGGCAAGAATACTGGCGGGGGTTGCCATTGAGGATCTTCCCATCCCAGAGATCAAACCCGGGTCTCCGGCATCGGGGGGACAAAGGCAGAGTTGATGATGAGGGTGGATTCTCAGAGCTGGTTGCTACAGGCAGGGCTAGGGAGGAACAGCAGGATGGGGGCTTTGAGCACACTGTATTTGAAACCAAACAGCAGCCCAGTAGCAGACAGCGTTAGGACCTTGGAGCCTGACTTGGGTTTACACTCCTGCTGTCCTCTTCACTAGCCTCTGTAACCACAAACTGTTTACTTAACCTCTCTGAGTCTCCATCTTTTCTCTGGTCAGATGCGGAGCAAACGATCCCTACTTGGCAGAAAGCGGAGGATATTAAATAGGGAAAACTAAAGGGACAAACAAGGTGCTTGGCAGACAGTCAGCATCTGGTCAGAAGTGGCTTGAAATTTGGGGCTCCAGGCTGGTGTCATGTGTTGGGCCCCCCGAGCTGCAGCAGAAATGGCCCTGGGGCTAGGACTGGGGGGAGGACTGGTGTCTGACTCTTCATTCATTGGATTAATTTTTATTGAATTCCCACTGTGTGCTGGGCCTTGGAGACAAGGTGTGGAGAGGCTGGAGGGAAAACTCACTCATAGCCTGAGGTGGAGCCCGCTGAGCAGCCTGGGAGCGGGAAGCACTCTGTCTTTCTTGGCTCCATGTCCCAGCGCAGAGCCTGGCACACAGGAGGTGTGCGGGAAATGTTGGATGGGGTCGTGGGGGCGAAGATGCCATGGGCCTTCTCTGAACACATCAACACTGGAGCAGAGGGGAGACAGAAAGACTGAATTTATAACCACTTTCTATTCTGGAAACTCTCTGGTTGCAGGTGAGAGGTTAAAGAAAAGACAGGAAACTGGGGACCAGGGTTTTGGTTCTCAGACTCATCACCACATCTTCTTTTCCTCTCTTTTTCTTCCAAATCCGTGTTTGGCTCACCTTTTCCAAATCCTGCTTTAAAAAGCACTGGAAAACACCCCTAGGGGTGATCATGTGCCATCAGCATACACGGATGCCGGGAAGAAGGAAGAGGGGCCAGAGATAATTGGTGTTACAGGGCTGCCCTTCAAGACCACAGTGGGCTGTGACCCTGGGCAGCCCCCTCTGGTCACCCATCAATGAATGTAGAAAAAGCACCAAACCCTCTGAGTTTAAAAGTACCCCAGCTGACCCTGCAGCAGCTTCCTGGGCAGCCCCTTCTGGTCTTGTGACATATTTATGTTTATTGGAAGGCTAGTTTTTTCTTCTTCTATTTTTTCACCCTTTCATTAAAAAATACGTTCTTCCATTACCAAGTAAAATCACCTTCTTGTCCTGAAAATCCAAGCAATATATTATTCCTTTATCAGTAGGCTAGTTTTCTCATTTATTGATAGTGATGTTTACACTAAGGCAATGTAAGAATACATGCTTAAGGTAACAAACTTAATAATGTAGAAGTATAACAGGAAAATTAATGGAACAGTGCCTTCACATTTCATCTTTCCCCCAATTTCACCTGCATCCAGGCCTCTGAAATGGCTTTTGTTTTCTAGATAAGGAGACCCTCGGGAACTTCACAGACCCACCCCTCAAAGCCCTTGTTTGGTTGAGGGAGGTGGCCCTTTCTAGTGACAGGGTCATGGGCTGAGGATCCGGATTGGATGGTTGGTTCTGCCATTGATTTGCTGTGTGACCCTCAGGCATTCACATAACCTCTTTGAGTCTCTTGCTATGTGACCCTCAAGCACCCACATCACCTCTCTGAGCCTCAGTGACCTCCGCTACCCAGGAGGAAAATTGGGATCTGGACTCTGAAGAGCCCCTGACATGAGTTGGTGTCCTGCAGACAGCCCAGGTGACTGTGTTGTGTGGTGGTCTTGGCAGGTCGGGGACCAGATTCTGGAGGTGAATGGGCGGAGCTTTCTCAACATCCTGCACGACGAGGCGGTCAGGCTGCTCAAGTCATCCCAGCATCTCATCCTGACCGTGAAGGACGTCGGGCGGCTGCCCCACGCCCGCACCACCGTGGACGAGACCAAGTGGATCGCCAGTTCCCGGATCGGGGACGCTGCCGCCAGCTGCTCAGGGTGCGGCCGAGCTGCTCTCTCATCTGAGCCCCAGGACCCCCAGGGCCCCCAGGGCCGTTCCTGAAAGCCAGTAACAGCCCCTTCCATCCCTGCACCATGCTCTGTGCCCCGATCTGTGAAGACTGCCCCGGTTCCCAGAGCCTGAAGTCCCACCCCAGGGTCCCTCCCGTGTGCGGGGCCTGACCATGGGCACATCCCCTTTGCTCTTCTGGCCTCAGTTTTCCTTGGAAAGCTGAGCCGCAGCATCCAGTCCTCTCGCTCTGTACTTGCCGTTTAGCAAATCTCGTAACTTCCTTTTTGTCCCTTAGTTGCTTTGTCTGAAAAGTGGGACTCCTAACTGCAGCCCCCATTCCAGATGTGTGAAAGAGGATCCCATGAGTGACTTGCATGAAAGGGTCTTGGGAGTCATAACGTGAGATATAGTTGCCAGGTGGCTGCATAGCTGCTAATAATGTGTCACCTTTGGATTTCCATTTGAAGTCTCAAACCAGCTGGTGGCCCCCAAGCCGAACACACCCAGAGCATCTATTTCTCCCTTTTTTCACCCCCTCCTTCCTCTCTTCCTTTCACCTTCCCAGTACAGTAATTTTAAAAAATTAGTTACCAACATTTAAAAAGACATCAGGTTTCCCATGGGGTGGGGGAGCGGGACGCCTGGATTTCTGGCTGCTTCTTGAAAATCAGGGATTCTGGAAGCTTGAGACCACTTTTTTTTTTTAATGAAAACAGACTGGAAGACAGCTGTACCTGCAAGTTGTTTCTTAACATCTCCCGTTGACCCTGTCCTCACGCTTCCTAGATGGCCTGACCCACATGGCAGTTATTATTTAGTCCCTTCTCTGCATGTTACCTGACTTGGCCCTATAAGGCATGAAACAGCTCAGCAGACCACCTTGCCTGGTTTTAGAAATGCCATCCACATGGTTGGGCAGGAATTCAGAAACTGCCCATCTGTCCCGGGCCTGATATTCCCTGGAGTGGCCCCAGTGAGCACAGCCCGTGGTTCTCCCAAAAGTTCCTTCCTCTCGCTGCAAAGCAGCCATTCCCTGGCCTGTGCCTGACATCAGCTGCTCAGACATCAGGCTGAACGTGCTTCTCTTTCTTCGTAGGTTTCCCGGGGATCTCACAGCAGAAGGGACCAACAAGGTAGGCTGCTCTCTGTCTGCGGGTATCTTTGGCTTCTTCACTGGTTCCCGACTGGGGAGCTCTGGGCCCAGCAGGGTGGGCAGCCCGCTGACTGCCTGCGTAGACTCTTTCCCACACACGTGGGAAGGTTCCAGGCCGCCAGGTTCCAGGCACCACCCTGGACCCCGGAGTTAGCGGCACGAACAGCACAAGTCAGGTCCCCACCCTGGTGGGGGGTGCGGTTACACCCAATAAAGAAGACACACATCAAAGCAAAGCAAACCTGCACGCGTATCTCATCATCAAAGATGTTCGGTGCCTTCCAAGAAAGGTGCCAGGTCTTAGGAGAGAGAATGGCAGATGTTTAGCTGCGGGGAGGGCAGAGGGAGAGGGTGAAGGCTCTGTAAGGTGGCAACTCAGCGTCTGGGCTGTAAGTTGAACATGAAGTGAAGGTTAGTGAGATCAGAGTCTGGGCAGGAGCTGGAGGGGAGGATGCAGTCAGAAGGCACAGCCCGTGCCAGGGTCCTGGGGCGGGCGCCACGCGTGGCTTGTGGGTGGGATCGTGAGATCCCACAGGACTTAGTGAGCCGTGGAAGAGGTTTGTCTGCTAAGCTGAAATGATGGGGTGCCACTGAAGGGCTTCACCAGGGCGGCAACATGAGATCTATGCTTTCATGAGGTCAATTCAGCAGCTCTGTAGGCGACAGGGAGAGGCAGCGGGGACAAGCAGGGAGACCGGGTGGCCTCTTGGACACGGTTGATGGTGGTGGAGGCCATGCTGGGAGGTGTGGGGTGTGTGCAGGTCTGAGCCACGTTTCAGAAATAACATTACTATTATCCCCAATGTACTCAGAGAGGAGAGACGGCAACCCAACCAGTAAAATGGGAACCGTAATAATACTGCTTGACCCTGAATGGTCACGGGGCTCTGATGAGACAACATGTGTGAAAGTGCCATGTGAGCCAGAAAAGCACTTTGCAGCTGCAGGAGACCCAGTGCCCTGAGAACGTCCGGGGACACCTGCGGCTTTACCCATGGGCGGAGACCTCAGAGGGACCCACCCCACCCGTCTGCAGGGTGGTAGCTGGCTCGGCTTCCAGAGCAGACCCGCACCCCCGGGGCCTCTGTCTCCCTGTCTTTCAGCTGGGGTTTTACAAGGGGCCAGCCGGCTCCCAGGTGACCCTGAGCAGCCTGGGGAACCAGACGCGGGGGCTGCTGGAGGAGCAGGCGCGGCACCTGCTGACCGAGCAGGAGCGTGCCACCCTGGCCTACTACCTGGAGGAGTACCGCGGCGGCAGCGTGTCCGTGGAGGCCCTAGTCATGGCCCTGTTCGAGCTGCTCAACACCCATGCCAAGGTGACCCGCCTCCTCGGGCAAGGCGGGGCTGGAGGGGCCTGGCTTCAGCTCCCGGGGGTTCTGCATCCTTCCCTGCCTGCCTCTGAACCCCACTCCTTTACTGAGAACCCACAAAGAGTCAGACCCAACTGAAGCCTGGGCAGGGACTGGTGACCGAGACAGCCCCCACCCCTACCCCCGAACCCCTCAGACTCTCAAGGGAATAGTCCACGTTCCTTGTACTCGGGGTCCCAATGTAGCAGCTTTTTATGCTGGGTGTGCATTTAGAATTGTCTGGATAGTTCTTAAAAAGCAATTCCCCGGGCCACACCCCAGGCTGGCTAACTCCACATGTTTCACAAGCCCCCAAGTGACCAAACCGTGCTACCCTCTTTGAGAACGCTGCTCTAGTGGAAAAGCCTGTTTGAGGTTCAAAAGCTGCACCAAGGAAGAAGTGATTAAATCCACTGGGAGTGGTTACCTTTGGGAAGACCTAACAGAGGGAAGTCAGTTTGGAGAGAAGGAGGGGGAAGGGACAGCCAAGGGCTTTCTGTTTAGGGACTTGGAGCCGGATGTGAAGGGTGAGATGTTAGGGAAGAAGTGAGCGGGGAGAAGGGGTCAGTGATGCTGGTCCTGGCATCTAGGTGTTTGGAATTTGTCCTAGGACAGTCGGGAGCCACAGAGGGTTAAGGAGGGGAGGGCAGTGGCCAAGTTTGCACGAAGGTTGTTTGGGGTAGCAGGGGTTTCCCAGGAGGTGCTGGTGGTAAAGAACCCACCTGCCAATGTAGGAGACCCAAGAAATGTGGGTTCGATCCCTGGGTTGAGAAGCTCCTTTGGAGGAGGGCGTGGCAACCCACTCCAGTGTTCATGCCTGGAGAATCCCATGGACAGAGGAGCCTGGTGGGCCACAGTCCATTGAGTCGGACATGACTAAAGCGACTTAGCACGCACGCCTGCATTTGGGGCGGCAGAGGGCTGTCCCGCCTGCCGGTGGAGCTCCCTGCTGAGTCCCCGGCTTGTCCCGGCCTCCAGTTCTCGCTCCTCTCCGAGGTGAGAGGCACCATCTCCCCCCAAGACCTGGACCGCTTCGACCACCTGGTGCTGAGACGGGAGATCGAGTCCATGAAGGCGCGGCAGCCCCCGGGTCCTGCAGGCGGGGACACCTACTCCACGGTCTCCTACAGCGACACGGGCTCGTCCATAGGCAGCCACGGCACCTCCACCACCGTCAGCTCAGCCAGGGTGAGCAGCCCCTGCCCCGTGCCTGACCTCACAGCCAGCAAGGGAGTTAAGACCCACCTGGGTTCAAATCCAGCCCTGGGAGTCTCTGCTGGGACTCGACTCCTGGCCAGCTCAGGGCCTTGCCTTTCAGAGTCTCGGTTTCTTCACCTGTGAAAACCTCCTGATTGCTGGGTGCCTCCTGTGTGCCAGGCATGGGCTCTCAGACACAATGGAACAAGACGGATTGACCTGCCTCAGGGGCTCACAGGCTGTGGGATGGGCTGCAGCGGGTGGGCTGGGGAAGAAAGGCCAAAAAACGCAGGTAATGAGACAAATGGGCTTCCTTGGTAGCTCAGATGGTAAAGAATCTCCCTTCGATGCAGGAGACCCAGATTCAACCCCCTGGAGAAGGGAATGGCAACCCACTCCAGTATTCTTGCCTGGAGAGTTCCCTGGACAGAGTAGCCTGCTGGGCTACAGTCCATGGGGTCAAAAAGAGTCGGACACGACTGAGCGACTAACCCTTTTTCTTAACGAGACAAACAGAACCAGTAGTGGGAGGATCCCATGAGACATCACGCTGGTGATCTCATCATGGTAGTGGTCGTGGTGACTGGGATCTTCCCTGAGACACCGCCTCCTGATTCTCTGGAGCCCTAGAGCCCAGTCTGACTTTCTCCCAGACTCACCAGCCCCCAGAAAGGCATCTGGACTGCCTCAGGGTGGGGCTTTGCCCCCAGGATGCTCGGAGGCAGGTGAACCCTGGGAGGCCTTGGGGAGGAAAGGGCAGAGGAAGTGCTTCATTATCCATCGCAGGACACAGCCAGTTACTAAGACTGATGCAGTGGGAAAAGGCGGAGCTGGAGGTCAGGAGAGCCGGCTCGGCTCCGTCCTCTGCTTTCCTGCCGGCTGGTCATTCAGCACCTCTCTCCTGTGGAAGGGGAGGAGGAAGATGAATTCTTTAACCACTGTTACTCCCAGACACTGAACTGGGAGCTCTCACGGGTGGAATCTCTATTGGACAGTGTTGGTTGTCCTGTTGGAGGAGGAGGAGGTCAGAGGATGCGATGATGTCCACCTGCAGACACAGGTGGTCAGCGGGCACAGGTGTGCTCAGCCACCAGGGGACAGCCCAGCAGCAGGCCCGCTTTGTGGGCTTCAGCTCTGTAAGGTACAGTTCCGGCGAGGCAGAAAAGGAAAGACGACCTCAACAGAAGTAGGTTACCTTTATTCAGGCAAGGAGGGGCGACAGTCGGCCTAATGACCAGGCTGAGCGCCGAAAGGGATCAGGGAGGCTTCATACTTATAGGGAGGTTTGTGGAAGCGATAAGGGAAACGTCAATCAGGCGGGATATTTTGAGTATTCTTTTGTTGAGATGACACTTGTAGTTGGGCAGGGGGTGATAAGTCTTCTGGGCGGGTGTAGGGGGTGGTAGGTTTCCGGACAGGGGGTGATAAGTCCCAGATAGATGCAACTGGCCTGGAGCATCAGGATGGAACTAAAGTTATGCTCTGTTTTCTCCGAAGTTAGATGATTCAGCAAGGGGCCTTTGAGACTGTTGTTCTCTTTTCTAGGCCCAAAAGACTCCTTCAAGCTCCCAATGTGGCTTTTTTTTTTTTTTTAAGCTCTGGGGATCTGAGCTTCTGGGGAAACTTTTGTTCCTCTACCTCCTGTCCCTACCATCCCGAGTCACCTTCATCCCCCGAGTCCTCATCCTTCCTGGGGTGGCTAGGAAGCTGTCGCCCATTCCTCCAGGCTCTGGATGAGGCTGCAGACCTCATCCAGGAGGTCTGTCCCCCACCTGGGGCTGCGTGTTTGGCTCTGATGTGGCACACACGGGTGACGAACTGGCTTCAGGCTGCGGAGCCCTGGCCCGAAGGTTCATTTCTCTCTGTGTCCAGCTCCACTGAGATTGGCTTAAGTATGTCCACGTGGGGCTTCAGGAGCCACAAAACACCGCTCTAAAACTTGCGGGGTTGCATACTGTAATTCTGGAATGATCCCTGTAGAATCGGGGATGAGCGATCCAGTGGGTGGGATGGGAGGTACCTCTAGCCTGGGAGGTAAGGAGTTTAGGTTTAGGTTTAAGGTTTAGTTTAGGTTTAAGCCCGGCTTCTCTGGGCTTTGGTTTCCCCGTGGGTAGAATGACCTGAGGTCCTTGGTGACTCTGGCCATAGCAGCCCGAGGCCCCAAGGGCAGGCCAGGCTGCAGGACTTGGAGGTGTAACCCCAGGAAGGACTCAGGGCAAGGGTTCCAGCCCCAGCTCAGCGCCTGGGTCTCTCCTGTACCGGGAAGGCACTGTCCCCGGCCATCTGAGGCCCCGCTGTGGCAGTGGACCCGGCCCTCCGGATTGGAACGCCCTGGGAAAGGCACAGCTCAGAAAGGCTACAGGATGATTTGAGCAGGGAGTTTGTAGGACAGATGGAAAGGGCCTCCCAGCTTCTGAAATGTGAATAACTATGAGTCTGAGTAGACTCCGGGAGTCCGTGATGGACAGGGAGGCCTGGCGTGCCGCAGTCCATGGGGTCGCAAAGAGTCGGACACGACTGAGCGACTGAACTGACTGATGAGTCTGAGACCCCCTGGAAGCACAGGTGCGTCAGGTCAGGACTGACCAAGGTCAGGGCGAGCTCTGGGAGGTGGGTGCTAAGAGCGACGTGAGGCAGGAGAGGCGGTGTGGAAGGGCACCCCCTCCGCAGCGCCTGGCGCTCCCTCCCTGCACTGGGGCAGCAATGCTCCTTTCCCCAGCTTGTCGGAAGGGTAAAGGACGAGTAACCTCCCAGACTCGCTGCCCACACCCCGAAGGCAGAGGAAGCCTCTGTTCTTCCCCAGGTTTCCCAGCCTGGCTGGGGTAACCACCCTGTATCCGGGGCCTGGCAGGCACTTGAGGTCTTCTGGAAAGCACAGGGCTGACGTTCTGCCACTGCCCCTCCAAATGTCAGCCCGCGCTGGGCACCTTCCACACGCACGGCCCTGGGCGCCTGTTCATAGGCGCTGAGGTTCTCTGCTAACACAGGGCCTGGGCTTCCCTGGAATCCAGGTCTTCCCTGATGGAGGCTTCCAAACAAGATACTCCTCCAGGCTCTGCCTTTCAGCTGCAGATGTGACCCTGGGCAAGTCACTTCCCTTTGCTTGGCCTCAGTTTTCCCATCTGCCAAGTGGGAATAACGATCCTAGCTTCAACTGCTGGAGACTCCCAGGGTTGCCCCCAGGGGGCATGACCATTTCCTGACAGCCCTTCTCAAGGACAGTATCCTTTCTTGGTTTCCTTCTAGGAAGCAGTTAGAATGAAGCCATGCTGACTGTCCCTGTGGGGTCTTCCTCATCCCTCCTTTATTCCTGCCCAAAGCAGTCCCCGTGAAGAGAAAAGGAGCTCGGGGGATTTTTGTTTGTTTTGCCTTTGTGTGTGTGTGTGTGTGTGTGTGTGTTTGGGAAGGGGGTTTGCTGTGCCCGCTCCATCCCTTATGTTTATTTGATGTATTTTTCTTTTTGCCTTTTGCCCACCCTTCCTCCCCAGGAGCGACTGCTGTGGCTCATAGACCTGATGGAGGTACCGTCCTTCTCGCCGAGTGGGGCTGTGGGACTCCTTTAGCTGGGGTGGAAGCAGGGGGCCGTGACCCTTCCCCTCACCCCTGTGCGCCTACACCCAGCCCCGCGGGGAGACCAGGTTCTTCTTGGTGCTGTCTCTCCTGTTTGCCGGTCCATCAGGCTTTCCAGGCTCTGCAGTGAGAATGCCCTCAGTTCAAACCCCAGCTCTGCCAGTTCCTTGCTGTGTGACCTCAGGAAATGGTTTTGCCTCTCTGAGCTCAGTTTTATAAGATGAGGGTGACCGTTCTCTGCTGTGGAACTGTCAAGAGACCTCTTGGCCTTTGCCTGTGCCACACAGTCTGTCTGTCTGGAATGTTCTTTCCACTTCATACGGCGTGGCTGTCTCTTGTGTGTGCTTCAGCCCTTAGCTCACATGCCTCCTCTTCCAAGCAGACTTCCCTGATCTTCTCAAGGAGGGTGACTTTGAGTCTCTGGACCCTTCAGCCCCCTGGGCTTCCTGCTATTATGGCTCCTGTGTCATTATAATTTAATAATATGTACCAGCCTGGTCAGTTACCCCCCTTGACCATGGGGTGCTTGAGGGCACAATTGTGTCTGGAGTCACCATTGATTCCCTAATGCTCTGCATAGAGCCTGGTCCATATTAGTAATTTGGGCCTTTCTTAATAATATTGGTAGTAGGCATATGTCAAGAGTCTCCGTGGCACGGTGATAATGCTTTCCAAGTGTATCTTCTTTGATCCTCTCGGTAACTAGATGTGGCGAGTACTACCATGATTTCCATTTTACAGAGAAGAAAACTGAGGCTCGGGGAGACGTGACTTGCTCGAGATTGCTCAGCTAGCGGATGGTGGAGTCTGGATTCCAACCCAGCCTGCTTACCTCCGAGCTGGTGCTGTTAACACTGCACTCTGGTTGTGACTCTTCCCTGAAGGAGCTCAACCAGATCCTTGTTAAGCATCATCTATCTATCAATCTATCCATCCATCTATCTATTTCTACTCTCTTGCTCCTTATCTTCCTTTTGTTCTGTTAGCAAATTTCGATTGAGTGATTGCTACACGCTGTGTACAGTTTCAGGTGCTGGGAAGACACTGGTGATCAACAGAGAAATCCTTTCCATTACGGGATTTAGATAGAGCAGGAGTGATAGACTAAACCAGATAAAGAACTGAAGTACACAGTATGTTAAGTGGTGAAAAGTGCTAAGGAGAAAATAGGAAACAGGAAAGGGCCATGGTCAGGAAGTGACACCCAAGTAGGACCTGGAAGAGGTAAGGAAGCTGGTCCAGCCCGCAGCTGGGGAAAGAGCATTTCCAGTAGAGGGAACAGCAGGTGCAAAGGCTTTGAGGTGGTGCCTGGAGTGTCTGAGCAAAGTCCGGGAAGCCGCGAGGCTGGAGCAGTGAGGGGAAGGGCAGTGGCGGGTTAGTGCTGCGGACTTGGAGCTTGTGTCTGAGTGAGATGGGAGCTGTTGGCAAGTCGGAACAGGGGCCAACACGATCTGATTGGTCTGCCTTAGTTGTATCTGGATGCCGCTGGTGGTTGAGAGTGGACGAGTGTGGGTTTGAACCAAAAACAGGTTCATTCCCAGGCAGCTTCTGGGGAGGTTGTGCAGCCCGAGCTGCTAAGACACATGATAACAGGCTCTGCAGGGGTCAGCTCTTCCTGCTGCCTGGTCAACCCTGGCCTCAGTGTCTCTTGGGAACCCCCTCCCTCCACACACACAGAGCAGGTCTCAGGCTAGACGCCCCACGCTGCCTGCATGCGGAGCCACAGGACAGACACCTGGAAGCCCCTCTGTGTGGGAATGCAGGGCACTAGACCCATCCTGGAAGTCAGGAGCCCACACCCCTTCCTCTGCCCTGTCCCTACCATGCACCATGCCGGCGCCCTCGGGAAAGCCCCTCACCCACCACCGGCCTGTCTTCCCATCTGTATAACCCAGGCAGGCTCCCAAGCCTCCTCCAACCCTGAGAGTCCTCTCTGTCGAGAGATTCTAGAAAATATTCCAGGGGAAGCACGGCAGGGAATGGCCGCCCTGTGTTCCCACTACTTTTCTGTTTCTGAACAAGGGTTGCATCATTCCTCCTAAGGAACCTCTTCCTAAGGGGTCGAAATGATCCTCACTTATTCCCTGCTAAGTGCCTGGCCCTAAGTCCACAACACCACCATGTATGAGTGAGCTTTTGCTGCAGAAATGCTGAGAAACAACCCCCACAATCTAGATGGACATCAACTCAAAACATTTCTTACTCACGTACAAAAATTCTTTCCCCCGGGGAGCACACGTGTTTTTCACGTCTCCATTAAAATGCCCACCCTGTTGCTTTAAACTCTTCCTGAGTGTTTTCTTCGGCACACAAAGAGAGCTGGTGGGGTCCACCGGCAGGGACCTCAGCTTTCTCCTGTCTGTGCCCCAAGTGCCAGCCCAGGGCCTGGGACAAGGTGGAGGCCAAGGAAATGTGAAGCAGAAACTGGAATGAAACCTCATTCCCTGGTGACTCAGGATCATCTCCCTTTCCAGCCTGCTGAACAGTTACCTCCTCCGTCATAGGAAACTGTCCTCTGCTCTGGTGCTCAGACGGGCAGGGTGGCAGGCCGCTGGCGCTTGTGGCCCAGATGCCCCAAACGGATGCCCCGGTTGGAGCCAGTTCCCATGTAGCCCAGAGTCCCTGGGTCGTGCTGCACGGGTTATCCATCCCAGGTTCAACATGGCTCATTCTGCAGCCGTTTTCCCTCAAACCAGACACAATCGATCAGAGGAAATCAGATGCAGCCTCCTGCTTCAACAAATTGTGTTTAGTTTCCATTTGTCTAATAGAGAGTCAGCCCTGGGAGTTTTCTGCCGCCTCCAGACAGAATCATCACCCTCCCATAAAGATGTCGGCCAGGAGAGCTTTGTAAAAGAAGGGCTGCCTGACATTTCTTGAATTCCTCATCTGGTGCAGGCAGGCCTGAGGCAGAGGGGTTTAAATGCATAGGCTCTGGAATCTCACAAGCCAGGGTTGACTCTCCCAACTGGTAGCCGTGTCACCTTGGGCAAGTGACTTAAGCTTTTGAAGCCTCAGTTTCTGCATCTGTACAATGGGCTAATAAGAACAGCCATCTGTGGGTTGCTGTGGAGATCAAGTGAGATCCAGGGTGAGCTTACTGGTATGGAATACTTGGGAGTCGGTTCTGTTGATACTCTAAAGGCCAGCAGGGACTTCCCTAGTGGTCCAGGGGCTAAGACTTCAAGCTCCCAATGCAGCAGTCGTGGGTTTGACTCCTGGTCAGGGAACTAGATGCCGCATTGCTGCAACTAAGAGTTTGCATACTGCAAGTCAAGATCCCACATGCCTCAACTAAGACCCAGATCAGCGAAAGAAAAGAAGGAAGGAAATTAAGGCTGGCAAAGGGCACTGCAGAGGACTGCAGAGGAAAAGGGGTTGAGAGGCCAAGGCCAACGTTGTGCCCACCGGGTAGATGTCATTGAGGTCGGGGTGCAGTGGAACTTGCCCTGCTGAGGGCCTTAACCAGAGCCCTTTTCCTCCTGGATTTGCCTTCCAGGCCCCTCATGTGTCTAGAAAGGGGCTCTCCAGTCTTGTCAAAAGATGCTTGGGGTGGGGTTGCTGCCTCTTAAGGCCATTGCCGTCTTCCCTGCAATCAGGCCAGAAGGGGGTGTGGGTGTGGCTGTCAGCACTCGGTAGCGCCAGCCTCTTCCCCTTGGCCTCCATGCCTTCCTGCTCATCCGGGGCCAGAGGAGGATGGGCAAGCTCCGGCCTGTTTCGGGTGCCTCCTGCTGCAGAGACCCCTGACTGTCAAAGCACCTCTTCCCAGAAAGAGGGAGCAAGTGGTGAGAGGCTGACATCCCACCTACTGCATCGGCCTCTGGCCCAGCCTGGTTGGGTTAGCTCCTCTGCTGGGCAGGCCCCACCCTAGTGGGGGAGCAGGAGGGAGCCCATCGATGGAGCCCAGTCACTCTGTTGCTCCTTATTTGTATGATATCAACTTTAAAAATATTCACAGCCTAGAAGTTGAGAGTTGTGTTTTATTTGGTGGACAGAACTGAGGTCATAGCATCTCAGAAAACTCAAGTGGCTGCTCCAAAGAGGCAAGGGCTAGAGAAGCCAGGATATATAGGAGTTTTTGCAACAAAAATCAGGTAGTCAGACCCTCAAGAGATTACTGTTCGTTAAAGAAAACCAGGTATTTCAAGGAATTTGATGCTTTTCTGTACATGAGAAGATGCAAGAGTCTGGGCTCACTGAAATCATTCCTTTGATATGCACCTCAGCTATCTGGGGCCAGTATCCTGTATTTTCTCATGCTGAGTTCCCTCAGGGCTCACAGCTCTAATGTGATGGCTTGATGGCCGCAGCATCCTCTGTTTACTGCTATGGCAGCAATGTTTTCATTCACACAGGTACGCTGTCTGTAGCCCCTATCCAAGGAAGCTGCCCCGGGCACAGACAGGGACACGGTGAGGCTGGAATTAGTCTTTTCCCTTGAGTAGAACATCCCATTCCCTTCTGAGAGGCCTCAGCAATGCCCCTTACCTCCCCAGAACCATGGATTCACCAGAGGGTGTTAGTAACCCTCAGAGTGGGTGCAGCTTTGCCTCAGCTGTGTCTGAAATAAGGACCCCTCCTCCAAGCCGGTGCATTGAGGAGCATCCTCCCCTGTGTGTGGGGACTAGGGGTGCTGGGAGCTGCTTCCAGAAAATAGAACCAAGTCCATGGAGGTCAGAGCCTGCTGAAACATGGCCAGTCCCTGCTCCCCTCGGAGCTGATTGTTTTCCCAGCTACCACCTAGGAGTGCTAGACTAAACACTGATTTAGGACTGGTGGGTGGTGGTTCACCTTTTCTGTGCCATGGACCCCTCTGGCAGGCTGGCAAAGCCCTGGGGACCTTTCTCAGAGTAACAGTTTTAAATGTTTAAAAAGAATACATGTAGAATGACAAAGGAAACATCATAAAATGCTGTTTTCAAAGATGGGAAGAAATATTGAAAGGTGTGCTTTTTTCTTAGCACGCCCCATAACAAGGTCTGATGGCAGGTCGGTAACAGCTCTCATTATGAGGCCGTGATGAGCATAAATGGGACTTTGCGGCATCTGCAATGTGATACGAAAGAGCTGTGACAGTGTCCGGGCGTTGCTGATTCCACAAGGCTGTGTTGCCTCCACTCATAATGGAAGGAGATGCTACATTTCAGTTAGAGGTTAATGAAAATAAAGGATGCAGGGTTTTCCCCCAGCCAAGTTCGCCGGCCTCTGACTCCTTCCTGAAGCCCTGCTTTCCAATGCCTGTCCTGAGCACTCTTCTGGCCCTGACCTGGAGATTCTGGCTCACGCCCTCTGTCCGCTGGATGACGTCCTTTTCCTAAGAGCGCTGGGAGGGAGGTGGAAAGGGGGAGAAGGAAGCATGGGCTCTGCAGGGATGAGGGACCTCCTCTTCTCAGCAGACTTTGTGCACTGGCTGCCCTGGGGCCCTTCTGCTTCTGTGCTTCGGTGGCTGAACACGGTAGCAGGAGTGGGCCCGCTGCTCAAAGACCCCGTGCCGGTTCCACGGCCTCAGCCTGGTCGGTGAGCGCGGGCTCCCAGCCCTCTGTGAGTGCGGGGATCGTTCCTCTGCCTGTCCTGCCTTCTGCCCTCCCGTCCGGCATCCAGACTTCCACCCAAGCCTGTGCTCTGAGAGGCTGGGGGCTGCTCGATTGATCAGTCTCCACCAGCACGGCCAGTGCCCCGGCGTCCACCCCTCGATCCTTTTGGATCCCCAGACCTGTCCCCGTCACTCTGGGCAGCAGCCCCCCCCCGCCCCCCAAGAACGCCAGGACTCTCCTGCCCCCCCACTGCCCACACCGTGGCTGGGCTGACAAGCTCCTCTTCTCCAGCTCCGGCCGGGCCACCGCCTCTGGCTTTTCCTCCTCTTCCTCCCCTTGTCTTCCTCTTCTTGGTTTTTTCTTCCCGGTCTCCTCCCTTCTCTTGTCCCCTCCGATGCTCACTTCCCCTTCTCTAGTCTCTCTCCCACGGCCCTCTTCCGCTCAGCAGCCCCCCGCTGCGACCTTCCAGAAGCCTCTGTGACTCCCTGCCTCAGTTTTCTGGAGACAGAGAGAGGAGGGTACTCTCTGCCTTGGGCCTCCGGTGCATTTGGCAGGGCTTGGGGGGCAGAGGTGTGGGGGAGCCTGTTGTCCAGACTTCAGAGTAAAGAAGCCAGAAGAACAAAGAGCTGAAAATAGCACCTTTATGTAAGAGCCCTCCCCTTGTAATGAGAGGGGGGTAGCCCGGAAAATGGGCTGAGGGGGGAGGGGAGAAAGAAGGGCGGGGGGGCGGGGGGCAGAGAGCCTCCTTCTGCTGGGGTGGTGCCGGGGCCACCCAAGGCCTTTTGGGTCTCCGTTTCCAGAACCATGAGTCCATCTGGCAGAGGCCAGCTCGGGTGATGGCCCCTTATGATTTCATTCCATTTTCGCCCCACAGTACCCCCAAACCAGACCCTGGGATATCTAGAACCCTGATTGGGCCAACTCAGACCAAAAAAGAAAGATAAAAGAGTTCTCTCTGAAAGGGACAGGATTTCCTGAACCACCACAAATTTTAGGAGGAAGGGGATGAGGGAGCCACTGCCGCAGGTCCTGAGGGCATCCTGGCTCTTGTGGGAAGTCATCTGGATGACAGACTCAGACCTTGAATAGGGTTCAGCTTTCTGCTCTGTCCTTGCTGTGTGGCCTTGGGCAAGTGGCCTTCCATCTCTGAGCCTCAGTCACCTCAGCTGTAGAACTGATGAAAAAGGGTCCCACCTGGCAGGATTAATTGAACTGCCAGATCTAAACCCTCAGCTAGTCTCTGGCCTCTGTGGGTGCAGGAGGAGCCCCCCCCTCCCGCCCCCGCCAGCAGCTGGGGCTGAGAGGGGGATGGGAAGGAGGACAAGACGCTCCGGCTCCTACGTGAGCTCTGACCTTGATCCTCTTCTCGAAGCCTGTCCCGGAAGCGTTGCTGCTGACGCATCCCCCGAGTTCTTAGCCTGCTGTCTGCAGCTATTTCAGACGCACAAGGAACATGGCTCGGGGACTCGGAGCTCCTGAGCGTCTGGATTCGGCAGATGGAGTCTGGCAGGGCTGGGCTCCAAGCCGTCTGCCATTTGCTCCACTTCAGGCCTTTCTCCCAGGCTGGACGTCTGTCCCTACTCCACACTCACCCTCCCACCCATCCATCCCTGCCTTCCGTTTGGCTCCAGGATGCCATTAATAGCAGGGAGTGACTGAGGTCAGCGGCCAGCCATGGCTGTGTTCTCTCTTGTTTCAGAGAGGGTCCTCCTCCTGGAGGCCCTTGGTTCCTATAGCATCCAATTCTGGGGTCCTGGTAAGGTTGCATGGGCTCTGGGGTCACCCCAATGTGGGTTAGAAACCTAATCTGCTGTAGAATAGTCCTGTTGCCTTGGATAAGTCACTGCTGTCTCTGAGCTTAAGTGTAAAAGTTGTGAGCCAGGACAATCAGAGTGCCTACCTTAGAGGATCATAAGGATAATCAGTGAGACCATGTAAATAAAATGCCCAGCAGGGGTCTAGCATGCAGCAAGGCCCTCCACAGTTTGGAGTCCTCCCATGCCCTTTGTAAGAGGAAGTCACACCCTCCTGTGGTGCTGGGCAAAGATGTGCTTGTGTTATGAGACTCTGGGTCTTTCCTTGCCCCCTCCCTTTGGCCCTATCACAACACCAGCTTCCATCAGTGATTCCAGACAAGAGTTTGTGGACAGCTCCTGTGTGCATGGCCCTCTGGTAGGTGTTGGGAACACGGTGACCTGCTCATCTTTTATCCCCATGAACTTTCCTCATAAGTCAAGGCTGCCTGTTAAATGCTTGGTTGATCAACTAAATGCATGTTCAAAGCTCCTGATACCAGAACAGGACAGAATCCCATATCTTTGGTCCAACTGTGGACTGTCATCTAAGCCCCCAGGGTGTCTGCAGGCTGAGTTTTGGGGGCAGGTGGCAGTAGCTAGCTACATTTCAGGTAACGGAGGCCCCTCTGCCCTGTCAGAGACCTGGGCAGTGTCTCTGACCTCCTTGGGGCCTCCTGCTGAGGCCAGGGCAGTGACTGCCCTGTCTTGGGAAGTCATTGCGTGTAACCTGCCTTGCCATTCACCTTCACCCTAGACAGCTTGTTGTTGCCCAGGCGATTGACTCCTGGGAGCACTGGACACACGACAGTCTGGGGGGAGGGGGTGTATCGGAGGACCACTGTTTCTTTCCATCGACGTGTTCACCTAGGCCAGGGCATGTTGGACAGCCATTCAGTTCCCGGGGCAGATTTATAAGATCCCAGGTTCCCGGTGTGACAGTTGCCTCCCTTCACATACTGTGCCGGGCTCTGTTTGAGTATTTTTCGGGTGTTAATGCATCAGCTCCTTGAGGGAGGGACTGCTATTTCCCCATTTTACAGATGAGGAAACTGAGGCACAGAGCAGTCCAGTGGGTTGAGTGGCAGAGTTGGGAGTGATCTCAGAGAAACCAGAACTGGCGCCTCTGATCAAGGTGGGAAGGAGCCGCCTTCCTCTCCCCAAGGGTCCCCCCGTCCTCGTATCACCAAGGCCGTCAGGAACATCTTCCTGTGGAGCGGTGTGTGAGAGATCAGGGTGGGGAGCGCAGGAGATGTCAGGATGTTTGCACAAGCCTCAGCTTTGCTGGTAAAAAGCAGTTGACCTGGCCTGACACTGCCCCAGAGGCGTCACAAGACCAGATGAGGCGCCCTGGTGAGAAAGGCTCATGGCTGGGAGGACAGAGCATCTTGTTGGCTGGTGGGTTCCCATGGTGCCTGCCCAGAATACTCAAGGCTTCAGGAGGCTTATTTGAGACGGGGATTGGTACGGAGTGACCTGGCAGCCTCTGCTCTGGGGGTATGGAGTCAGGGGGCTCCTCCCATCCCCCCACACCTTCACTCTCATCATGCCTTCACCTTCATTCAAACCATCATCACTGCTCTCAGTGACGTGTAGCAGCCTGGCTCAATTCTCTGTCTACTCAGGCCTCCTCCCCATGACAGCAAGAGTTATTGATTAATTCATTCACCCATCGATTCATTCATGGATTAATTAATTTGCTCAGTAAATATTTACCAAGCAGTCACTGTCCTGAATACTGCAGATACAGTAGGGCCCAGGTGGTCACAAGTCCTGCCTTTGAGGAGTTATCCTAGTAGGAAGAGTCACAATGAGCAAATTAGTAGTACCCCACCAGGTGGTGATAAATCTTACACAGAAAAATGAAGCAGGGTCAAGGGTTACACAGAGGTGTCGGGGGTGGAGGGGGTGCTGTTTGTAACAGGTCTGGTCAAAGAAAGCCTCACCAAAGTCTAAAATGAGGAAATGAGCCAGGAGTGCTATACGCAGGCAGAGCAGTGAGTGCAAAGGCCCTGAGGCAGGAACCGTCCCATCCTGCAGCAAGAGCAGCAAGAAAGGGCCCAGAATTCATTGTGCCCAGTGAATGCAGAGTTTGGAATTTCCTCCACTTAAGATGGAAAGAGCCTGGAGGGTTATGAGCTGGCGTGAGACATCATCTGACTTCAAGATTACATCCTGGCTGCTGGGTAGGAACAGTGATCTGTGCAAAGGAGAAAAATAAAGCAGGGCAGGGGTGAAGGTTGTGGTTTTAGGTGGGGTTGTCAGAGTAGATCTTTTTGAGGAGGTGATATTTGAGTAAGGTCTTGAAGGAGGTGAACAGACAGGGCTCACTTTGTGGATAGTTCTGGGGAAGAATGTTCCAGACAGAAGGAAGAGCCAGTATAAAAGCCCTGACATGCCGGCACAGCTCCAGTGTGACTCGAAGGGAAGTGAGCAAAGGGGATCCTCTTAGAAGGCAGACCTGACTACATCTCCATGGCAACCCACTGTCCCCAGGCTTAGGTCTAAGCAGCTCTTGACTGCTGTAGAACTGCTGAAGATTCTCAAGCATCCTCTATCCTCCCAGCTTTATGCACACCCCTCCCTCTGAAACACCCATCATTCTTTCCTTTGCCCAGCTTTAACCCGTGCTCCCTCCTCCAGGAAGACTTCCTGGATGACTCTTCCTTAGCTGCATTATATAACTGTGCTTCCTCACCCCGTGCAGCCTCCTCCTGGCTTATTTGTGTCGACCCCACTGTCTCTAGGGCTTCCCAGGTGGGGCAACGGTAAAGAATCTGCCTGCCAATGCGGGAGATACAAGAGACTCGAGTTTGATCCCTGAATTGGGAAGATCCCCTGGAGTAGGACACAGCAACCCACTCCAGTCTTCTTGCCTGGAAAATTCCACGGGCAGAGGAGCCTGGCGAGTTACAGTCCCGGGGGTCACAAAGAGTTGTACACGACTGAGCCGCTGAGTGTGCACACTGTCTCTGAGCTACTGAAGGCAGGGGAGGTGTGTTACTTCCTCTGAGTCCCCAGGCCCTCAGTCAGGAGCACTGAGACTGCTCAGTATTAATCCCTGAACTTGAGACTTGAGCTGGGTGGTGGTCAGGGAAGCCTGTTGCCATCCTGGGCCCTGTGGGGTGGATAGAAGTGACTGCAGAGCCCTCAGGAGCCCCCTCAGGAGTTTAAAGAAGAGCTCTGCTCAACCTCCTGGTGTGGGGTATCTAGCCATGGCCTCACGGCAGCTCAGTATCACTTGAGGAAGCTTTAGGCATCTGGTAAGTTAGGAAAAGAAGGAAGAAATGAGCATCTTTGCAAAACAAGCGCCACTGAAACCATAACCCTTTCCCCGTCCCCTAGGATATATCATTAAAACTCTTAAAATTAAAAAAGAGAGAGAGGGACTTCCCTGGTGGTCCAGTGGTTAAGAATCTGCCTTCTGGTGTAGGCGACACAGGTTCAATCCCTGTTCAGGAAACTAAAATGTCACATGCCTGCCAGGGAGCAACTAGAAAGAAGTCTGGGCACAACAATGAAAGATCCCGCAAGCGACAGCTAAGACCCCGTGCAGCCAGAATGAACGGTAACTAATTAAAAAAAGAGAGCTAGAGATCTTCCCCATCCGCCCCTCATTTGCCATTTTCACACCTCCCTGGGGGTTCTGTCAGGAATCATGGAGACAGAACCCTCGGGTTGAGGAGCCGAGCCTGTTGAGCATGGGCCGAGCTTCAGGGGTTGCTGGTCAAGGCCAGAGCCCACCGCGCAACCTTTCCACGTAGTTCCGGGGAGGCCTGGAAAGTCTCCAAGAAATTGAACTCCTTGAAATTGATTTCAAAATGCATGGCAGGAAAATCAACATTCGTTTTACCATGTAAGTTCCCACGGAGTGGGGCACATGAGGAAACATGGAAGCCCCACAAAGCTGTCTTAGGGCCGGCAGAGTTCTGTGTCCTAGAGAGCAAAGTGGTCTTCCCCTCTCAATGTGTGTTTGCTCACGAGGCTTCCTTCTCTGCTCTAGAACACTCTGGACCTGGAGGAGACCGGGGAGGCCGTCCAGGGCAATGTGAACACCCTCTCAGACGTTTCTCTGGTGAGACACCTCTCTGGAAAGACCCTTTGATTGTGTTTTGCCCCTTCTGGGTCTGCCTGAGGCCCCTGGGGGCTGGCTCCCTGGTGAGACCACCAGGAGGGGACTGAGGCCCTCAGCGAAGAGCTCTCAGCTAGATCCAGGGCTTTGAGGCAGGGCGGTCAGGCTGCTTGACTGTTTGCTGAGTTGGTGTTCCTTTTGATACGTTATCTGAACGTTATCATAGCAAGGACTGAAGCATGAAGTGTGTGACGAGAGCTCCTCCAGGAGGCCCGATGACTGCGCTGGGAGAGGGGGAGAAACGTGACCTCACGCCCATGCGCACTCAGCAGCAGTCCGGGCAGTCTCGCTTTGTGATCCGACCCACGTGGCTTTCAAATGGCCTGGGCTCTGAAGCCAGACTGCCCGGGTCCAAATCCCACCCTGTGCCGCTGACTGTGTGACTTTGGGCAAGTTTCTCAACTTCTCTGTGCCTCGGTTTTCCCATCTGTAAAATGGGGTGTAATAATAGTGTACCACCCCATAAGCCTGTGACAAGGGGCAAATCAGTTAATCTAAGTAAAGCGTTGGGGACAGTGCCTGCCTGGCCATCAGAGCCATGCCAATGTTGCATGCTGGCATAGGGAGGGGGCACAGTGACGACACAATCTGCTGCTCACCAAGCACCTGCTGGATCTCAGGCCCCTTGCTAGTGCAACACACGCGCTACTCCTCACCTCCCCACGGCTCTGCTGAGTAGGTCGTTTCCTCCATGGCCCCGAGGTGCACTCAGAGAAGTGCTGTGCCCTGCCCGGGACCACCCAGCACCCTGGCCTACCTCTGTCCACCTTCTACCCATCCTCTCCCATCAGTCCTGTCACACCTCCTGTCACACCCCCAGGCTCCAGGAGCCTGTCACACCTCCAGGCTCCAGGAGCCATGATAATCCCCTAAAGAGAAAAGCCAAAGAAAACAGAAAAGCTTTTCTGTTTTCATCTCTGCATCCCACCTCTAATTAAGTCCCGTTCCCCGTGACAAGCCCTGGCTGACGCCAAGAAGTTCAGTTCCCGAAGGTAACGATGCCATCCCCAGAGACACCCGCCGGGATCCTGATGCTTATCAGCTGCTCAGATGCTAGGAGAAGTTTTCCACTCGGGTGTTGCATTATTCAGAGCAGCGTGGCCAGGAGCTGATAGAGCAAGGACGGAATTCCAGCCGGGGCCCGGTGCACCAGGGCTCACGGGTCTCGCCTCTAACGGCCGCAATGGGCTCTGACTCCTTCTACTCCTGTTGGGTCTTCTGGCAGGATGATGTCAAGTTCACCTCCAAGGGGCTGCCTAGCTACAAGCCACCGCCTCCCCCGCCCCCTCTCACCCAAGGCCACGACCACCTCCTCATCCAGCCGAGGAAGCCGGGCAGAGAGGACCTCCAGCCGCCTTCCTCCGCATCTTCCCACTCGGGCATCGTCTTCTCGGCTCCGCGGAACTGCAGTCCGCCAGCAGGCACTGCTCCTGTGCCGGAGGCCCCCGCAGCACAGGACTCACCCTCCTCCCCCCTCTATGCCTCCATCTCCCCGGCCAACCCGGGCTCCAAGAGGCCGCTGGACACCCACCTGGCCCTGGTCAACCAGCACCCCATCGGCCCCTTCCCGCGGGTCCAGTCACCCCCGCACCTGAAAAGCTCCCCCGCAGAGGCCACGCTGGCCGGCGGTGGCCTTCCCCCACCCTGCCCCTCCGGCCGCCCGGACCAGGCGGGCACGAACCAGCATTTTGTCCTGGTGGAGGTGCACCGCCCGGACAGCGAGCCGGACGTGAATGAAGTGAGGGCGCTGCCCCAGACACGCAGTGAGTACCGCAGGCCCCGCTGGGCTGGGCTCCGGGGGGCTGCTGCATCCCCTTAGGGGTGCCCCACTGGGGGATTGATCTGCCCATTGACACAGCTCAGGTGGGACCAGGTACTCACCCAGTGGGAGGCCTTTGAACCCAGTCCTTCCCCACTGAGGGTCAGGGGAGCTGGGGAACGGGCTCCCGAGCCCGCCCCGAGGGGCTTTGGAGGCAGAGGCTGGGATGTGAGTCCCAGCTGTCGCTGGCTGGCTGACTGTGGACGGGCTGCTGGGCCGTCCCCTGGGGGCCGGAGGTAACAGCAGCAGTTCTGCCAGCTGGCTGTGAGGGTGGGATTTCTCCTCTAGGACCCCCAGAGCTGGTCACCCTGCACCCACCTACCAGTCTCCCCAAGAAGACTGAGCCTGTTCAGGGCAGGGGTGGCTTTTGTGATCTCTGTCCCCCAGAGCTGATGCCTAGGGACAAGTGGACATTGAAATTGCCACCTCTGGACCCCTGGAGGTCTCCTGACTTGGGGCTGCAGGGTCAGAGCGCAGGGTCCACCTTCCAGACACCTGGGAGGCCAGCCCGGGGCTGTAGCCCTGAGGTTTTCAGAGGCTGTCCAACCAGGGAGGTGGCGGGAAGGCAGAGCTGGTTACCACCCTGTAAGCTGAGCCCACCGCGAGGCCTGCGTCCCCTCCCTCCTGGTCGTGAGGTGGGTTCGTTTTGTGGGATTCTGCTGCCATCTCGTGGCTAAGGTGACACGTCGGACCGCCGTGGCCAAGGAGGGTGGGTGGGAAGTTTACTGGCGCCTGTGGTCTGCAAGTAGGGGATGGGCTGGGATGCAGAAGGCGGGGTCCCCGCATTCAGTAGCTCCCTGAGGAAAGGCTGCTAAGGCAGGATGTGGTGAGGGAAACCCGAGCTGTCAGAGAGACGGCTCTGGGCCGGACGCACATGATAATAAAGCTGACGGGTGTCTAGCACTCTCCGTGAGCCAAGAACACTGCTCTTGGGAACTTCCCTGTGTCAGTAACTCACCCAGTTCTCTCAACAGCTCTGTGATGCCGGCACTGTTATCACCCCCATTTTACAGACGAAAGAGGCTGAGACACAGTACTTGTGGAGCCAGGCAGGCTAGCATAAGCCTGTTCACCCCATACGTCGTGTTTGTTAGTATTTATGATAGTCCATGGGATAGGCATCGTTGCCCCTGGGTTGGAGCCAGAACATGGGGGTTCAGAGAGGCTGTGTAGCTCACCCAGGATTGCACAGCTGGTCAGAGGGGATTCAGACCCCACCTGCCAGACTCCAGAGTGTCTCAAACTCAGGGGCCAAGCTGTTACATACCTAGTGGAGTGGCTTGGGTTTGACTGTTGCACCAGAGGGCATGTGCTCACCCCTTAGTTCAGGCCAGGTGGAGTCAGCAAGGGCACAGACCAGACATGGCAGACCTTCCTTTTTTTTTTTTTCTTCAGACCTTCCTTTCTTTTCCCAAGAAGCTTAGAATTCCATTTTTATGTGAAATCTAATTTGAATGTGTTGGTCCATCATTAAATATTGACAACACTAAGAGTTAAAACAAACAAACAAACCCATATCTGTGGGCTGGATTTGCCTCTTGACCTGTTTTTTAAATACCATCTTGCCAGAGGCTGTCAAGGCAGACATCCTAGAAGTGGCAGTCTTGGGGCCAGACCCAGTTGGAAGGGCAGGTCTAAGCAGGTGGCGGGTGGCAGGGAGTCTCTGCCCAGGGACTCCCCCACCCAGCCTTCTAGCCTGCCCCTCAGCTCCTGCAGGAAGCCCTTACTGACCCCAGCTCTACACACCCCCTCTTCTCCTGTTCCCACCCCCAGCCGCCTCCACGCTCTCCCAGCTCTCAGACAGCGGGCAGACGCTGAGCGAGGACAGCGGCGTGGACGCCGGCGAGGCAGAGGCCAGCGCCCCAGGCCGAGGCAGACAGACTGCGTCCACCAAGAGCAGGAGTAGCAAGGAGACGCCTCGGAATGAGAGGACCCCCGAGGGGGCCACCAAACCTGTAAGTGAGATGGGGGGTGTGCAGAAGGCAGGCGGGGGGAAGTCTGGCTGGGGGTGAACAACAGGAAGTCCTGACCAGGGTTCAGCTTGACAAGTGACCACAGGGAGGTACTGAGCTCCCCCGTCACTGGGCGGATGCGGGTGTCCGGAGAGACCTCCGTGTTCAGAGTCTGAAGGCCGTCCCTTTGCCACTGAGACAGACATGCCAGGTGCTGAAGGTTGTTCTCATGGGTCATTGAGCTCCCTTCCAGCGTATAAGGCATTCAGGCCGGATTCAAGTCCTGATGCCACCTCCAGCAGCCTTGGGACAGCTGCTTAACCTCCCCAGCCTCAGAATTAGACAAGCTGGGAGCACCAAGTGCTCAGCGCTAACACACGGCAGGCTCCCCGCAAAGGGCTGGAGTCTGCACCCTGCTGACCCAAGGGCCTGTCGTGGCCAGGCCAGCCCCCGGGCCAGGCCCACCCACCAAGAAGGCCTGCCACTAATTTCTTTCCTCATACCCGCAGCCCGGGCTCTTGGAGCCCACGTCCACCCTCATCCGCGTGAAGAAAAGTGCGGCCACCCTGGGCATCGCCATCGAGGGTGGTGCCAACACCCGCCAGCCCCTGCCTAGGATCGTCACGATTCAGGTACACCCCCAGGGATCTGCTTGATCATCGCTCCCTACCCCTGAGGGTCCCTCTCTCAGCATCTCCAGGGGTCTGCCATGCCCACAGGCAGCCCCAGGCTCATAGCACCTTGGCTCTCCCCGAGCCTCGGTTTTCCTCATCAGGGCCGTGGACACACAGATCGTGGCTCCCCGGGTGGCAGTGGTGGGCAGTCAAGGCCGGCCCTGGGGTGTCCCCGGTGCCCATGCCCTGCGTCTCACTCCTGCAGCGAGGCGGCTCAGCCCACAACTGCGGGCAGCTCAAGGTGGGGCACGTGATCCTGGAAGTGAACGGGCTGACGCTTCGGGGCAAGGAGCACCGGGAGGCCGCGCGCATCATCGCGGAGGCCTTCAAGACCAAGGAGCGAGACTACATCGACTTTCTGGTCACCGAGTTCAACGTGCTGCTCTAGGGGCCGAGGCCCGAGGGCCTCCCACCGCTGCCCAGCCCCCGGCCCTGGTCCCTCCTCCCTGCTGGCACTATTGAGCTCCTTTCGGGGGCTGGAGCTGCATGGCCAGGGAAACAGGAAGACATCCCCCCCCTCCACTCTGCACTGGCCCATTGGACCAGAACCGGGAGAAGAGAGCTGGGCGAGGCAAACAGAAGGTCAAGTCAGGGTCTGAGGCAATGCCTGGTATACAGTAGGCGCTCAATACAAGCGTGAAACCTCAGGATAGGGGAGAACGAAAGGGGAAGGGCGGAGCACCTGTGTCTTCACCTGAAGCCTCCCAGGGCCTGTAACTCTTGAGCTGAGTGCTCCCTGGCCAGCTAGGACTTGGCCTATCCCCAGATGCCGGAGTCTTTGTCTAGAATGAAGTCACAGAATCCGTGGACACGGCCCCCAACCTGGGGGGCATCTTGCGGGACCTTCAGTGCCACAAATAAGCATCGAGCACCCCCATTCACACCCATGTTCCTCCTAGCTCCTCACCCCCCATGATATTTATTATTTATTTCCATCCCACACCGCTGGGGATCGCAAGACCCCAGCTTCCCACAGCACCCCCCAGCCTATCCCAGAGGCCTTGCAGGTGACCAGAGACGTCAACGTATTTATATACAGAGCTTATGACTTTAATTTTTCAATAAAGAGATCTGAACAGGATTAGGATCCAGCGTGCTATGTGGCCTGTCTGTATGGCTGGGCTTGATGTGGAGAGAGGGGTGGGTAGGACAGACGGAGGCACCCAGGACATCACATCTTCCCTGGCCTCCCATGGCTCCACTTGGGTCACACAAAGGGTGTTGCAGGGGCACTGGAGTGACACCCACGTCTTGGAACACCTTCCCTGAAGGTTATAGATAACATCTGTAGATCAAAATGCACAGGTATATATAGGTTTTAATAAAGCTGTACCCCTGAAACTTAGAGTATTTAAAATACACAGGTATGTTATGAGACAGAATGCACAATGGGCATGAATGTTTTAAAACACAGAGAGGAGGCTTCCCTGGTGGCTCAGTGGTAAAGAATCTGCCCACCAATGCAGGAGACTAAGGGTTCGATCCCTGGTCCAGGAAGTTGCCATGTGCCTCAGAGCAACTAAGCATGTGAGCCACAACTATTGAGCTTGAGCTCTAGAACCCAGGACCCGCAACCACTGAGCCCTTGCAGCCTAAAGCCCACGCTCCACAATAAGAGAGACCGCCACGAAGAGCAGCCACCGCTGGCTGAAACTACAGAAAAGCCTGCGCAGCAGTGAAGACCCAGTGCAACCAAAAATACCTAAATAAATAAAATCGTAAACACATGCACACACACAGAGGTGGTCTATCTTAGGGTGGATCCCAGAAACTGGCTCTGAGATGAGGATGTGTGTGCAGGTGATTCACCGAAGCAGTGTGCAGGGAGGCTGGGAAAGCAGCGGGTGAATCAGGAGCGAAGGTGAGGAACGCAAGCAGGATGTGATTTCAGGTGGAGTCCTGGGAGGACAGCTGCAGCCTGATCCCACGGGGGACACTGGAGTGTAAGTTCCACTTAGAGTTGTCTCCGCTCAGGGCAAGGGGACAGGGCCTTCAAGTTGTCAGTCTTTAGACTGACAGGGTCTGGGGACAGGGAAGAGGCGGTGACTTCCCAGTTGCTTCCTACCTGTGTGCACGAAGCTGGTGCAGGAGCCAAAGGCAGTGGGTATTAGAAGCAAAAACCCGTGAAGGGGGCAGAGGGGAGGGGCCATACTACCAGCCCTGGTGCCCACTTCCTCCATCCCCAGGCTTTCTCTGCAGAAAGAAGAGTTTGAAAAGTCCTGCTTTGTCCAGCCGTGTCCACGGATCTGCCAGAAATGGGTTGGGGGCAGTTGATTCCACAGACTTTTATCAGATCTTGCTCTTAGCTGCTCGTGTCCCCTCCCCAGCTTAAGGAGATCACCTGAGGCCAGAGCCCTGGCTTCCACTTGACCTCTGAAGCCGCCAGTATTCCCCCAAACCCCAGCCCTTCCCGTGGGACTCTGTATGCCCCTCTCCAGTCCTGGTACCCTTGCAAGAAGGGCTTTGTCAGGCCCCAGATCTCCTGGCATCAAATTCCACATCCTGTGTGGTCTCGGGTAGGTGATTTCACCTTTCTGAACCGGAGTTCCTAGTCTAGAAAATGGGTGTGGTAGGCTGAGTAACGGCTCCCAGAGATTCCTGTTACGTGTGAACGTTACTTTCTGTGGCAAAGAGAGATGTGCTTATTTAGGGCATTTAAATGGAGAGGTTATCCTCGATCGTCTGGGTGGGCCCCATGTAATCAGAAGGGTCCTTGTAAGAGGGGGGCAGAGGGAGATTTGACATAGGAGAGGAAAGGTGTTGTGATGCTGGAAGCAGAGGTTGCAGTGATGAAGTTTGAAGATGGAGGAAGGGACCATGAGGCCAGGAATACAGGTGGCCGTTTAGAAACTGAAAAAAGGCAAAGAAATGGATTCTCCCTGAGAGCCTGCTGAAGAAACCTGCCCTGCCGACACCCTGACTTTAGTAAGGTGAGACTAATTTTGGACTTATGACCTCTCTTTGGAAGAACAAGTTAGTGTCGTTTTAGCTTTTTATTTTATTTTTTGGGGGCAAGCTGCATTGCATGCAGGATCTCATTTCACTGATCAAACCCACACCCCTTGCAGTGGAAGCGTGGAATTGCAACCACTAGATCTCCAGGGAAGACCTGGTGTTGTCTTAAACCATGAACTGGTGGTAATTTGTTACAACAGCCACAGGAAATAAATACAATGGGGATACTGCTGCTCGCTTCTGATGGAGCCTGGGATGCTGTGTGTGGGCTCAGAGTACCAGGCTGAGTCTGCCCCAGGGAGATGATTGCAGTCAGAATGATGGTGAAGGAGGAGCCCTCTGACCTTATAAACCACATCTTTTCAAGGCCCAAGTCCTTGTGGAAATATTCTGAATCCAGAGGTTTTTGTCTATTATCTACTTGCGGTATGAATTTCAGGCCAGTTATTGGCCTGCTCTACGAACTCCAGGACAGGTCATGACCTCTTGTGTCTTGAAGTAGCCATCTCCCCACTCAGTCCAACCCCAGGGGTCTGGGAACTCCTGGCAACTGCTGCCTGCTGTCCCAAATTTGTTCTCTGAAAAAGAACAAGAAAAAGTTTCTGGAACTGTTGGTTCTGAAATTCCTGGGTCTGACTCCGGGACTGTAGGCCATTGGCTGTGAGGGTTCCCCTCCCAGTGGAATTTTAAGCTTACAAATATACCTCTGTAAGTGGGCTTAGAAAGGCCAAGTTACTGCTCAAAGTTGCATAGCTAGTGAGTGGTAGCGGACAAATTTGGACCCACGGCTACCTGAGGTTCACCATGTGAAGCTCCAAGATAATAAGCAGATGTCCTGTTGCCTTTGAAGGGACCCAAAACAGTGGGCTAAGGCAGCTTGGACATTGGGAGGGTGGGGGGCCAGAGGTCCACCTGGCCACATATATGTCTATGGCCCTAATGTCTTTATGCATAATGTCAGAGCTGGGGGAAGGAGGAAGAGGGAAGGTACAGCTAGACAATTTCAGGATCTGCTGCTAGATGAAGGAGAAGGCAGGAAGTTTGAGACTGGGCCTGCCCAAGCAAGTGCCAAGCTGGCCTTCGAATCACTCGGCGCCCTCTCTGCTTGGGAGAAAGCAGGCTGAGGGATGGAGCCGCCCACTGTGAGGGTCATGAGGACAGAGAACAAGGCGCACGTCAGACAGTCCAGACCTCAGAGTCTGACATTTGGACTCAGCTTCTATTTCCGCCCTTCCTGGCTGTGTGAGCTTGGGCATATCACTTAACTTCTCTGAGCCTCATATTTCTTTTTTTTCCCATCACCATATTTGTTTATTTTTAAATTGAATGTTGTGTCAGTTTCAGGTATACAGCAAAGTGCTTCAGTTATGTAAGTACAAACACACACACACACACACACCCTTTTTCAGATTCTTTCCACTATAGGTTATTACAAGATCTTGAATATAGTTTAGCAGGTCCTTGTTGTTTATCTATTTATCTGTTGGGCTCCCCAGGTGGCACTAAAGGTAAAGAATACACCTGCCAATGCAGGAGACGTAAGAGACGCAAGTCGGATCCCTGGGTTGGGAAGATCCCCTGGAGGAGGGTACAGCAACCCACTCCAGTATCCTTGCCTGGAAAATCCCATGGACAGAGGAGCCTGGCAGGCTATAGTCCATGGGGCCTCAAAGAATCAGACACAACTGAAGCAATTCAGCACGCAGTGTGTATCTGCTAACCCCAAACTCCTAATTTATCTCTCTCCTGCTTTCCCCTTTGGTAACCTAAGTTTGTTTTCAGTGTCCATGAGTCTATTTCTATTTTGTAAATAAGTTCTTTCTTTTATACTACACATATAATTAGCATTGTAATTTTTTCATCTTTAAATCGGGAGTATAATACTAACCTAACTTGTGAGCTATTGTAAGGAGTAGCTAAAAGGTTTGCTCCTGGCACAGAGTAAACCTTCAGTGCATAGAAGCTGTTACTACAATTACCGTTAGATAAGCGTGTAGGGGGGTCACAGAACCTGGGGAATGGGAGGAGCTTTCCACCAAAAGGAAAGAGAACTGGGCTGTCACACAGCTGGATACCAGACCTTGGGCAGATCGCTTCCTGTCTCAGGGCCTGTTACAAGCCCTTCCCCCTGTGAAATAGGATTGGTCGAGGAGCCCTTTAAACTAGTGTCACTGATTTATTTCTTATAAGCCTGGTGCGATGTTTATTCATTTACTCCCTTCAGCAACCGTGTGAGGTGAGAGTTAAGAATCCCGTTTACCTGAAGTTCAGTGGCAGCGAGCGGCAGAACTGGGGCGAGAACCTAGGCCAGTTTGACACCTTACACTGTCATCCTTCCCGGGGCACTCTCACTGAACAATGGATTACTTCTGTCTCGTTCTCACTGCAGGACCTTAGGCAAGTTCCCATCTCTGCCCAGGCCTGCGTTTGCCGGCTTGTCTAAAAGATGCTTTCGAGTAGAATACACTTGAGGGGTAGTGATAATACCTACTTACCTTATAGGAAAAGATCGGACACAGGAAGAGTTTACAACCGTGCCTGACACATAAGGGCTCTAGAAAAGTTTATTATCGTTACTGTCGTGTTTATTATTCGTTTCCGCCATCAAAGTTGATGGATTCCTCCTCACTGTGGCTCTGTGAAACCCTTCACAAACGTCTTAACTCCAGGCGCCTCAGTCTCCCTTCTGCGGCTGGGCGGGTTTCAGAAGAACACGCAATCTCCCAGATTTGAGATTTTCAGTCCTGGAGCCTGGAGTTTACGTCCAAACCACTTGGGGCGGGACATAGGCTGCCACCTCTCAGCGATTGGTGGAACTTTCAGAGACCCCGCCTCCCGGGGCCGAGCCCGGGCCGTCATAGGCCGGTCTCGAGATTATGCAAAACATCGCCGCTCCGCCCCGCGCCCGGATTGGAGGCCTTTGTTTGCCGCTCAAGTCCAGGAAACAACCCGCGCGCCGCGGCAGCCGGCAGGTGAGACCCGGGGAGGGGCTCGCGGTGGGTCTAGGGCGGGTCCTGGCCCCTTGCCGGGTCTCAGTTTCTCCATCGGGGGAATGGGGAGGAACAGTGGACAGCGTCGGTGGGCTCCGATCTACAGGGACCGCGCAGCTTTCGGCCTCTCCCACGTGGAAATCCCTGCTCTCGGGAAGGAGACCGATCGCCGCTCCTGGAATGGGAGGGAGCTCTGGATGGGCTATGGGATTCGAGTCCAAACCCCGCCGGCCTCGGGGTTTGAACAGGTTCCACCCTCTGACCTCAGTTTCCACCTCCGCGCAATGGGGGCGTTGGCTTTTTCTCTGCCTCTCTCTTCAGCTAGGGCTGGTCCCAGGGAGGGGAGGGGTCCCCAGGGAATCTGGGGGTGGACCTTGGCTGGGTTTATGGCTGTGTTTGGGTTGGAGGTGTGGCCCGGGTAGCTGTGGTTACTCGGGAGGTGGGACTTCTCTGCCCTGGGATTTGTGTGATATTCGCTCACCCGGCAACAACCTGCGCAGCCTGACAACCCCGAGCCGCGTGCCCTCCCGGGACAACTAACGCAAGTTTCTTTTCCTCTTTTTGGCAGGGGTAGGGAGGTAGAGCAAGGCCCAGCGTGAGGGTGGGCCACCGTGACAGTGGTGGGATCTGCAGCGGACTGCAGGCATAAGGCCAGCCTCTCTTGTTACGAAGGTAGGGACACTGAGGCCCAAAGAGGAGCTGAGACTTGCCCAAGGGCGCGCAGCGGGGAGGACGCACAGCTAGCTTCTTCCCTGTGTGATGGGTCTGGCCCAAGCAGAGCCGGAGCCTTCTTACTGCGCCACCTTAGACAAGACTCTTCCCTGCTCCTTTCCCTGGCTTTCCTTGAAAGAAATGACATGTTGGCACGGATCATTACCTACATTTGGAAAGTGTCTGCTTCAAAGTTAAGAAAATTGGAAAGGAACAGTGCTGATAATAAGACTGGGCTATTTTGGAGCTAAGAAGAGAAGCTGAGATAGGTTGCGGTGAAAAGAGACATTGTTCCTGTCCTCTAGAACCCAAGGAGAAGAAATGACTGAAAGTGAAGCATGAAGGACTGGGGTTAGACACATAGAGGGACTTCCAAAGAGCCATTTCCAGGCACCTCCTTTGGAGTTGGTGGGTTTTATTTTTTTGGCTGTTGGTTTCGTTTTTTCAAGAAACAGAATTGCTACCTATCCATTTGAGGGGCCCTAAGTCTGGCTTACTTACCAATAGGGGATGGACCCCGTGGTCTTTGGAGGATTATTTATTCTCAGGGGTGGTCTCCGTTCTTCAGAAAGAGGGAGAAGATGCCCATGTGAGGCATTTAGGCAAAGACCCAAAGTCCAGTGGTTTGCATTTGAAACATGTGATTTGGGTTGTTTCTTGCAAGGGGGTTTCATCAGCTCCCATCAGCTCACAGAGTCCACCAGAAGTGCCAGGGTTTCCAGAGAGACTGGGAATTGTCCCTGCACTGTGGCTGGCGTGCTGAGAGAATATTTTGGAAACTGGTGCACACCAAGGACATTTCAATGTACCCCCATGAAGTAGGAAAGAAAGAGTATTTTTTTTTTTTTTCAGCATCCAGCTGAGTCACCAGCTGAATTCCAGGCCTTTTTGTGTTTCCTCAGTCCGGGAGGTGGGACAGATCTGAAGAGTGGAGATTAGAAACCTTGGATCGAATCCTCAGCCTGGCTTCAGTTCTGAGTGCCTTAGTTTCCCCCTCTATAAAATGGGAATGGTAATGCCATTTTAAGGCTCAAGTGGCATCATAGAAAGTTTTGTTCAGGCTACATTCTAAGTTTGGCGATGGGGACACTGAGGTCCGCAGAAAGGAAGGCATAACAACAATAAGACCGTTGATAATACAGAATGCTATCTTCCAGCTACTGTGCCAACGGTTTTACTGCATCAGGTAAAGTCTGGGAAGGCAGGATTTTTGTGCATCTTGTCCCCAGTCGCCGTCCCTGAGCCTGTATACTGTTGATCAGCTAGTGTTCACGTTGTTGCCATAAGATGAGTGCTATTGTTTTGCATTTTACAAATGAGAAGTTTGAGATTCAGACAGGTTAAGTCACTCGCCTGAGGTCACACAGCTCTTCTTTGGAGTCAGTCTGCTGTTATTCTGGGATGTTGCAGGGGTGTGTCGTCTGGTGAGAGCTGATTGTATGTACCTCTTCCCACTGCTGTGTTCAGTGATGTTGCATTGGTAGCCTGAAATTGACCATAATAAGGGCATTTATATTATAGAAATCAGTAATTGCCACAGTTCAGGGCTTTTTCTTTTCCTTTCTTTCTCTCCTTCCTTCTTTCTTTCTTGACTGAGCCATGGGGCATGCAGGATCTCAGTTCCCTGACCGGGAATCAAACCCAGGCCCCCTGTGGTGGAAGCATGGAGTCCTGGTCACTGGACTGCCAGGGAATTCCGTGCGCCCCCCCACCCCACCCCCCCGCCCCGCTGTTTTTAAATAAGAGAGCTGCGTGTGAAGTGTATTGCATAATGAAAGACTGGCCTTTGCATGATTGCCAAAGTTAGCCAAGGCCTGCTCCCCACTACTGTTCCCCTGAAGTGGAGAATTTTGGAAAGTAACTTTCATGGGATGAGGCTGCTAGTCTGTGATGTGAGTGGTGCAGTACAACAGCCCTCTGACTTGGGAACAGGTTGTTACAAGCCTGGATTCCAGGCCAAAATGTCTACCTTTAACCTGAAAGTGACAGCGGCCACCGGTGGCCTCTAAGCAGGGAAGGCTTGGTCAGAATGATGCTCTAAGAAGATTTATCCAGCAGCATGTGCTGAAAGGATTGGGGGATGAGCTGGGGGCAGGGCAGCTGGGAAGAGGCTCTGGTTGACCAGGGGAGCCAGAAGAAAGCTAACCAGGTCCCTGGTTTTCTTTTTTATTACTATTATTATATTTACTTATTTTTAATTGATTGATGATTGCTTTACAATATTGGTTTGATTTCTGCTGTACATCTGCATGAATTAGCCATAGGGATACATATGGCCCCTCCTTCCTGAACCTTCCTCCCGCCTCCCACCCTTTCCCACCCCTCTAGGTTGTTACGTTTTGAATTTCCTGAGTCTTAGAGCAGATTTCCATTAGCTATTTATTTTACATGTGTATATGCTTCCATGCTACTCTCTCCATTCATCTCACCCTTTTAACAGGGCCCCTGGTTTTCTGAGCGTGTGTGCTAAGCCTGGCAAACACTATCCTGTAACTTTTTAAGTGAAACTGGGTCTCCACTTCCCCAGCCTTGCTTCCTTATAAGCAAGGCCCTGAGGACAATGTTACCCTCCATCTGTAGATGAGGCTATAGAATATATGTTTGGAAACCACCAGATCTGGACCCAGGCCTCTCTGCCCGCACACTCTGACATTTTTAATTTCTTGGTCCCTCCTCTATTCCAGCCTGCAGTCCCATCTTAGTCTGATCTTCCTTGCTGAGTGTTGGCCAAACTCCAGCTAGACCGTAGGGAGAGACTGCCTGCCCCCAGAGGTGGTCCTGCGCCCCCTCCCTAGATCGTCACCAGCATTCCTCCCATCCTCCTCTCCAAGCTGAGCCTCTTGTCGGGGAGGGGCCAGTGATCGAAGCCAGACTTGGATGCCTAGCTGCGAGTCTTCTTAGAGTCTTGGGACCACAGCCAAGGACCAAGGACAAGGAGGGACCTCAGGGGTCAGGAGGCTACGTTCAGCACCTCTGCCCTCAAATCAGGGGTTCATTTGGAGGGTAACACTTTACTTGTGGGTTCAGAGCCCTCTGCTCCTATTGTGCTGTGTGACTTTGGGCAAACTGTATAACCTCTCTGGGTCTTTTCTTGTCTGTTAAATGCCTGATTAGGAAGTTCCAACGAGGCAACACATGCCATGTCCCGAGATGTTTAGACTGAGGCTAAGGCTGGGATTGCTTCCTTTCCTTTTTGTGATCGTCACATAATCCTCCATGTTTCATAATGGCTATGTATTATTTATTCATGAGTAAGCCCTGTGAAAAAGCACAGGGTCAGAGTCTAAAAAGAGGAAGAGAGGCGGTGTGGGATGGGGGTACCGAATATCACAGAATGTTGGAGCTGTGAAGGCCCTCGAAGAGCCCAGCCGCTCTTGCCAGCTTTCACAGGCAGGAACTGAGCAGGGTGGACAGAGGTCGCATCAGAATGAAGGCTGCACGGCTGTGCCGCAGGGCTTGTGTTTTGCTTTGTTTTTTATGCCAAATAGTGAACGTTCATTTTACTCTTACTTTTAAAATAGCTGTTATTTTTAGAAAATACACATAAGGAAAAAGAGTGAATTTGCCTTCGTTTTCTACCTGGTAATAATTATTGTAAACATTTTGGAGGCACTCTCTCTTTCTTTTCCTCTTTCCTTCCTTCCCTACACTTCCTCCATATTTTACTGTGTTTTTCTTTAATGGGCTCAAATTAGATATTTATTATTTTCTAATTGGCTTGTTCACTTAACATATGACAGTTTCTTTGCATTACTTTATATTCTTCTACAACGTAACTGTTCATTGCTGCATAATACTCCTTTGAGTGGAAAAACCATCATTAATCTTTTTAATGATCCCCCGTTATTAGATACTGAGATTGTTTCCCACCTTTCCACCCACTGTAAGATTCAGTTGCAAAGTGATTTAGATTGTACTGTCTGGTTTCAGACAATTTGATTCAAACCCAGCTTCCTCTCCTGGGACATGGGCGTAATAATTCCTGCCTCCTTGGATTGGTATGAGGATTAAATAATGAGTTTCTAATCCATGGAAGGACCTTTATGTAATAGGTGCACAATAAAATTTTGCTGTTAACAATGTGTTCCCAGCACATGCACATTTTTTTGTTGTTGAGCTCTTTCCATGGAAGATAAATTTGAGTATGTATGTGTGTGTGTGTGAGCATGAGTGTGTTTTCCTCAATATGAGCACACTCTCCTTTATAACCTGTGTTTTAGTTGGCTGAGGAAGACCTTTCTTCTCCTCCTTAATGATTCAGGGTGAGGACACAGGTTCTAGCTGGGTCAGTGATCCCCAGACCAGGTTTGGGGGCCACAGGGAGAAGAATCCCTGGGAGTTAGCAGCATTTCTCTCCACTTAGTTAGAAGGGCTGGCTACTGCCTTTTGTGTAAAGGACTCAGAGCTTGATCTGTGGCTAATATTAGGAGAGCCAGGAAAGTTAAACTCGGTCCTGCAAGAAGCAGGCCATAAAGCCATTTCATAGATATGTCCAAAGTCATTTATTCATGAGTTCTGTGCCAGTTAGGCATTGGCCATGGCTTTAGGGTGTGTAGTCTAATTGACCAAAGATCCTGGAAAGCTCCATTTTATAGATAAGGAATCTGGAGTTCAGAGAAGTTAAGTGACTTGTCTAAGGCCACACAACTTCCAAGAGAGACCCTGGAGGCCTCTGATTATTCACAAAACCCATGTGCCCTGAACCCCGCTCCTCACAGCCTCCCATCAGCTTAGTGTTTCTGCCTGTGTGGGTAAGTGGGATCAAAGAACCCAGGATATTTGATGATAGAAGGTCACTCTGATAACCTCAGAGAGAATCCCATTAAGCCTCGAGGATCCAGAGCTAAGAGAGGGAAAAACTTTTGTCCAGCATCACTCAGGCTGAAACTGGGTCTCCACTTCCCAAGCCATGCTTCCATCAGTTCCGGGTCCACTCCTGAAAGTCTCTCCTGCCTCCTCACCCCTGTGGATTTTAACGATGGGAGCAAATTCAGCAACCTGGGCAGGAAGGAGTGGGTGACCTCAGGGTGGGTTTTCATTTCTTCCCCAGGGAAGGGGAAAGCTCAAGAAGGGACTGAGGATGAAATAACAGCCACAGTTTCCTTCAGGATGCCTGAGAAGTCTGGTGGTCCCCCATACCCCATGGGCCTCAGGACATCATGTAAAGAGGCTACTGTCCAGGGCTCATCACGTCAGCCAGCAACGCCCGTCTGGATCCTGGGCCATGTCCTATGCTGTGTCCTGGAAGGCACCGGAAGGCTTGAAGAAAGAGATTCACTTTCCAGTCTGATTAACGTGCCAGGCATTTAGGTGGGGCTTAAACGATTGTGGAGGCGGGGAGTAGGGAGTGTGGGTGAGAAATAGCCATCAGGACATTGGAGCATTGTGACCCAGGGGCTGAGGGAACAAATGGCCAGGGCTAGCTGGGCTCCTGTGGTGAGAGCTGGCTCGTGCAGACACAGTTCTCCAAGCATGCTTTTCTGATGAAGGAACTCAAGCCCTGGCAGTAGGGGCCAAAGGTTTGTGTTTGCGCCTTTGTTTCTGACCCATCTCTGGGCTTTTGTTTTCCTGATGCATGCGATGGAATCATATCCTCGTCCTGCCCATTTCCCAAGATGTTTCTCAAGCATCTAATGCTATGAAGGATGAGAAAAGCACTTTAGAAAACCAAAAGGCTTTGTGAGGAACCAGAGCCTCCTTATAAAGTCAGAACATTGACTTGCTAAGGCACTTCAGTCGTGTCCGACTCTGTGCGACCCCATCCCTGGGATTCTCCAGGCAAGGACACTGGAGTGGGTTGCCATTTCCTTCTCCAATGCATAAAAGTGAAACGTGAAAGTGAAGTCTCTCAGCCATGTCCGACTCTTCGCGACCCCATGGACTGCAGCCTACCAGGCTCCTCCGTCCATGGGATTTTCCAGGCAAGAGTACTGGAGTGGGGTGCCATTGCCTTCTTAGTGAGTTGCAATTCGCTGGTTACAAACTCCCCTCCTGATTTTCTGGTGCCTGGATTATTAGTGATCCCCACAGTATACACAGTGTGAGCCCCAAGCATGGTTGTTAAGACTTGGGTCTCTGCGTGTCTGAATGTCCAGCGGCACTCACCAGCTTGGTGACTGTGGGCAAGTTGTTGTGGCTCTTGGGGCCTCTGTTTACCTACCTGTACTTTGGGGCTGTCATGTCAGCATCACTGGGTGGTGGCTGTGAGGGCCACAGACAAGGCTGGGACGTCAGGCTGGATTCAGAAGGTCCTCCAGCAGGCGTTCGCTGTGCTGCTCCTGTGGGTCAGGGGCTGTGCTGGGCGCTGGGATGTAGTGGTGCCCTTCACAGAGCCCCCAGGTGTCGGGCAGACAGTGCTCAGTCACGTCCGACTCTCTGCGACCCTACAGACTTGCCTGCCAGGCTCGTCTGTCCGTGGGATTTTCCAGGCAAGAATACTGGAGTGGGTTGCCACTTCCTCCTCCAGAGGATCTTCCCGACCCCATGTCTCTTGTGTCTCCTGCACTGGCAGGCAGATTCTTTACCGCTCGCGCCACCTGGGAAGCAGACCCAACGTCTCATTCCAAATGGCAAGTCCCCAAAGAGGGCACATGGTTCTGGGAGCTGCAGGCTGACTGCAGGTCACCAGGGAGAGGAAGTGGGGTTGAGTGAAGATGGGGAGCACCATACGTGTGTCCCAGGGACACCCAGGAGCTCCCCATGTCCCCAAGCATGCTGAGGACGAAGAGGCCGGAGTGGCAGCCTAGCTGTGGAGTTTCACCTTCGTTCTCAGAACAGTGGGCAGCTTAGTACAATGTTTTAAGCAGAGAAGGGCTGTGTTTGGACATGTCCATTTTGCAAGGAGCTCTTGGTACAGTGGTTCGGAAGGGCCTGGAGAGATCCATGGGCTTTCCAGGAGAGGCTGTTGCAAGAGGCCACGTAGGGATGCAGAGATGGGATGGATTCCAGTGAGATTTAGGAAATAAAGTCACTAGGACTTGATGATGGATTGGTTACGGGGTGTAAGGGAGAGGGAAGTGTCTAGCATGATGGTCGGTTCTGGCTTGCACACTTGAGTCAAAGATGGAGGCCATGCTGCGTACAGAAGGGTGGGTTCGAAAACTGAGTGTTCGTTGCTATTCCCTTCTCCTGGGGATCTTCTCAACCCAGGGATCAAACCCAGGTCTCCCACATTGCATGCAGATTCTCTACCATCTGAGTCGCCAGGGAAGCCCAGGGTGGTGCCAGGGTAACCATATAATGAATGAGCTCAGTTTGGTTAAGTAGGATTCAGCCTGTGGTTGGAGATGGTGTGCTGGCAGAGGGCACCACACAAGCAAAGGCAGGGAGAAGGGTTGGTAAGCCCGGGGTGTCAGGGAGATGGGACAGAGCCCATAGGGGCTGTCTCCCTTGGGGTTCAGCGGCTGCTTCTAAGTTGGGGGTTGGGGGTTATCTAGGGGCCGCAGGGCATGCCTGGCAGCAGCAGCCACCTGGCGTCTTGATGGCAGTGCTGCCTGAATTAATGGCCAGGGAGGGAGAGTGAGTGAGTGACGGGGTGTCAGGGGAGCCCGCCCCTCACACAATGGCCCACATGGTCACCAGAACTGGCAGGGAGGAGCCTTATTAGGGTTTGGCTCCGTTCCACCTTTGGCTGAGGCTGCGGTAGACCCCGCCCCCCAGATGTGAGAAAAAGGCAGGGGAGGGGATGGGGTGATTACTGGGATGAGGGCACCCAGTTCTAGCTTTGCCGGATACAAACTGACCTTGGGAGAATTCATTCATTCCTTCTCATGTGCCTGTTCCAAGCCCCAGGGCTCTGCACTTTGCAAATGTTACCTCATTGGATCTTGGCAGCAGTCCTGCGGAGCGGCTGTTCTTCTTATCCCTGTTCTATAAATGAAGAAACTGAGGCTTGGACAGGTGAAGGCTCAAAGGTCACAGAGTTCTCAAGAAAGGTGGGACCTGGATTTGAAGCCAGGTCCGAACTGTCTGTAAAATGCATTTTTCTGTCCTACACGGGTAGGTTCCAAACCTGGCTGCTCACCAGCACTAATCGGAGGGATTTTTGGACAATACAGAGGCCACATTGTCTCCTTTTTCTTTCTGTTTCCTGAATCAGAATCCGTGGATCCTGGGCAGGGCCAGGGCTGGGAGCCACAGGCTGGTTCCCACCTTGCCCTCTGCACTCGCCCTTCCAAAATACTCTACCTTCAGCCCTTCTTGTGGTTTACCCCTGCCCATCTTTTCCTTCTGGTCCCCTGTTTGAATGTCACCTTCTCACAAAGACCCTCCTGGCCACCCCCAAGCTCTTTGCCCCAACACATGACCCTCTGACCCACAGATTGGCTACCAGGGCCACACATTCCAGTCACCTGGGACACATTAAAATCACGGATGCCCAAAGACTGGTGCTGTTACTCTGGGTGAACCCAGGCATCAGTGGTACTGAAAGCAGCCTGGGATATGGATCTTCATCTCATGTCACCCTCTCTGTCTCTCCATGTTTGCTTACTGTCTGTGTCTAGTGGAGCCAGGGCTTGGCCTGTCTTGTGCCCTGCCAGTGAAATTCAGTTCGACCAGCAATCAGCCAGTTCTCTACCTCCATGATGCCTGGAAAATACCCCTCTTAATTACAGGCCCAGCTTGGGATGAGGACAGTGGGTGGGATGGCAGGAATCATTGCAGCCTCCCTGAGGTATTGGATCACATATCGGCAGACAGGCCAGAGTATCCTAGCTGGATCCCAACCTGATCTCTGATTTTGATCTCAGTGAACTTGGGCAAATGCTGGTGCCTGGGACGTCCTTATCTGCACATGATGAGTTCATCCCACAGGCTGCGAAGGTCTGGAAGGGTGCCGAGCAAGCATCTGGCTCCCATTCCCATCCAGTCCCAGCCTAGGCTCTCCCATTGTACAGATGGGCATTGTGCCCTAGTGAGAGCGCTTTGAACAAGGTCATGATCTGGAGAGCAAGGGCTGTGCAGAAAGCTCTTAGAGGGCTGAGGCTCCTGGAGGCCTCCTTCCAGGCTCAGCATGCTGTGTGACCTTGGCCAAGTCTCTGACCTTCTCTGGGCCTTTTTGTCCCCAGTCTGTACTCTGGTGGAGATGGTCCCAAGCTCTGACATTGGAAGTTTCTTCAAGTCCTTTCCTGAGCGGTGCCAACCCGCAGAGGGCCTGCAAGGGGTTAAGCTCCCTCTCTTCCCTCTTACTCTGCACACAGACAAACCCCCTCCTTCTGAGAAACACTTGTAGGAAATCAGGCTGGGCGCTTCCTGCCGAGGCAAGGCGGCCTCAGCCACAGCAGGGGCGGGGAGAGGTGGGGAGCGATGCTTGTCTGTGAGCCGCGGCTGGGGCTGGCAGAGCGGCCTGGAGGCGGGCCAGGGCGCCGTGGAGACAGGGGGCTCCCCAGGTTTGGAACAAAGACCTCACATGCAGGTCCCCTGAGCCTGGGCCAGCAGGATGGTGGTGGAGCCTGAGAGAGGTGAGGGAGTGGAGGAGGGCGGGGTGGGGTGGGGGGATCGGAGGAGCCGCCTTCCCCCTGGACGGGCCAGTCACAGGCTCTCTGGGACAGTCCAGGCATCTGGACCAGCCCAGCCAGGAAGTGGCAGCTGTAGCAGCCGTATTCGTTCTCTGCGGCTTCGGGGAGCCCAGCCCCCCTGGGGGCAGGGGTGGATTTGGGGGGCATTTCCTCAAGCCTCCGAATGCTGGATCCCAGCCTGAGCTCTGATTCTGATCTTGGTGAACTTGGGCAAGCGCTGGTCCCAAGAACTCCTCTGCACATGGCGAGTCCGTCCCATGGGCTGCTAAGGGGCTTCGGACATGACGCAGGGATGGGGAGCAGCCCGGAGGCAGCTGGGGGGGGTCCCCACTAGAGAGTGGCCCTTCTGCTGTGCAAAGACAGGGAGAGAAGCCAGGGAGGGGCCCCCAGACCCAGACCCAGCCCTTCAGACTGGTGGAACGAGAGTCCACAGCAGCGAGGGGGCATCTCTCCTCTTTCTCCTCGCCCTTTACTGCCGCCGACGGGCAGGGGGCACATCCGGCGTGTAACGTGGGCTGGTGAACTCAGGGAACTCGTTTCTACGCAGCTGGCGGGACCCCCTCTTGATAACAGCTTGTCTGTGCCCTGCCGGCTAGTCACGGGGGGCAGTTGAGTACGGGGCTGTGAGCTCAAAAGCCCTACCTTTTTGGAGAGGCCCAGCCGCTGGGTGAAGGGCGGAGGGGGCTTCCTTCCCCTCCCTCTCACTGCCCCACCGAGTCCGACGGACTTGGTTTCGGAGTCGCAAGCCCTGGGTTTCGATCCCTGGCCGCACTTCCGGGCCGCGAGGTCTTGTGAAAGCCGGCCGCCTCTCTCTCCAGCTCAGCTTCTACATCTGGGAGATGTCAGGGACTGGGTGGGGGCCGGGGGCTGCCTCGGAGAGCCCTGGCTGGTCAGTACAGGGCTTTGGAGGGCAGCCCAGAGGTGGGCTGTGCGGCTGAAGTTGGCAGAGCAGACCCTGGGGCCGGAGCCGTGAAGGGAAGGGTCTTCACTTTTGGACTAAGGGGACAGAGACGCCCCGTGGGGGTGACTGAGCCCCTCGGGAAGTGGATAGACACCATCAGGGGCTCACAGACCCTCAGCAGGGCCAGGCGAGAGGTGGTGTGGAGAAGGGTAGGAAAGGAAAGTGAAGTCGCTCAGTGGTGTCTGACTCTTTGCAACCCCATGGACTGTAGCCCACCAGGCTCCTCCATCCATGGGATTTTTCCAGGCAAGAGTACTAAAGTGGGTTGCCATTTCCTTCTCCAGGGGATCTTCCCGAGCCAGGGATCGAACCTGGGTCTCCCGCATTGTAGACAAGACGCTTTACTGTCTGAGCAGCTGGGAGGAGGTGCAGCAAAGACACGGGGAGTGGCTGCCTTCTGGGGCTAGCTCCCCCAGGGCTGGCAGGGCCCCCCAAGGACAGCCCAGCTCTTGAGGAGACTGAATGCTCCTGGGGCTCTCCCGCGCTCAGCCTCCCAACCGCACCGCCCCTCGGAAGCTGCCCTGGGCCCTCAGGAGGCTGACTAGGACCTCCCTGCCTTTGGCCCTCAGTCAGGGGCCCCTGCCGTAGCCCTCAGGCAACTTCTCTTCACCCTTTCAGACCTCTGCACCTTTGTCTGTACATTCCCTCTGCCTATAATGCCCTTCCTCAATCTTCTTCCTCCAAATCCTTTGTCTCTCAGGCCCAGCTTCAGGCTTCCTGCAACAATAACCCTTCTGTGCCCCCCATCTGAAACTTTGGAACGCTTTTACTCACGTCTGTGTTCCTCATGTATTGTGTAGCGCTTGGCACACAGTAGATCACAGGCTTGGTTTTCTTTTTTAACTTTTTTTTTTTTTTGATGTGGACCATTTTTAGTCTTTATTGAATTTGTTACAATATTGCTTCTGTTTTATGTTTTGGTTTTTTGGCCTTGAGTCACACGGGATCTTAGCTCCCTAATCAGGGTTCTAACCCGAACCCTAGAAGGTGAAATCCCAGTCACTGTATGGCCAGGGAAGTCCCAGGTTTTTTTTTTTTTCCAAGTTAATTTGCACCCACTGGGCACTCAATCTATGTTAATATCTTCGTTATTCTGAAGTAGGACCTCAGGGAGGAGGAGGGGGTTGAGAGTTCTGAGTCCGTGGTCTTCAGAAGCTAACAAGTCAACCAGGAAACTCAAAGTTCTCTTATCCTAGCCCCAGCCTCCCAGACCACCCTCATAGGGTGCCGCCTCCCATGGTGGAAAGGCAGGTGGCATTTTCTCCATCTTGGTGAGAAAACCTAAGCCCAGCTGTTCAAGGTGGAGGAGCTGCACGAAGCCCAGAAGCTTGTCTCTGGACCCCTGCCTGCTTCTCTTTCTCGGTTGCCTAGTGAACGACTGTCCTGGCCCAGCGTGAAGTCTGCATGTGATGGACACTCGTGTGTGTGTGTGTTAACTGGCTGACCGACCGGTCCTGGAGCCTGTGGCTTGCGCGAAAGGCAGGGCTGTTGCTCACGAAAGGCTCACAGGTTTGGGGGCCTGGGGAACATGTGCAAAAGTCCAGCCAGTGACCGCAGCTGCCTCTGACAGGCGGCTACCCCCGGTCACAGTGAGATTTCTGCCATGACTGAGTCATCCCAGGAGACAGGATGTTCCTCTTTGTGCACCCGAGGCCTCTGTGATTGGGCGGGCTGCTCTGTGGCATGGCTAGAAAAAAGCCATTTAAAGCATCGAAAAACCCCACATGCCTCCCCACCCCCTTCCTTGGCAGAAGTTTCAAAAAGAGAAAAACAACGGTTTTTAGCACCTCCTACACCTGCCATAGTAGCAGGGTCCGGAAGGCCTGCTGCGGCTGCTGCTAAGTCACTTCAGTCGTGTCCGGCTCTGTGCGACCCCATAGACGGCAGCCCACCAGGCTCCTCTGTCCCTGGGATTCTCCAGGCAAGAATTCTAGTCAGGGCAAAGAATGGGCCTTACCCGAAGAGCTGTTTAAAATGAAGATTCCTGGGCCCTGTCCCAGGCCCTGGAATCCAGCTCTCTTTGGGTCAACCTAGGGCTCTGCATTCTTAGAGGATTTTTTTCCCCTTGAGTTTTTATTACTATTAGGCAAAACAAGTAAATTGCTTATTTTTTTGTCTTTTATTTTTATTTTATTTTATTTTTTTGTCTTTTATTTTTAATTGGAGTATAATTGCTGTACATTGTTGTGTTCGTTTCTGCTATGCAGCAAAGTGAATCAGCCTCTTGTATGAGCGTGCAAGTTATCAGGAATTTCCAAGAGGGGTACAGGCCCACCAAGAGGGTAGAAGGAGCAAGGATTAGAACCTCCTTTTCAAATGTTTGTTTTTTATGGGATCTTTAAAAAATTCAGTTTATATATATATATATATTTTAACATGCGTTGGTGTGAGAATTCATGTGGATAATGTTATAAGAAATACATATGTCTTAGGTATATGAGCAAATATATTTTTAATGGTGAGTGTGTGATTTAAAAAAAAAATTGGCCCCTCACTGGGCCAAAGTCGATTGTTACAAATTTAAAAAAAAAAAAAAAAAACTTTAATTGGAGGATAACTGCTTTACAATATTGTGTTGGTTTCTGCCATACAACAGCATGAGTCAGCCATGAGTAGACACACGTCCCCTCCTTCTTGAACTTCCTTCCCACCCCCCAGCTCCATCCCACTCCTCTCGGGTGTCACAGGGCACAGGTGGGGCTCCGTGTGTTACAGCAACTTCCCACTAGCTGTCTCGTTTATATGTAGTAATATACCTGCTTCAGTGATACTCTCTGAATCCATCCACCCGCTCTTTCCCCCGCTGTGTCTGCAAGTGACAGTTGCAAATCTTGCTGTCACTAACCAGTTGGGTGGTCTCGGCCACGTCACTATTCCATGCTGAGGTCTAGTTTTCTCATTTGAAAACTAGTTTTCTTTTGACCTCCTTCCCTGTTCGGGGGTGAGAACAGATCGAGAACAGGCAGTAAAGCGTCTTGTCTGGGCCGGCACACAGAGGGTCCAGCCTGTGTGGTGGGGATCACGCAGAGGCTTCCAGGGTGATCTGGGGGACACTCGAGGAGGAGGGAAGACAGCTGGGTCAGGGGAAGAGGGTGAGGACCCTGAGACCAGAGAGGGAGCAGTGTTATTCCCCGTTCCTACGCCAGCCCTTGAGTAGGCGGCAGCCTTTCTCGGGCTGCGCTGATCCCTGGGGGACTCTGTCTAGAAATCTTTGCCTGCTGGCTTTTCTCAACAGTAAAAACCAACGCTCTGACCAGGACCTGATCGCTCAATAGGCTGCAGGGACAAACACAGATAAGTCTGTCCTGAGAGGCCTGGAGTTATTCTCACTGTCCCCAGGGTACAGAGGGAAGAGCCTGGACCCAAGCTGCAAGGTGACCTCTCATGACAGCCTTGTCCTGACCTGTGCAAGGCTTCAGGCAAGGCCCCTCCATGCTCTGGGCCTCAGTTTCCCCATCTGCAGAGTGGGTCCTTTGCAGGAGCTCCTTGGTTGGGACCATGCCACTGCTCTGTCAGCTTTGTGTTTCCAGGACTCAGAGGGAGTGTTTGGGGGGTGTTGGCCATAGCAGGAGAGGAGAGGAGATGGGAGGGAAGAAGGGAAGAGGGAAAAGAGGAGACGAGAGAAGGCAGGCGGTGAGGAGCTCTTCTCCAGCCATCCTTCCCTTGCCACGGCTCCCTCAGTAGCCAGGCTCTCCCTTCTGGTTCATTCTCCCCAAGCAGCTGGAGTGAAACTTCTAACTACACCTCTGGGTGCTCTCCCAAATCAGAGATATGCTGCAAACTCCTGAACAGGACCCAAGAGCCCCCCCCCCTCCCGGGGTCTGATCATCACGTCTCATGCCCATACTGTCTGTTCTCAGAGCCCTCGCCCCTGCCCGAAATAGCTCAGCCATCAAGAAATCACGTCCATGTGCCCCCTCCTGCCTCCAGGCCTTTGTACTTGATGGTCCCCTGCCTGGAATGCCCTTTTTTTTTTTTTCCACTTGAGGTGAAATTTGCAACATGAATCTAACCACTTTCCAGTGAACAACTCAGCAACATTTAGTATATTTATAAAGTTGTGGAGCCACTGCTATCTAGTTCCAAACCATTTCATCACCCCAAAAGGACACCTATGTCTGCTCAGCAGTCACTCCCCGCTGCCCCAGCTAAGAGCGCTAGCCTCCTATCTCTGTGGATTCACCTATTGTGCATATTCCATATAGACAGAATCATACAGTATGTGGCCTTTTGTGCTGGGCTTCTTTCACTTAGCCTCCTGTTTTGGAGGTTCATCCCTATAGCGTATGTGAGCACTTCATTCCTTTTCTGGCTGGACGATATTCCTCCATGTGGATGGGCCACAACTTGGTTGTCCATTCATCCATGGATGGTCGTCTGGGTTGTTTATACCTTTTGGCACTTGCAAACGGTGCTGCTAGGAAAGTGTGTGTACCTGTATTCATCTGAGTCCCTGTTTTCCATTATCTGGGGTACCGGAATGCTCTTTTCACCATTCCCTCACTCCCAGTCTTGATTCGTACCCGAGGGCGCTCGGGAAGTTTCCCAGAGGACATGCTCTCTACATGGGACGCATCTTGACCTCCTGGGCCAGCTCTGGACCCCTGGGATCCCTCCTGGGCTTCCCCATCACTCTCACTTGGATTTGTAGTTGCCGGTTGCTTGTCTGCTACCTCCAGGCCCTCAGTTCTCACGTGAGCAGGGCCTGTGCCCCAGATCCCACGTGGGGACCCTGGCACATGGTCACAGCACACAGGGAACCCTGCCGTTTGCCGAAATCTGGGCTCTTTATCCTGGATCTCAGGTCATTTTACAAAACTCTTTAGGGAAAGAAGAATTATTACCCCAGTTTTACTGATGAAGGAATCCAAGGTGGAATGATCGGGCCAAGGTCACGCAGCTTCAAAAGGCTGGAGGCCAGGACTGAACCAGGGCTTCTGATTGCAAAGTTCCTGCTGCTGATTCCTGCTCCTGAAGACAGGAGGGGGTTTAAGGACTCATGGTCTCCCTTTGATTGTGTCCCCGACAGGCCACAAGCAGGATGGCTGGTGCTGAGACGGGCAGTGGGGACTTTGGTGCCCATAGGGGCAGCTCCACCTCCTGAAGATGAAGGGGCCCAGGTGAAACGCAGGTCAGGCCCAATGGCCAGCTCTGGAACAGAGGTCCAGTGGGTCGAGCTGGGCCTGGGGAAGGGGCCCCAGCGGCGGCGCTGGGCCTGGGCTGAAAATGGAAAGGATGCTGATGGGAGGGGCACACGCAGCTCAGAAGACGAGGGGCCCTTTCCCACTGCCACCAGCCCCGAGCTCCTGGAGGACTTCCGCCGGGCCCAGCAGTGCCTGCAGCCACTGAAGTGGGGCCCAGACTCACAGCCTGCCGGGTGCCAGGATCCCGAATCTGGAGAGTCTGCAGAAGCGGGTGAGGCTGACTCCCCTACAACGCCCCAGTGGTACCCCGAACATCCCACCTTTTGGCGGGAGGGAGGCGGGAAGTGAGTGTGGAGTTTCAGAAATTTTTTAAATTAAAATCTATGAAGTCTATGCTTAAAATTTTTTTTTAGCTTTTAATTTTATACTGAAGTATAGCTGATTAAAAATGTTGTGATATCTTCAGGTGGATAGCGAAGGGACTCGGTCATTCATATACATGTATACTTTGTCCCCCAGACATCCCTCCCATCCAGCTGCCACATAACTTTGAGTAGAGTTCCCTGTGCTATATAGTAGGACGTTGTTGGTTATCCACTTATGAAGCCTATAATTTAAAAGTTTTTAAAGATTTAAATAATATAAACACTATTTCCCATTGCAGAAAAATCAGAAAATTCAAACAAAAAGAGAAAAAGATGGAAAATTACTCATCATCCAGATAGCTGCTCTTTTTCATATGTGTGAATATATATATATGTATATGAATATGGAACATTCTACAAGCTATATTGTATCTTTCTTTTTTGTAACTTAACGGACGTGAACACTTTCCCAGCTTATCAAATATTCTTCCACAAATCATTTTTAATGTCTGCTTAGGAATTCCATGGTGTGGTTATTCTGTAGTTTGTTGAGCTAATCCTCTTACTGCTGAGCAATGGGTAGTTTCTAGTTTTTTGCTATTACAAATAATGCAGAGGTATGTCATTATTCTATCTTTGCACACCTGATTTGATAATAACCTTGACAATTTTAATTGCCTGGTTCAGGGGTTATGCCCATTTTTACAATTTTTAAAAATCCCAGTTAGCAATGAGAATGGTGGCTTCCCTTGTTTTCTAAAATAACCGTTCTCTTTGCATCAAGAACAACTGAGACTAAATTCCTAGCTTGGCTCAGCAAGTCCTTTCTCCTCTCTGAAGCTTGATTTTCCCCATCTGTGAAATGGGAGTAATAATACCATTGAGCTTGATTACGTTGTGCCTACTGCGCTTGAATATGAATGAGACACCCCTGTCTTAGGATTCTGCAATCAGGTAGGCCCTCATGGATGTCAGAGAGGCCATCAGGCTGATAGCAGATTGTGCAGTGACCCCAGGTTCCTCAGGCCAGGTCTGTGTAAAGTGGGGTTTGCCCACAGCTACCCACTCAGGAGCCATTTCTGAGCTGTCCTCAGGGAACGGCAAGTGGGATCTCTTCCTGAGGTCGCGTGGTGACCCCCTGCTGTGATGTAACAGCTGCTGCCATGTCCCGTATCCTTACTGTGTCCCAGGCACAGGGCTGGGCAGGGCGCAAACCGTGCCTCCTTCTTTACTCACCACCTTCTGCCAGTAGGAGAGATTAATTAGCCTCCAGGTAAAGATCGCCACGGCGGTCAACTTCTTGTTCATGGCGCCCTGTGAGGGGTCAGAAAAGCCAGGAACGAACCCACAGCTGCCTGGTTCCAAAGTCCGACCTCTTCATCCCACCGCACGTTCCCCATCAGCAGAGATTAACTTGCCTTCATAGCTGGGACCTTGCTTCTAAGTCCAGAACTGCTCTGAGCCACTGCATGGGCAAGTTACTTAACCTCTCTCAAGGGTGCTGCAGTAAACAAGAGAGGCTTGCTAAAGGAGATTTTAAGGAGTGGAAAGATAGAGAAGTGCCCAGGCTAGAGGAAGGAGCATGGGGAGCAAAGAGTGACATAAGGATTATGGCAAAGGGGCATCTGCCAGAGCAGAGAGTCTGTGATTGGTGGTACCCAGACTGTATCTCCTGAAACTCTGGATCTGTGCCAGAGGCTGACATGGGGTCTAGGAGAGAGTAAGTGCTCAATAAACACTGACTTCATGAATGATGCATAGATGGATAGATGGATGGATGGATGGATGGAGAGATGAATGGGTGGTGGGTGGATAGGCAGATAGGTGGATAAATAGATGGATCATTGGGTGAGTGGTTGATAGGTGAGTGGGTAGTGAATATGTGAATGGATGGATGGATAGGTAGATGAGTGGGTAAATGGATGAGTGAGTGGGTGGATAGGTGGAAGGATGGATGATTGGAAGGATGGATGGTTGGATCAATGGATGAATGGATGACAAATGGATGCGTGGGAGGGTGGGTGAGTAGGATGGATGAATGAATATTTCCTGAGCACCTACTGTATAATAATTTCAACAACTATCCATTTTTGGGGAGTTTGGCATGCATTATTGTCTTTTATCCCTCCTTCTTTTATCCTTCCTTCTTTCCTTCTTTCTATTCTGTCAACCAATATTGAGCACTTCCTCTGCGAATACAATAGTAAATAAAAGCAGAGGGTATCTTTGTCCTCATGGAGTTTACAGTATAGTGGGGGAAGAAAATATTAATGAAACAATCATATAAATAAATAGAAAGCTTCCACTGTAAGAAGTATTTCAAAGTAGAGGTACTCAGTCATGTGAAAGCCTATAAAAGGGAGAGTTTGACCTAAGTTAGGAAGGTTAGAGAAGACTGCCTTGATGAGGTCAAGGTTGAGCTAATGTGTGATGGATAAATAGGAGTTAAGGCAAACAGAGGGAGAGAGGACCCTACCAGAGGGGTCAGCATGTACAGAGGCCCTGTGGCAGGAGAGGATGTGGCATGGCTAGACCAGGGAAAGACTGAGGGGGATCGTGGAAAGAGCTGGAGCAAGAGAGCTAATGGGGGAATGGAGACAGCGACCTTTGGCCCACGTTAAAGGCTCAGCTCTGTCCTGGGAACAACAGGAAGATACTGGTGAATTTTCAGATGGAGGATGAGATGATTAGGTGGCTGCTACAGTGGTCCAGGCAAGAGAGGATATCAGCTTGGGCAAAGCTGGTGGTTCTAGACTTTAGGGCAGTAGGTGAGTTTGAGAGCACCCTAGAAGGTAATCAGGACAGGAGCAGGTGACAGGTTGGATTGTGGGGTTTAGGGGTAGGGAAATAGCAAAGATACCCTGCAGGTTTCTGCCTTGTGCAGTTGGATGGGGTGATGTTTTCATTTGCTGAGACCAGAAACACTAGGGCGACAACCAGGTTTGAGGATTGAGGTTGGAGGAACTTTGAGACCAGCAGGAGAGGTATTAGGTAAGTATTTGGCCATATGGGGGAATTTACTGGGCTTCTTGCTGTCATCCCATATTAAGAAAATGAAAGCCCAGGGGTTGAGATGACCTAGTGGGACTCAATGAGTCCAGGTCTAGTGTAAACAAAGCCATGGTGTGTCTTTCCAGAGTCTGAAGAAGAGGATGAGGACAGCCCAGAAAGTTCCAACTTGCCTCTTAGTTGGCTCCCCCAGCAGAATCCTCAAATGGACATGGCCAGAGAGGAGCCCAGTGAGGCTCTGCAAGGTCCTGAGGTCCAGGAAGCTGGAGAGAGCTCCCCGAGGTTGGGGTATGAGACCTATCTCAGCTCAGGGGGCCATGGGAACACCAGCCCCACCGCTCTGGACTGGGGTCAATCCGCAGGCTGGGTGGCTTCTAGCAAACAAGCCAGTGGAGACAAACTTCCAGAACATTCTGAGGTCAACCCAACTGTTGACTTCAGTTCGCCCAGGTCCTGGAGCAGTGGGACTGTGAGCCTCAACCACCCCAGTGACAACCTGGATTCTACCTGGGAAGGAGAGACTGATGTCCCCCAGCCCGCTGCCCTGGCAGAAACTTCAGCCCAGAGCCCCAGGCACCACCTCCTCAACCCAAATGATAGAACTGAAGGAAGCGTTGCTCTGGCAACACCCACAGAATTCCAGGGATCCTCAGCACCACCCACCCAGAGCCTCCAGTGTCCTGCAGATCGATGGAGGAGACAGCCCGGGGACCAGTCCTGGAAGCAGACACGGATATCACCTAAGCCTCTCCCTTCCCGATTCACCGGCTCCATCAGCCCTCTCAATCCCTCACCTAGGCCAGCTCGGCAAGAGAGGCCACCCCCCAGACTGGGAGCCACTCTGGCTGGCCACTCATCTTCTGATGCCCCCAAGTACGGCCGGGGGCGGCTGAACTACCCACTCCCTGATTTCTCCAAGGTGGGACCCCGGGTGAAGTTCCCCAAAGATGAGAGCTACCGGCCCCCCAAGGCCCGGAGCCACAGCAGGCTGCCTGAAGGCCCTGCCAAGCCACTGATCTTCAAGTCTCCTGCCGAGATTGTGCGGGAGGTGCTGCTGAGCAGCGGAGATGTCTGCCCCGGAAAGAACCCACCTCCTACCCACCCCATAACCAGCGTGCCCCAAGAATTTCAGACACCTGAGCAAGCCACCAAGCTTGTCCATCAGCTCCAGGTAAGCCTGACTCACGTCCACCCCGAGGTGCCTGCTGGTGTAGGTTGGAGGCTGGATAGGATGGGGGGGCCGGGGGATCTGGGGGGCCCGTCCAGGAGCCCCCTGCTCGTAATGGGAGTGTTGTACCCGCAGTGATGTACCCGCAGTGACCCCATGAAGACCGCGTCCTCTAGCCTCCTCCCAGTGATGAAGCCCGTTGTTCAAAAAAAAAGCGGTGATTGCACTCATGTTATAAAGATAGGCTGTGTTTGTTTTCAAGTCCTGCAAAGAAAAATTCGAAACATACAAGAGAGAAAATAGCAATGATGAACCCCCGTAGCCCGATCACACAACCATATCTATCTTTTTCATCAATGGCCTCACCTCTTCCTCCTCTCACCTGCTACTCCTGGGGTATTTTGAAGCAAATTTCAGGCATCAGATGATTTTACCCTCAAATATTTTAGTGTGTGTGTCCAACAATAAGGAATCTCTCTTAAAGATAATCGTCGGCCTACCTAAAACTTAAGGCCCATTCCTTAATAATAACCAATGTCCAGTCGGTATTCAGATCTCCCCCTTTGTCTCATGAATGGCTTGTTTATTTCAATTTGTTTGAATCAGGATCCAAACACGGCTCAGATAGGTATTGGTTGTTGTGCCCTCAAGTCTCTCACCATCACTTTCTGCCTTTTTTACTTTTTTTTTTTTTGATGTGGACCATTTTGAAAGTCTTTATTGGGTTTTTTTTGGCTGAGAGGTATGTGGGATCTTAACTTCCTAGCTAGCGATCAAACCCAAATCCCCTGCATTTGAAGACAAAAAGTCATAACCACTGGGCTGCCAGGGAAGTCCCTTCTTTGCATTTTCTGCCAAATCTCTTTTTTCTGTGTAATTTATCTGTTAAAGGAACCAGTTCTGTCCTGTAGAGTCTCCCACATTCTGGGGTTTTATGATACACCCTCTGATCTCTTTTCATGTGTCTCCTTGACCCTCTTTGTCCTGTGTTTTGCCCAGTTAGAACTAGAGGTGTTTCCAGGTTGTAGTCATTTGCTTATTCCCCCCGATCATAGTTCCATGTGGGTAGGGATTTTTGGCAAGAGCCCATCATAGATGGTGCCTTCAGGGGCGTTAACTGCCTGCTGGTCTCATTCATGATGCCGATGACTACTGATGGTCGTTACCTTGATCCAGGCTTTCACTGAGGGTGACAGAGTGGTAGTATCCTGCATTTTTTTTTTTTTTGCTGGAAATCTTCTATAAAATAAAACTTTCCTTCATCAACTATTTGGTTACCAAGGTCTCATTCACATGGAAAAGACAAGAGAAATGCTGGATTCTGTCCTTCTACTGACTAGTTTTCAGAACAATGCATCAGTTCCCTGGCCACCTTCAAAGGCAACCAGTGACACTTGTTTTTTGCTTTTCCTCTGTAATGACTTGTTTTAAGAAGCACTTCAGTTTTGTTTATGGCGAGTAGTAACTCTGAGTAAATGCAACTGTGATTTTCAAGTCTTCTATTTTCCTACCAATGGACGCTTAGATGGTTCATTCACTCAGCCATTCAAAAATACTTACTAAGCACATATTACTTAACTCCTGGGAGTAGAGCCATGGGAAGACACATGCAGGCAGGGAGTTCAGATAGATAGCCAAGCAGCTGAGATTCTCTGTGACCGGGATTATGCATCGCAGTGAGCTGGCCCTGAGGCCATCACCGCTGTCAGGGCTATAGACAGGTTGGTGGGTGAGTGGTCCTGCGGCCTTCGACCGTCCAGAATTTGGCCGTGGGGTCTGTATTGCAGGGGGCTGCTGAACTGCCACTACTGAGCCCTTTCCCTCCGAGGCACCCAGAGGCCCCCTTTGGGGAGTGGGTTCCCGGGGTGGGGGGAGTCTCACAGTCAGAGGCCTGGTGTGTGACCTCGTTGCCCCGCTTCCCGCAGGAGGACTACCACAAGCTCCTCACCAAGTACGCCGAGGCCGAGAACACCATCGACCAGCTGCGCCTCGGGGCCAAGGTACTGGGCCGGGTAGGGTGGAGGGCTGGGCCCGGCCCCCCGAGATGACGCTTTTCCATAGCCACGGCCTCCTGCCTCCAGACACCCTGAGGCTAGAGGACGCGGTCCTGCCTTGTTCTACCGTGGGGTCACTCTGTGACTCTGGGGCGGCAACCTGCCCTATCCAGGCTATTGATGAGCTCTGAGTCCTCGAATCCTAGAATCTGGGGTGCCCAGGAATTTTACCAGAGGCTTTCCTTCTAGATTAGCTCTGGAGTAAGACCACCTGGCTGCAACTCCTGTCTCCATTACTGACTAGCTCTGTGACCTTAAGGAAGTTACTTGGACTGTCTGAGCTCCAAGGGAGTAGTGCAGAATTTCTGCTCAACCTCTGGGGCTGATACTCCCCTTGGCCTTTCTCCTCCCCTGTCTTCTCACCCACGGCCTCTCCCCCCATTCTGAATGTCTAGCGTGGGACAGGGGAGTGTGGAGGGGGAAATCTGCCCCCCCACCCCGATCCTGCCCAGTCCTCACCCCGTCTAGGGGAGGCTGTGAATGCTGCACTTGGGACCTTCCCCTTTTCTGGGGTGAGGCAGGAAGTGGGACTTGTCACAGTCCCTCCTGGCTTCCTGCTTCCGCCTACGGGCCTCTTGCCTCATCAGGCAGCAGTGGAGGAGGGGTGGGAGCTGGGGTGCAGAGATGCAGACCCTCCCTCTCACTTGCCTGCTCTCTCAGGGCCCCCACCCAGGCTGCCCCCATCCTGCTCCGAGACCCCTCTCCCTGCCTGGGAGCTGCTTTCCACCATCTGACAGCTCCTCTTCCATGACGTGTTGCCAAGGCCGCCACGTTGAGAAAGCAGAGGGGCCCTGTTCTAGGAGCAAGACTTCCCCTGCGTCCCCACATCCTCCTGACACAGGCAGATCCTTTCTATCCTGGCCTCTTTAGGCACACCTGTAAAAGGGGGTTAAACATGCTTCCTCCTCGGAAGGAAAGCTGTGACCGAACTAGACAGCGTATTCAAAAGCAGAGACATCATTTTGCCCACAAAGGCTCATATAGTCAAAGCTATGGTTTTTCCAGTGGTCATGTGTGGATGTGAGAGTTGGACTATAAAGAAAGCTGAGCGCTGAAGAATTGATGCTTTTGAACTGTGGTGTTGGAGGAAACTCTTGAGAGTCCCTTGGACTGCACGGAGATCAAACTGGTCAATCCTAAAGGAAATCAATCCTGAATATTCATTGGAAGGACTGATGATGAAGCTGAAGTTCCAATATTTTGGCCACCTGAGGCAAAGAGCTGACTCATTGGAAAAGACCCTGATGCTGAGAAAGATTGAAGGCAAAAGGAGAAGGGGGTGACAGAGGATGAGATGGTTAGATAGCATCACTGATTCAATGGACATGAATTTGAGCAAACTCCGGAAGATAGAGGACAGGGGGAGCCTAGCGTGCTGCAGTCCATGGGGTTGCAAAGGGTTGGACACAATTTAGGGACTGAACAACGACAGGCCTCCTGGGAGCCACTGGGCTGCCCCCTCCCACCCCCCATGTCTTAAGGCTTCTTTCAGCTCTCTGAGTCAGATTCAGGGGCAGAAGAGGGAGCTGGAGGACCGTTGAGGGGGCTTGATGAGACATCCCTTCTGGGGAAACCACATTGTCATAGGCTCCTAGAAGGTCCAAGGGGAAAGGATCTGGTCATCAGGTCCCCTGTCTCATAGATTGGAGAATCAGGACCCCAAAAAGGGCAGAGGTTGCCAAAGGTCAAGGTCAAGAACAGAGGCTGGGAATATCTTCTCCCTCTCTCCTTTCCTACCTTCCTCCTTTACTCTTTAAAGGGAATGAGTCTGGGTGTTGGAAGTACTTATCTAAGAATTAGAGAATATTAATAGTATTAAAATGAAGGTGTTCATTGGGTGTCCATGTGTGCCAGGCACAGAGTAGGCATGAGCAGGGGGACTCAATGGGATCACAGCCATGTGCATCTCCTGGACATTTCCCCCGACCCAGCGGGGACTCACCATGTGGGCATGCCAGCCTGGCTGGTATCCCAGACCCCAGTGTGTGAAGAGGGAAGGTAGAAGAGGCCAGGAATGGTGCAGCATTAGCTCACCTGCTTTTGCTTTCTAGAAAAAGTGATTCTTTGGCCTGAGAATTCTCCTCAAGAGAAAGGTGAGCACAGGTCAGCTTGACTCTTCTGGAAGCAGAACAATCCTCTCCCAGCCCTGGGGAGCAGTACAGGCGGGACTCACATCCCAGCGTGCTGAGAAGGACGTGGAGCCTGAGTGGGGAGGGGCCTCACGGGGTCTGCAGAGCTTGGGGAGCTGAGTTTCCAGCCAGGCCTCTCACTGTGTCCAGAGCTCTGTCCAGGCTCGGGAAACCCCAGGATGGCTTCCTGCTCAGAGCCCTCACCAGGGAGGCCAGCTCACAGAGGCAAAAGTGTTACTGCCCCCGCAGGCTGAGCTGCGGCTGAGCTGCTGAGAGTCCCTTGGACTGCAAGGAGATCCAACCAGTCCATCCTAAAGAAAATCAGTCCTGAATATTCATTGGAAGAACTGATGCTGAAGATGAAACTCTAATACTTTGGCCACCTGATGCGACGAACTGACTCATTTGAAAAGACCCTGATGCTGGGAAAGACTGAAGGCAGGAGGAGAAGGGGACGACAGAGGACGAGATGGTTGGATGGCGTCACCAACTCAATGGACATGAGTTTGAGTAAACCCCGGGAGTTGGTGATGGACAGGGAGGCCTGATGTGCTGCGGTCCATGGGGTCGCAAGGAGTCGGACATGACTGAGTGACTGAACTGAACTGAACTGAGGTTGAGCTGGCTAGAGTGACCGTCCCAGCAGCCAGCTGAGCCACTCACTCTGCTCACAGCCCCCAGGGGGAGGTGTGGACCCCAGGCCAGGGATGTGACCCTGGAGATGCAGGCCAGGCACCGCAATAGAGGAGCAGCGACAGGTGGGGACCGGGGGAAGGAGACTGGCATTTGCTGAGCAGTAAAAAGCTGCCAGGCCTCAGGCCAAGCACACTGCCAGGGTCACCTCGTTTGATCCTCTTCACAAGAGGAAACTGAGGCTCAGCCAGATGGAGCGGTTTGCACAACCTTTCCACAGCTGGTTAGAGATTAAAAGTGGGGGATTAAACTCTGCCTGATTCCAGAGTGGGCACTGTTTTTTGCCGTGCCCGGGTGAGCGCAGTTCAGGCCCTGGCAAGATGTGGCAGAGGCACAGAGACAAGGCAGAATGAGGATGTTACAGTGTAACAATAGTAATAAGTGATGCTTACTGACCACCGTCCTAAGTCATCTACCGCTGGAGAAACTGAGGCACAGAGGTTAAGGGATACACCCAAGATCACTCGACAAGCAGGTGCCAAAGCTGCGGTTTGAGCCCAATGGTCTGGCTGCAAAGCCCGCTCCTAGTTGACTGTCTTTTTAGGCTTAGGAGTTTATTTATGTATTTATTTTTTAGGTTTAACAGAGCCAAAGTAGATGATCCTGATTTCTGCCGCTGCGGAGGCTGACCAGGGGGTCCCAGGACCTGGCCTGGGGGCACCGCTGGATCTGGTCCGGGGTGGGGGCAGGGAGCTAGGGCTGGTCAGGAGTCACTGCCCGGGGACCAGCTTCGGGTCAGAATTTATAGGGGTGCCCTGAATTCGCTGCCCTGTGGCCACCTCCCTCCAGCTGCTGTCCCCCATCTCAGCTGTAGGAGGGTCTGGAGGGGTTGAGACCAGATACCCCAGAGAGAATCAGGGGGCGTGATACAAAACCATCTCTCCTGAAGTGTGTGTTCTGCAAGCCCCCTGATGGAGGTGGGGGTGGGGCTGCAAGGATGGGGCTGGGGGAGGGGGAGGGGGAGGAGAGGACTGGGGAGAGGGGCTGGGGAGGTTTGTGTGTTCTGAGCGGCTGAGGAAACATTTCCTATTCTCTCCACTCCCCGCCCCTTTCATAAACCCCATTAGCATTTTAAAGACTGTGAGAAACCCAGCTGTGCTGAGAATAGTCCGGTTATTTAACCCACTGCTTCCCACCCTTGCTGATCACCCTTCACGCTTAACACCCTCCAGGGAGCCATTCCAGCCTCAGGGAGCACCATGGGATGCCCTGGTTTAAACTGCGGGCCCTGGGTTAGGTCCTGCCCCTGTCAGGAGACAGGTTGGGAGGGGCAGGCCTGAGCAGCTCAGCGATTGCCCACACTCACCCCCAGCTCCCGCTTCCCCGGGTCCCCACACAGGCCGTTGGTCCCTCTGCGGAAACAGGTGCTGAGAACTGCTTGTTCCTGTTGCTCCCCCAGGCTGGGCCTTTGTGGGGCGGGGGCCAGGCCTGAGCCTAGGGGATGGGCACGGTAGGGCAAGGGGGAGCATGCAGGAGGGCCAGGCCTTCCCCAGATTTGGGTCACCTTGGGAGGAGTGGGGTGCTGGAGGGCAAGTCCCCCCAGGCGGGCCTGAGCAGATGGCCAAGGGGATTATTAAAATCCAGCTTTGTTCTCAGAGGGGCTGGGCCTGGAAGAGGGGGAGGCAGCAGGGGCCAAGCCACGGCTGGGCCATTGTCCCTCACTTTGGAGGAGATTTCTCTGCCACGGCCAGGACGTGAAGAGCAGCTTAAACAACGAGAGGCTGCCTGTCTATAGGCCTAGGAGCCCTGAACTGTCCACTCCTGACCTTAGGGGAGCAGAGGGCAGTAAGATAAGCTGCCTGATGTCGAGGACCAGGGGGCACTGAGGCATCACAGGAGAGTACCTTTCTTAGGGACCTGCCTCCATGAGGACCACGTAAATAACAGTGGAGGTGATGATGGTGATAGTGATGGTGATGGTGGTCATGGTAACAGTTATACCACCAATGATGACAAATATGAGGGTGATGGCTACTGTCCATTGAGCACTCACTTTGGGCACAGACAGTCAGCCCTTCTAGGACTCAAAGCCAGTAGCAGAGCCTCGACGTGAACCCAGGCACTATAGAGCTCATACAACAAAGCCAGGGATCAGCGGACTTCCTGTTTAGAGGGCCAGATAGTGATTATTTTCATCTCTGTGGGCCATACATTCTCTGTGGTAACGATTCATTTCTGCCATTATAGCATGAAAGCAACCACAGACAATACATAAGCGAGCGAGTGTGGCTGTGTTCACTAAAACCATGTTCGTTAAAACAAACCATAGTTTGCCAGCCCCTGCTTTAAACCACTATTTGGCACTCAGGTCTTTAACCTCAGACGGTCTTCCTTGGCCATCTGCCTGACTACCTCTCTCCCACATGCTGGACGATTACCGTAGGAAATCCACCCTCAAATGATGGAGATCTGCTACAACTGAGAAACAACTCCTTCACTTGTTGGTTTATGCATTCATTGAAACAGCTATTAATTGCCTTTATTATCAATGCAATGGTAATTCTTAGAAATGATTTTATTAATAAAAATAATAATGATTATATTATTGTAAAATGATTATACTTGCTCTCTGTTAAATGCTATATTGATTGCAATATGATTAGATTAGATTATAAATCATAACAAAAATTAATAAGGTTATTAATATGGAAAGCCATAGACTTTGGGGTCAGAGCAGGGTTATAATCCCAGCCCAGGGATTTTTCAGTTGGAGGTGTTGAATAAGTAACTCAGCCTCTCTGAGTCTCAGTTCCCTCTTTTGTAAAATAGGCCTGTGGTTCCCCCACCTCTCAGGACTGCCACAGAGAGAGAAGGAAAGGGTGTACAAGCCCTTGGCCTGTGTTTGGCCCCCACCCATAGGTTCCACTGAAAGGCAGTATTTATTGTCCATTTTTATTTATTTATGTTTATTGATTTACATTTATTATCCACCTTTGCTGAGCACCTGAGTGGCGGCAGGAATGAAGGTGAGGCCTCCTGGGTGGGTTTGCCCCGCCCCTGACTGGGCCTCCCCTCGCCGACAGGTGAACCTCTACTCGGACCCGCCCCGGCCCAGCCACAGCATCCACGTGGGGACGATGCCCCAGGGGACCAAGGTCTTGTCCTTCACCATCCCACAGCCCCACTCTGTGAAGTGGTATGTGGGCCCCGCCGAGGGCCCGCAGGCCTCTGAGGCTCCAGGTGAGTCTGGGAGACGAGATGCGTCTGGAGGCTCCTCTGTCGTGGCTGCTCTGGGGACGCGTGGTCCACCCCAGGGTGGCATTAGCTTCTGGCTGGGGAGGGAGGGAGGTGAGGCCCCGCTCTGGGCCCTGTGACTTGAAGAGGTCGGACGGAGATGTGGAAAAGTCTGCTTTGAACCAGAGCAGCGTGGGTGAAGCCCTCGCTCTCTCTACTTAGCAGCTGGATGGTCCTGGACAATTTGTATGACAAAGCATATCATCACAGCAGAGCCCATATCGGGCTAGACCCTGCACCAAGCCTTGCCAGGCACCGTCTCAGTTAATCACATCAGCCTGGTGAGGCCCCCGCTGGTGGTACCGCACTGGCAGTTAAGGCGACCAAGGCTTGGAGAGGTGACGACATGTAGAAGGTCACACCCCTCCAGAGGAGGGTTGGGATTTGAATCTCCATCTTTCTGAGTTGAAGCCCACACTATTGACTGGGAGCCCAGAGGTCTGGCTTGGCCCTAGCTGTGTGATCCAGGGCAAATTTGCACCTTGTCCTTGCCTATAAATGGGGACAACATTGCCCAGGTCACTTCCTGGGGTGGCAGAAAGATGGGGAGATTGTGAGAAGGCTGAGCTGTTGCTGGAGGATGGAGGTGGTGGTTTTGAAGTTGACCACCAGTCTCTCAGCCCCAGGAAGGACTGTTCTTGGCCCCAACGTGTAGTGACTGTGTATTCCAGGGTCGCCATCAGCTGGAGGAGACCTGAGCCCTTCCTCACCCCCCAGTATGCCCACCCTAGGGTGGCTTCAGGAGGACGCAGGGGGCATTGCCCAGGACCAGCCCTCAGCGGAGCGGGCCCGGGAGCTGGCTTCTCAGGCCAGCCGGTTCCTGACCAGGGTGAGTGGAACCCCAGCTTTGCCCATGGGAGACAAACTTCACTCGGAGAAAGCAGAGCCTCCACCCGCTCGGGTGAGGGGCTGTCTGTGTGCCAGGCTCACTCATCACGCCCCTGCAAGAGTTAAGTTGGGACTTTCCTGCTGGTTTTAGAGGCCGTGAAGCTCTGGCCTCCTTGTTACCCAGTGCTAGGTTTAACTCCCTTTTTGGCACTGTGTCTCATCAAACTCTCTCTAACTGTGCTTGAAAGTATCTCCTGGTTCACTCCTGGAGGAGACTTTCAGCCTTTTCAGGATTCTGGAAGGGTTATGGAACCTTTACTCTCCCTTTTCCTCTTTGGATCACCCGACTTCTCTAGTTCCTTTCATTATGGAATCAGTTCTCAGTTACTTCTCAAAAGGCCTTTTCATTTTCATCGAAATAACTATGAATTTGTTATTGTTTATAACTATATGCTTGGCCTATTTCCAAAAGTACTTTAAAGCGGCTTAGAAAATACACGCATTATAACCACATTCTGAAAACAGAAGTGAGAAAACTGGGGTAAAGGGGAAGTACGTGTAGGAAAAAAAATAAAATGAACTTAGGGAGACATGAATAAACAAAGACCCTGAACACTTTATCAGATTCACGTTTGGCTTTGAACTTCCTAGCAGTCAATGCAAAAGGGGAAATGCAACAGTTATATCACCATGTCCATAAAACAAATTCTTTCAAAGAAACACTACCATTCTCTTTTCTTTCTTTCTTTCTTGGTAACAACTTTACTGAAATATAATTCACATAACATGCAGTTCAGTCATTTAAAGTTAATGCTTCATGACTTTTAGCATTTCATAGTTGTGCTGCCATCAACACGATCGATTTTAGAACATCTTCATCACCCACTAAGAAACTCCATATCCATTAAGCAGTCACTTCCTGTTCCCCTTCCCCCCAGCCCCAGTCAGCTGCTCATCTACTTTCTATCTCTTTGAATGAGTGCTAAGTCGCTTCAGTCGTGTCTGACTCTTTTCTGGCTTGCCAGGCTCTTCCCTCCATGGGATTCTCCAGGCAAGAACCCTGGAGTGGGTTGCCATGCCCTTCTCCAGGGGATCGTCTCCTCTCAGGGATCGAACCTTTGTCTCCAGCATCTCCTGAATTGGCAGACAGTTTCTTTACCAGGAGCACCATCTGGGCTTCCCTTCTGTCTCTTTGAGTTTGCCTGTTTTGGACATTTCATATAAAGGATTCGTGTACTATTTGTCCTTTTGTGTCTGGCTTCTTTCACTTAGCACCATCTTTTCAAGGCTCACCCATGTTGTAGCAACATGAACTTTATTCCTCTTTATCACCGCCATTCTGGGTCCTGTAACTGGAGAGACATTTCTCCTTGTCCTGTGTGCTGTAAAGCATCTCAATACTTTTTTTACACTCGATTACATGTCAAAATAATATTTTAGGTTTATAAAATATCTCATTAAAATTAATTCACCTATGTCTTTTCACATCTTTAGTATGGTTACTGGAACATTTTAAATTACGTATATAGCTTGCATTATGTTTCAGTTTTATATGTTATATAAGTTATATAATATAATGTAATTATATTAGGAAAAGTTGTATATTTTGGCACTGATCTAGAGCTTTCCTAGAAATCCTAGAAATCTACAAATTGTCTTTGCCTTTTTTCCCCTAATTAAAATTTTTTTTGTAACTGTAATAGATACTCATGGTAAAGACCATCACACAGGGCAAAGAATACATTCAGTGAAATTTTCTTTCCCACTCTTGCCCTTCTGCTTTGTACCAAAGGTTTAATGAACACACATGTGTTTATAGAAATGGTCACATAAGTATATACACTATATTGTACCTGGGTTTTTTTTAATATCCCAAATTTGTGTATTTGTGAGTAGGCAATGAATTCACTTTGTTCAAAGTTCAGAGAATACATATAGTAGCAAACCTTCCTCCTCTCCCTGTCCCCCCACACCATCCAGTTCTCCTCCCCAGAAGCAGTTAATATTTTAGTTTCTTTCACTCTTCTAGAGATAGGTTATAATATATAAGCAATTGTATTTGCATTTTTCCTTTTTTCTTCTCTCTATATTTTATAACAGATGGTAGCATACCACACATACTGCCCTGTACCTTGATTTGATGCTGAAAAGTGGATCATGGAGGCATTTATATGTAAGAACACACACACAAGCCTTCCTCCTCTGGATGGCTGCATACTATTCCATGGGTAGTCATCCGGATTGTTTCCTGTCGCCCCATCCCCACCAGGATGCAGCTAATATCCTGCCTCATAGGTTTCATGCACATGAGTGAAATAAAATCAAATCCTGGAAGCTCTGCTTAGATTTTTCCCAAGGCTGTCATGGCCAGAGCCAGCGCTGGAGCCTGTTTCTGGCATCTGCTTCTCTGTGCTTGTCAAAAAACCCACGTCCCGAGGCGGGACTCAGCTCCCTATGCCAAAGTGTGACTGTGGCTAAGTGTGGGAGTCGGCAGAACTCACCTGAGCCTGGATTCACGGAGCGTGTTTCTTTCCCCTCCAATGCCCAGGTGGAGTCCTTTATAGAGCTGATACACGCAGGACGGCTGACACCCCGGGACCAACTCAAGGTACTGTCCACTTCAGAAGATGCCCGCGGAGCTGCTAGGCGACTGCTCTGTGTCTCCAACGACTGCACAGTCTCCAAAGCCTCATTTGCTGCAAGACAGACCAGGGAATCCCAGACACAGTGTCTCCCTTTTGAACAGACAGCCCCCGCTTAGCTTTCCATGATAATGATCGCTAGAGCACAATAGTCGCCACTTACTATGCAGCGGTGGTGCTGTGCCAGGCTCTGTGGCAAGCCCTTGATGTACATTAATTCATTTTATTGTCATAAAAACCTGGCGAGGCAGTTACAGTCATCACCCCACATAACTGGGATGAACCGAAACCCAGAGAGGTGACTTGAACACCACACAGCCAGTAGGCGGTACCGCCCAGACGGAGATCTGTCTGATTCCCAAGTCTAGGGTCGTAACCACTGCCCTGCCCAGCTTCCCACCGAGTATTCTGCCTGTCAGCAACCAGGAAAAGGCCTTTTCCTTTTAAATCTTCTTTACTATAAAAGTGATTGCTAAAGCTTGAAAACTGGGGGTGGGGAGGCGAAGAAACCCCCTAATCTAACCATTATTGGCTTATTTCCTTCTGGACTCCAGTATTTCTAGGTAACTATGGTCACACATAAAATTTAGATTTCTGCTGCATCAGAAAGGGTCCCAGGAAGGTGCAGATGGAGCTCTCAAAGTTGCAGGTGTAGGGATCAGCGAAGGGGCTGTTAGCAGGGGTGAGGGGTGTGGGCAGCAGCCTCAGGGGGTCCGACAATGGACAGGGAAGCCCGGGGACTCACACCTGCCTGAAGCTGTTCTCTCCCAGGTCTCTCCCCTCCCAATAGATGCCTCCCCTAGAAAGACCCCAGGGGAAGCCAGCAGGTCGGGAGCCCAGCTGATGCTCAGGGCATAGAGCAGGGTGAGGAGAGGAGCCGAGGGAGGACTGGGAGGGGCAAATGCAACATACCTGGTTTGATCGTTTTTGCTCTTATTATATTAGTAGTTACTGTGTTGTTATATGGACTTCCCAGGGGACACTAGTGGTAAAGAACCCACCTGCCCACGCAGGAGACGTAAGAGACATGGGTCCATCCCTGGGTGGAGAAGATCCCCTAGAGGAGGGCATAGCAACCCACTCCAGTATTCTTGCCTGGGCAGTCCCACGGGCAGAGGAGACCGGCAGGTTACAGTCCATAGGGTTGCAAAGAGTTGGATACGGCTGAAGTGACTCAACAGGCATGCATGTTGTTATATAGATGCTGCACACATGCTCCAATTACAAGATATGTCACATGGATTGTATTATCTCATTGAGTTGATAGTCAAGGACCTTGAAAACCAAAATTATTCTCCCCCCCCCCCTTCTAATTCCTCCATATCCAGGGAAGTTGAGAGCAGTTGGAAGATCAAGCTATGCTGGGGATGAGGCTCTAGGCTGTCCCTGGCCAACCTCTGTTGTCAGCATAGAATGAGTGCGATGAGGATGGTAAGAAGTCAGGGATAATGATCCTACCTCCCATAGTTCTAGCAAAGAGTTAACTACTATCACGTTTACTGTGGGAGCCTCGTGTAATGGTGGGACTATGAGTTCTGGAGCTTGAGGGTCTGGGTTCAAATCCTAACTCTACACCTTGCTCACTCACTGTGTGACCTTCACCAACTTAAGTAACCTCTCTGTGCCTCAGTTTCTTCCCATTTAGATGAAGGTGATAAACTACCCCTCTCGTTAGGGTTATGTTGAAGATTAAATGAATAATGCAGCATCCCTTAGACAAAGCCTCTGCTGCTAAGTCACTTCCATTGTGTCCGACTCTGTGTGACCCCACAGACGTCAGTCCACCAGGCTCCCCCGTCTCTGGGATTCTCCAGGCAAGAACACTGAAGTGGGTTGCCATTTCCTTCTCCAATAAGTGAAAGTGAAAAGTGTAAGTGAAGTCACTTAGTCTTGTCCAACTCTTAGCTACCCCACGGACTGCAGCCTACCAGGCTCTTCCATCCACGGGATTTTCCAGGCAAGAGTACTGGAGTGGGGTGCCATTGCCTTCTCCGAGACAAAGCCTCAGTGCTCCGTAAATGTTAGTTATCATTATCAATAGTATGATGGTGATGATAATACATCTGTTGGGTGTATTATCCAACAGGATGTATTGGATTCAGGTGAAACCAATAAAGATTCAGGAGAAGAGTGACTAATATTCCAAAACGCACAGTTTTGAGAATCAAGTATGAGGAACTAAGGCCTCTCAAGAAGTAGGTCTTTATGGCGATACAGCGATAGTATATTTGACACTGTAACCATCATGGAACATCAGGGTTCTTATGGGTCTACCCAGGGAAGACTGGCACCCTCTGGGGCTCACGCCAAGGCTCTAAGCCATGCCTCTGTCCTACCAGTCTAAGGGCAGGGAGATCAACCAGGGCAAACAGGTTCCAGAGGGTACCAACCCCAGCCTTCCAGACACTCGGGAGCCCAGAGGTCTCTGCAGTCCAGGATGAGTCCCATAGCCATCCCACTCACCCACGAGCAGCTCATCCACTGTGTCTGCAAGGACGGAGCCCACAGGGCCTGGGCACTCAAGTCTTACTGGCCCGTCTGGTTTCAGGTCTTCCAGCAGCTAAAGGCTGCCCACGCGGCCCTGGAGGAGGAGTACCTGAAGGCCTGCAGGGAGTGGCACCTGTCCCAGCAGCCTGCTGGCTCCAAGGGGACACCCAGGAGATTTGATCCTAACAGGTACCTGCTGGGGAGGGAGGCCCAGGAGGACAGATGGGCCAGGCCCCAGGTCCCCACCCGGAGAGGCACACTTTATCCTTATAATTCACACACTTGGGGAGCAGGGAGAAATCCCATCCCAATTAGCAGCATGTCCAGATGGGGGGTACTTGAAGGCTGAGATCTGTGTACTTTTAGACTCCCTGCCATGAGAAATACCCTTGGAGATAAGAGTGGAAGCCCCTCACTGGAGAATGGGGAAACTGAGGCCAGAGGGGGAAGGGATTTACTCAAGGTCCTACACCCAGTTGGTGGCAGAAGGGAACTCGAACTAAGCCTCCTTATTCCCTGTGGAGTCTACTTTTATCTTTTTTATTTTTATTCTAAATGATGATGTCAGGTGGGCCCTCCATGGGCATTTCTGGGGTCTCTGCTCTAAAGCACAGCCTTTGAGACCCGCTGATGTTTACTTGTTCCAGGGAGCTGGAGGCAGAGATATTCCAGCTGGGAATTCGCCTGGATGAGCTGAAGGACCTCATGGACCACAACGAGCAGCAGCCTGGGCGAGTCGGGTCAGACTTGGCTTCAGACAGCCCCCCAGCCACGCCCTCCCCCCACCAGCCAACAGACCTGCCCTCTCCTTTGGAACAAACCTGCATGTCGGGCATCCAGACCCTCGGCCCTGAGGTACCCCTTTGCCCAACCGTATTGGACTGTTCCTTCGTTCATTGGTTTCTCCATTAGTTAACTTCTTCATGACATTTGAGAAGTTTGTTCCATATGCCGAAACTCATGACATACGGTGGGAATTCAGTAGAAAACAACCAAAATAATAGGTGGTCTCTACCCACATGGGCTTCCCTAGTGGCTCAGATGATAACGAGTCTGCCTGCAATGCAGGAGACCCGGGTTCAATCCCTGGGTCAGGAGGATCCTCCGGAGAAAGGAATGGCCACCCACCCCAGTGTTCTTGCCCAGAGAATTCCACGGACAGAGGAGCCTGGCAGGCTACAGTCCATGGGATAGCAAAGGGTCAGACACAGAGAGTCGGACTGAGCAACGAACACTTTCACCCTCATGGAATTTTCTGTAGAGTTAAACTTGTTACTTTAATTTTGATCGGTGCTCTGAAGGAGAATTATGGAGTTCTACACCAAGTAGATAACAAGCTAACATATCTGAGTTCATTAAGGAATCAGAAAAACTTTCCTTGAGGAAGTCATGTTTAAATGAAATCTGAAAAGGAGTAGGAATTACTAGGTGCAGAAAAGGAAAAAAAAAAAAATCTGGCAGGAAAAACAGCCTGTGCAAAGGCCCTGTGGTTAGAGCATAGACAGTGAGGGTTCCATTGTCTAAGAGATGTGGCTGGAGAGGCAGGTAGGGGCCCCAGGAATTAGGTATGTGGTCACATCAGGGGGATGGTTTTAAACTCTGTTGTTTTTTCAGCAGGGGATGATAATAAGAGGATTTGCAGGTTGGGCTTCCCTGGTGGCTCAAATGATAAAGAATCTGCCTACAATGCAGGAGACTGTCTGCACTGCAGGAGATACAAATTTGATCCCTGGGCCAGCAAGATAATCTGCAGAAAGGAATGGCCACCCATTCCAGTATTCTTGCCTGGAGAACCCCATGCACAGAGGAGTCTGGCAGGCTACAGTCCATGGGATCACAAAGAGTTGGACATGACTTTCACTTTCAGAGCTGGGGAGGTAGTGGGGCAGATGCAGAGACATGCCTGGACTTGAGAGAGGCTTAGAAGGGGCGTTGGACTGGGGCTGGAGTGATGCTGAGAGGAAAGGAGCGAATGATGACCTCCAGGCTTCTGGCTTGGAGACCCGGGTGGATCTGGGGACTATTCACAGAGACTGCTACACTAGATAAGAACTATACATGGAAGGGGGCTTTGTAGAATTGTCTCCAGGCCACGTCACAGCCCTGTGGGAGATGGCCATCTCTAGTGCATTATCTTGAGGGACTCCCCTGCTCCCACAGTGAAGGTGTTTTGAGCAGCTGCGTGTTCATATTGGAATGAAAATCTGGGTTCAAGTCCTGGCACCACCCCTTGCTGCCGTATGATTTTCGGCAAATCATTTGAGCCTCGGTTACCTGTCTGTAAAATGGGCTGTAATAGCCTGTATACTGGTGGGATTGTTTCAAGTGATATCTGTACAGTGCCTGGCACATAGCACATTCATGGCAGCTGGTACTGAAGATCAATGACCCAGTCCCTACTTTTACACACAGGAAAAGGGTAATAGGCCAGTGAATCTAACCTCTTTCTTGCTCTTCAGCATCCAGCGTGAGCCTGGCATAAGGTAGGTCCTTAAAGAGCGGTCTTAGGTATCTGCTGACTCTCCGCCCCTCCTCCTTTCTCCAGCCTGACGCCACCAGCACTGGCCCCCATGTGAACTCGGATCTGAGCGCTCCCAACAATGAGGCAGAGGACGGGCCACTGGGCCTCCCGGCCCCGCTCAGGCACAAGGAGCTACGGGTGGAGCAAGATTTCCACGGCCTGCTGGAGCGGTGAGTGCCCACCAGGCCCGAGGCCTGGGCGATTGATGGATCTTGCTGGCCTTGTGGGTTGAAGTCACGCTCCTCTGTGTTTTTCTGCAGGTACCTCAGTGTGAAGTCCCTTCCAGAAGCCCTGAGGATGGAGGAGGAGGAGGATGAGGAGACGGAGGGCCAGGACCACACCCTGGGTTTTGACAGGCTGGCTCCAGCTCCAGCAAAAGCAGTGGCCTCGAGGCTCCCCACCAGGCAGCCCCCGGTGCAGGCTGAGAGAAGTCACGGGGTTCTCCTCGAGTAGGTCACTGAACCTTCCCCGCCGGTCCCACACCAGCTCAGAAACCACAGGGGTAGTAACTGTCCTAGGAGCTAGACAGCCCTTTACAGTTTAGAAACAGCTTTCCTGACCTGTAGCTCAGTGTCTCTACAAACCATGAAATGTACACCATTGATAGCGCTTGAAATGATTTGGGAAGGTGTGGGATGAGATCTCTGGTAGGAGAGATGCAGCATTAAATAGCATCACTCTTAGTCTCAGTCTCAGAGATTCCATGTACAACAAGGAGAAAGTCTCAGGGCTATAAAGTCTTCAGGGCCTCTCTTGATCTTCCTTTAAAAAGAGAGAACGAGAAAGAAAGCCAGCAGGCCTCAGGCCAAGAGCCTTTACTAGGCAACAGGATTTATCTTGACTATGATAATACTGTTTTCATGTTTCTTGTATTTATTTGCAAAGTTCACTTCTGTCTGTAACACAAAATACCAGTCTTCTGTTTATGATAGTGACATGGTCTTTTTGAGTAGATGGAAGTTGATGGAAATGGCTGGAATAGGAAAGAGGGAAGGCAAATTCCAGGAGCCTAGGGAAGGGTACTCTGGCACCTCTATTTCCGCATGGTTTCTGCCCCAGTGTATGGGGTTGGTTTTGCCAGCATCCTCATTTTACAGTTGAGGTAAGTGAGGTTCAGAGAGGGGCAGTGCCTTGCCCAGGGTCACACAGCCAGAGGTGGCAGCCCAGGGTGCGGATGCAGAGCTGGTGTCTGGGTTGCATGGCTCCCAGGACAGAGCTGCCCAGCCCATGCCAGGGCTCGGGTGCACCATGCCTCTCCTTCCCCTGCCAGGGAGACCGTGGAGCCGATGGCGTCTGTGAAGCCAGCAGACGTTGGTGCATCCATGACCAGAGATGGGCACCTGCGGGGTCTGGGCGAAGCCGAGGACGCCCCTCCCCGCCCCAGCAGGCCCCCCGATCCTCGGGGCCCCAAGTCCGCAACATCCCACCAGAGCAGTCTGGCCAGCCTCGAGGGAAGTGGCATCTCTGAGCGCCTCCCACCAAAGTCTCTGCGCCAGGCCGGCGGGCCCCCGCTGGAGGTACGTGTAGGTGTGGGGCCTCTCCTGGAGCCTCCTGCCTCCAGGCCTTTGCTCAGCGTGTCTACTGCTCCCGCCTCTGCCGTGGCTCCCCGCACCCCCACCCCTCTGCCCGGACCTCCTCTTTCTCCTCTGAGACCTGTAGCTCAGTGCCTGTATCTTTCTGAGCCTGCTTAGCACAGCTGGAGGTGGGGGTGGTGTCTTTGACTCCAGGTAGTTTGTGCCATGAGAAGAGCGCCTTTTAAACTATGACAGGAATCACAAGTCACTGTGGACATATGACTTATGGGATGGATCCTCCCCTAAAAAAGCACATATGGGGATATCCCAGGGGTTAAGACTTTGTCCTCCAATGCAGGGGGCACAAGTTCGATTCCTGGTAGTGGAGCTAAGATCCTACATGCCTTGTAGTAAAAAAATAAATAAATAAAAGAGAAGCAATATTGTAACAAATTCAATAAAGACCATATGGTCCAAATCCAAAATAAATAAATAAACACATACATTTGCATGTGTACACACACACATACACACACACCCCTATAGTCCTAATGAGCCCATGGTAAGGAATACGCACTCAACCATGAACTCATTGAGGGCAGACACCCGTGTCTCTCTGTTGATGATCTTTGCACCTTGCATTAGACGCGGTGTGTTAGAGGTGTGCGTGGCTGATCAGTTTGGTTTTCCCAATTCATGGGACCTGGGCATTTCTGCAATCAGTTAGGACAGGGCATTCCAGGCCCACCCTGGAAGACGTGTGGATGCGAGAATCCCATTCTCGCAGTGGGACTGCTTTCTCCTCCTACCCTTTCTATTTCTCAGCTTAGGAAATCTGTGACAGTCTCCCTTCCAAGGGCCCTGGCTCCCACCCCTCAGGGACACGGGGCATGCTCAGGGTCCTTTCAGGGCGTGGAGTCCCTGCTGTTGGCCCAGGGCTCATGCCAGGCCCTGAGCACCCCAGGACCCCACACGCCCAGGGCCTGGCTGTTGGGAACTGGGCCAGCCTCCCTGTCTGTGAGCCTCTGGAATGTGAGGCCCAGGCCAGCACTGGGGAAGGGTTTCCCAGTGTTCCTTGGACACATTCCTCAGATTTAAAGGGACACTGTCTCTTTCAGGAGCCCTGGATGGCATCCCCAGAGACAGACAGTGGCTTCGTGGGCTCAGAAACGAGCAGAGTGTCGCCCCTCACTCAGACCCCAGAGCACCGGCTCTCCCAGATCAGGTAATGGGGACCCCATCAGTGTTACCCACCTGGGATAGCCTAGAGTCAAAGTGCCTGTGAGCTCAGAACAGGGCCTGGGCGTTTTCAGAGCCCCACACTGCATCCCCACCAAGGACGGGTTATTGCCTTCATGTTATGGATAGAGGGAAAGTGACTTGCCCAGGGTCACTCCGCCACATATCGACAGACTGGGAATTTGCTGAACAAATGGGTGATGAAACGGTGAGTGAATAAGATGTGCCGGGAGGGAGGCGTGACAGAGCCGCCAGGTTGAGGGACAACCTCCAAAGCTGGAGGAAGGTCCCTGGGGCTACCCAGGGCTGCGTGGGAAGGGAAGATTACAAACTTCACTGCTGGATATATTATCTAAAAACTAAGTTGAGCTTTATGACTTTGTGTATATGAGTAGGCAAGTATACAGCTCTGCAGTTTATAAAGAAAATGCGTGTGTAATGGAGATGCAGCCTCAGAAATACTATACTGCCAGGGATGCCAAGTCCCAAACGATAGGATGGTTTAGCAGGTGGAGGGGCTCGGAGGCTGCGGCCTCATTCTGTGCGACCTCAACGCGCCTCTCTCTCCATGGGCCCCCAGCACCCCAGGGATGTCAGCCCAGTCCTTCACTCTGCCTGTACCCCAAGATGCAGCCCCCCACCACCAGACCAGGGGTCTTCCAGTCCCCAGAAGAACCTCCGAGCCCAGCAGATCCAGGAGCCAAGCCCAGAGGCCCCCGTCTGGCCAGGACAGTCCTCTCCAGCAGAGGACGCCCAGCTTCTGCGTGGAGCGGGCACTGGCATCTGAGATAGGTGAGTGGATGTATCTGGGTTGGCCAGAACCTAGGGGTGGCTGGATCGCACGGGATAAAGAACATCAAACCAATAAGAAAATCTGCGTTACCCTTTGGGATGCAAAATAACATACAAGTTCATTATAGGAAAATTTGAAAAGGGAACAAAAAACAATAATTAGCTAAAAACCATCATTGATGACATTTTAGTCTAGAACCTTTGAGCTGTTTTCTATGCCATTGTGTGTGTGTTTATTTGCAAATACTTAAAATGGAAATGGGATATTACACATGAATGTTTTATAACCTTTTTTCCCCACAAAATGCTGTGTAATGAACACTTTCTGTGTCTGTAAAATCTGTGATTTCTTTGTTTACTTTTTAAAAAATGCATGTGACCTTTTTATTGAAATAAAACAAATATACAGGAAAGAACAGAAACTGATGAATTTTCCCAAGGTGACCACAGACAGAGAAACTCCACATGATCAGAACCTCAGCCCCCTCCAAGCCCCTCCTAGACATTCCCATCCTTCTCAAAGGTAACCACTGTTCTCAGATTAGCTTTGCCTCTTTTTGAGGTTCCCATTTAATTTTTTAAAATTAAACTTTAATTAAAAGTTTAATTAAGTCACATGCGGTTGTAAGAAATAATACCCTGAGAGCCTACGAGCCCTTCCCCTAGTTTTTCCCAACAATATCTTGCAAAACCTTAGAGCAATGTCACAACCAGATTCTGACATGGACTCTGTCAAGACACAGAACATTTCCACCATCTCTGTTGTCCTTTTATAAACATATCCAACCCCGCCTTAACGCCTGGTAACCACTAATCTGTTCTCCATCTCTGTAATTTTGGCATTTCAGAATGTCATAGAAATGGAATCGTATAATATATAACCTTTCAGGATCAGCTTATTTTTCACTCAGCATACTTTTCTGGAGATTCACATAGATTATTCATCATAAATCAATAGTCTATTCTTTTTTATATTGTTGCATAGTCTTCCCAGGGCACATTGTTTTTAATGTACATGCCGGATGAGTGGTTTGGAACTCTGGTCACCCACCCCGTTGAGAGGCTAAAGTTTTGAATGCTCTGAGAAACATGCAAGCCGGCAAGCTCAGTTCAGTTCAGTCGCTCGGCCGTGTCCGACTCTTTGCGACCCCATGGACTGCAGCACGCCAGGCCTCCCTGTCCATCACCAACTCCTGGAGTTTACTCAAACTCAGGTCCATTCGAGTCGGTGATGCCATCCACCCATCCCATCCTCTGTCGTCCCCTTCTCCTCCTGCCCCCAATCCCTCCCAGCATCAGGGTCTTTTCCAGTGAGTCAACTCTTCACATAAGGTGGCCAAAGTATTGGAGTTTCAGCTTCAGCATCAGTCCTTCCAATGAACACCCAGGACTGATCTCCTTTAGGATGGACTGGTTTGATCTCCTTGCAGTCCAAGGGACTCTCAAGAGTCTTCTCCAACACCACAGTTCAAAAGCATCAATTTTTCGGTGCTCAGCTTTCTTCACAGTCCAATTCTCACATCCATACATGACCACTGGAAAAACCATAGCCTTGACTAGACAGACCTTTGTTGGCAAACTGTGACTAATTTCAGAGGGAGGTGGAGGCTCTGAGGCTGGTCCCAGGGCAACCTGGTGATGTGCAGAGTCTGAGGGCCCATGTGGAGGAGAAGGGAGCTCTTTGCAGGAAGAGAGCCCCGGAGACTCGGATCTGATGCAAAAATGATGGATGGTCGGGGGAATCTAGGCATAAGGGCTCTGCAGCTTTGCACCTCAAGCTCCCAGTGAAAACCACATCTTCCTGTTTTGAGGGTCACTGGCCTCCACAGGAGCTTCATCTGTGACCTCAGCCGGGCCCATCTCTCCACGCCCACCATGCTTCCACCCACACAAGTTCACACTTCAAGGGTCCTCTCTGAGTAAACTCACTTTGGTCTCCTTCCGCCTCCCTAGCGGTCCCGGGCTCAGAGTTTAAGCGGCGAAAGCGGATTTCTGAACAGATCCTCCCCGGCGCGACAATCAGCCCACCTCCCACCCCTGCCCCTGTGGCTGCCACTCCACCCCGTGGACCCGCAGAGATCACCTCCACCTTCCTCCTCACCAGGACAGGGCGCGAGTAAGTCGGATGCTTGGGCGCTGAGGATTCAAGTGCATCAGAGAGACGGGAGGGTGATGCCCGAGGGAGGCAGGGGCTCTCTAGGGTCTCCATCCAGTGGTGGCTGTGCTGGGACCCAGGCATCCTGCCTCCCAGTTGATCCTGTGGGTCCTCCTTGGTGTAGACCCTGAGGACACTTCTCTAGCCCGTAGGAAATGGCTAGAGAAAAAGCCTAGAAGTTCACCTTTGCTGGTGCTAGGACCCCTCTCCCTGCCTCCCAGCATTTCCCTTCCAAAACGGGTCTACACTTACCGGGGGTGTGTTTATGTGTTCTTTATATGAACCAAAAAGATAATGTTTTTTCAATTTTTTCTTTTTAATTCAAGTGCAGTTTTTCTATTGTTGTTGTTCAGTCATTAAGTCGTGTCGGAATCTTTGCGACCCCATGGACTGCAGCACGCCAGGCTTCCCTGGCCTCCACTGTCTCCCAGAGTTTGCTCAAACTCACGTCCATTGAGTCAGTGAGAGGCTTATTGACTACAGTATGCCAGCCCCTGGGAATACAAGAGTGGACAAGACAGTCCTTGACCTCGTAAAGCTCACCATCCTGTAAGATGGACCAAGGAACAAGGTTGCACCCCCAGGGTGATAAGTACAGTGATAGCACAGGCCTGAAAGACTGTGGGAGCACAGAGAAGGGGCATGTAGCCCAGTCAGAAGCTTCAGGGAGGGCTTCCCGGAGGAAGTGGCATCTCAACTGAGACCAGAAGGCAGAGAGCTGGAAGGGAATAGCATAGGGAACAGCATGTGCAAAGGCCTAGAGGGAACCTAATGTTTATTATAGCCAGATCCTCAAGTATAAGGTGGGCTGTTAAACAATAAAAGCAGAGAGGAAGATGGGGAGACCTGGGGGAGAGCTAGAGAACCTCTGACACAGCTGGTGAGAAGTTTGTATGAGGTCTTTGCTCAGAGGAGGTGCTCACTGAATATTTATGAATGTGGGAAGTCTCATCTAAGGATAATGAGGGAGGCTTTAAGTAAGGAAGCTGCAGGGTTGGATTTACATTGTAGAAAGAATTCTCTGGCCCCCGTGATGGTGGGTGTGGAGGCCAGGGACTGCTGAGAAAGTTGCTACACCCCGGAGAGAGGTTTTGGGGCCATCAGCGAGGGCAGGGAGTGTATTTGAAAAGGGGTAATTAGGCATTGGGCCAACAGAATTTGGGAGTTGGTTAACTTTCAGGGTGCTCGGGGAAAAAGAAAGGTTTAGAATGACTCAGATTTCTGGCTGGTCAACCAGTTGGATACCGATGCAGAGATGGGGAAGCTAGGAGGGGGAGTGAAATTGCAGGGAAAGTTGACTTTTAGGTGCCAGCTGCACTCAGTCACTGAAAGATTAGGTCAGGAAGGCCAAGATCGTGATGGAAACAAGCTGGAAGGGGCAAGCGACTCCCAAGGGTGCATTCCAAATTCCAGGCCCTAGTCCAGCGGCCTCTGACCTGGACAGGGAACCAGGGCCATCCTGGTCTTGCATCCATTGCGGGACCGCGATCCTGTCTTTCAGGGGTTAACGGGTGGCCAGAGTTCTCACTCTCCTGCAGCCGCCACCCTCATGGTTTGCCTTGGAAACCCCAACAAGCGTTTCCCTGGGGATTGCCAAGGGAACCAACTGCCCTTGGACGCCCAGAGCACCAGGGCATAGGCAGAGAGAGGTCTCCGCTCCCTCTGGGCACACCCATCTGAGAGCCGATGTCTGCTGCAGGTGGCGCCAGGAGCCACCCCCTCGCGAGTCCAGGGACCACCAGGCAAGAACTAACCCTGAGGGGAGCCCTCACCCCAGAAGCTGGTCCAAACGGCAGACAGAGAACCTGTATCAGCCCAGAGGAACGCCATGCCCAACCCAGGCTCTAAAGCCCCGGGCGTAGGGGGTTTGTGTGCAGGGGTGTCTGGATGGGATTGGCTGCCTCAGTGCCAGTGATGCCCTCAAAACAAGACCCTAGAGATTCAGGGACCCATCAAGGAGAAACACAACTAAGATTTACTCCTGAGATGCTAGGGGCTCATGAGGTTCCTTACCAATCACAGGTTGGGCTGTGTTTGGGGGCTTCCCTGAGATGACCGTCTGCTCGTATCCAGTTGGTGATGGGTACAACGTGTGTCTCCTTGTCCCCTCTCCACACGCACATCTTTACTCCGCTCCCTCTTGGAGTCTGGAGGCCAGATCAGTGACATTTCCCTGAGCATCTAACGAGGTGTGAGGCTTTCAGGTGTTGTGAGATGGGGAGGTCTGCTCCTTGGCTCCCAGGCGCTCGCCATCTGGGTCAGGAGACAGACAGATAAGCATTTTCTGCCTGGAGCAGAGTGATGGGCTTGAGCAACTTAGGAAAGGTTTAGGGGAACCCTGTAGGGGAGGTGCTAAGCAAGGGCGGGAAGGAAGCAGGCCTGGAGAGACAGTCAGGGTTTCTAGAGACAGACGTAGAGGAAGGGGACGGCAGTCCAGGGCCTGAGGCAGATCCAAATTGAAAGTTTTTGTTTTGCTGAGGCCTCACTATGTGGCCTGTGGGATCTTAGGCCCCTGCCCAGGGACTGAACCTCTGCCCCCCACATTGGGAGTGTGGAATCTTAACCTCTGGACTGCCAGGGAAGCCCCAGAATTGAAATTTTAAAGTGCAACTTTAGCCAATGCCCTCTCTACTCATCAGAGGATGAGATGGTTGGATGGCATCACTGACTCAATGGATAGGAGTTTGAGCAAGCTCCGAGATGGTGAAGGACAGGGAGGCCTGGCATGCTGCAGTCCGTGGGGTCACAAAGAGCCGGACACAACTGAATGACTCTCTCTACTCTGCCTCCTCATCTCAATCTTGAAAATTTGTCATTGGCATTTCAGAATAGCTACTCAGAGGCCCTGCATGCTAGGTTGGGTAAACCTCAAAGAAAGTTCTGCTTTGCTTACCAAACGTGCAGGGACATGAACTCAGAGAGGTGTTAAGATATGCAGCAAGAAAAGCGGACACACACGAGAGTTCAAGATTCCACTGAGAGCAGAGTTAGGCTGCGTTTGCTGGAACGGGACAGAGCCCCAGCGCCCGGGGGGCGGGTGCAGCTCTGTTCATTTTGCACCTGTTCTTCGTTCCTGTCTCCACCCCGACCCCAGCCAGGCCATCCGGGAGCTACAGGATGAGGTCTCTCGGCTCCGTCTGAGGCTGGAGGACAGCCTCCACCAGCACCCCCAGGGCCACCCCATGCGCTCAGCGTCCAGCTGCGACCGGCCCACCCGGACCCGGGAGCGGTCAGGGGATTCTTCAGCCGCTTGGAGCTCCCATTACGGCAGGTAGGTGACCCCCACGTTCCTGCCCCTGTGCCTTGGTGGGAGCTGCAGAAGGCAGAGTTAGCTGGTCTCTGGCTGTCCCCTGACATGTGGACTTGGGCACAGTCATCCCCCTCTCTCACTTACTCACTCATTCATTCACGCTTAGATTTTTTTTAGCCATGTCATATTTGATGCATAAAAGAATAGATTGAACACATGTGTTACTAATAAAGCATGATACAGTGAATATCCCCGAACTCGTCACCCAAGTGAAGAGCTAGAACATTTTCAGGACACTCACCCTCTCACCCACTCACTCCGCAGCTGATCACCTATGATGACTTATAAAATCATCTCTAACTTCTAACTTCTGAGTGGTCCTATCGGAGGGCGCTAGGCTAAGGTTTTCAAAGGACACTGTCTCATCACTTCTTCCAACACTTTGAAGTAATCACGCCTGTATCCCCATTTGACACATGAGGAAACCGAGGTTCGGAGAGGCTCAGAGCCACCTTCTGTGGGTCTGACTCCAGAGTCTTTGGTTTCGACTTTCATGTTCTCCTCTTTCCTGTGTTACAAGCATTTCTCTGGGTTGGCCTTCTCACTGATCATCTTTAAAGGCTGCATAAAACCGCATCCACTGACATCCTGGCTCTCTCTCTTTTGCTAGCAGATCCACGGAGAGGTTGTCTGGTGAGCCTGGGGGTGCAGAGCAAGCTGTCCCTACGGGAAGACGGCGAGCCAGGTCCTCCTCGGTGCCTCGGGAGGAGCCTCGATTGTCCCTGAGTAAGTGCCCACCTGCCAGGACTGATTTTTGGAGGCCACCGTCTGGGCGTGTTGGCTCAGGGGTCAGGGACCACAGCAGCAGCCCTCGAGGACACTCAGAGAAGGTTTTCGGGTGTCTTTGTTAGGCAGTCCTAGCGCTCTGAAATACCACGTGCCTCCAGTGGCAGCCGCAGCTTCTGTAAGGGCTGTGAGCGTCCGTGTCATCTTGCTTCATCTTCACTGCAGGGTGGGTCGCACCCTCATCCACCTTCTGCAGATCAGGACGCCGAAGCCCGAAAGCATGGGGGACTTGCCTGGAGGAACACGGCTCTGACATCAGTGGCCCCAGCTCCCGTCTTCCCAGCTGTGTGGCCTTGAGCAGGCTGTTTACCTGCCCTGTGCAGCTAAGGGGGCAGCTAACAATGCAGTGATCACAATGTCCACTCCGGGGACTGCTGCGAGGGCGCGTGACAGGGAGCTCGCAACGCGCTTGGCACAGGGTCAGGGGCCCAGACGTGTCAGCTGTGATTACTAAGGGGCCGGGGGAAGGGGGGCTGTAGGCTTAAAATCCCAGAGCCTGGACTCGTGATCTGCCCCATCCCTTAGCTACGTGTCCCCCATCCCCTCCCCCTCTGATGCCCCTCTTTCCATCCCAGGTTCCGAATCTGAGCCGGCCTCCCCCAGGCTGTTCTCTGAGAGGGGCAGGACCACCGAGAACAGTCCGCAGGCCGCTCGGGATGGAACAAAAGGAGTGAGTAGCACCGGACGGCCCGGCAGGGTCACCTTCCGAGGCCAATACACAGGTGAGCCAGGAGGGGGCGCTGGAGGTGCACGGTCCCCAGGCGGTCGCTTCCATTTAGCCAGTGGGCCATTGAAATATTGTCATTTTCTATGAGTTTTGTGATACAAAAACATCAGGGAGCATTGTCTCTGTGAATCTGGGTGTGTTTGTCCATTGATTCAGTCAGCAAACAGTTTCTCAGACCTCCGCTTTGTCGGGGCCTATGCTGGGTTCAGAGAAAGTCCACTCGGCTGGTCAGTCATGAAGTGGCTTCGGAAGAGCCTGATGCTTGCAGGACCTGGGTAACAGTGAACACAGAATCACTTCCTCCTGCCTTCCATTAAGCTTGTGATTCCCCAGGAGGCATCAGCGCATTGCTTGTGGTGACGCATAGCAGGATTTCAAAGTGCATTACGTTAAATATAACCTAGCTTCCCAGGTGGTCAATTCTGCCTGCCAATTCAGGAGACATGGGAGATGTGGGTTTGATCCCTGGGTTGGGAAGATCCCCTGGAGTTCAGTTCAGTTACTTCAGTTGCTCAGTCATGTCCGACTCTTTGCAACCCCATGGACTGCAGCACGCCAGGCCTCCCTGTCCATCACCAACTCCCGGAGTTTACTCAAACTCATGTCCATTGAGTCTGTGATGCCATCCAACCATCTCATCCTCTGTTGTCCCCTTCTCCTCCCACTTTCAATCTTTCCCAGCATCAGGATCTTTTCAAATGAGTCAGTTCTTCGCATCAGGTGGCCAAAGTATTGGAGTTTCAGCTTCAGCATCAGTCCTTCCAATGAACATTCAGGACTGATTTCTTTTAGGATGGACTGGTTGGATCTCCTTGCTGTCCAAGGGACTCTTAAGAGTCTTTTCCAACACCACAGTTCAAAAGCATCAATTCTTCAGCACTCAGCTTTCGTTGTAGTCCAACTCTCACATCCGTACATGACTACTGGAAAAACCACAGCTTTGACTAGACAGACCTTTGTTGGCAAAGTAATGTCTCTGCTTTTTAATATGCTGTCTAGGTTGGTCATAACTTTCCTTCCAAGGAGCAAGTGTCTTTTAATTTCATGGCTGCAGTCCCCATCTGCAGTGATTTTGGAGCCCCCCAAAACCTGTCACTGTTTCTACTGTTTCGCCATCTATTTGCCATGAAGTGATGGGACCTATTCCCCTGGAGTAGGAAATGGCAATCCCTTCCAGTGTTCTTGCCTGAAAAATCCCATGGACAGAGGAGCCTGAGGGGCTACAAGCCCTAGGGTCACAAAGAGTCGGACATGACAGAGCACGCCCACATGTCAAATATGAAATATGGATACGGTTCCTACTTTCATGAATCTGACTGCACAGCAGAGAAGACAGTAACAAATAAGCAATTACAGTAAGCATGTAAATTACAGTGAGTAAATTACAGACTTGGCGCTCACCCATACATCGCTGGGAAGGAGGGCGGTTAACCTCAGATCCAGAAGGCTGAGCGATGCAGACAAAGCAAGAAATGAGATACACATCTCCCAATGGAGCAAATAGACACTGAGGCTTAGAAGTGAAAACAACAGCATGTCCAGGGGCCTCAGTGCAACACACACGGAGTATAAAGTGGAGACCCTGTACGGCAGAGGACAGAGAAAAAAATAATGAATCAGGCATCATCCCAAAGGTCTTATGTGAGACTCAGATGGATAAGGCAGGGAATAGTGGGACTGAGTGCAGATCCAAGAGTCTGTCCGATTTTTTGATAACGTTGAGCTCCTGACATCTGCTGAGTGCAGGGCAGAATACACGGATACAGCCCCACTCAATCCTCCCAAGAAGCCTGTGAAACCCCCAGCATGACTCTCCCCGTTTCCCAGCCACATGAAGCACAGAGGAAACACCACTGACTCCAAGCCCCAGCCATTCTAATCCTAACCAGCAAGCTGGGGTCTGGGGAGTACCATCATGCTTTGTCATTGCTTATCCTGTCTTCCTGCCTGCTTTCCAGTCCTGACTGAGCTTGGGTTTGTTGATTTTTTTTCCCGTATGTCAAGAACTAGGCAGTTGGTTCCAAATAGGATCTGAGATGAAACAGGAGTCTGGAAAGAGCTTACAATACACGGACAGATAAATGTGTTTTATCTGTATGTGTATATGTACATGCACACTTATGTATCTACATATTTACACACATGTTGTGTGTGCATGAGAAAATGAGAGGGAGATTGTTAAACCATCTGGAGGAAGAGGAGAGAGATTTGTATTCTAAATCATCCCCCGTTCTGCATCCACGCACAGCTGATGCTGTTCTGCTTTCTTCCCCAGGCCAGGAGTACTGTGTTCTGACCCCCAAGGCTGTCCCAAGAAGCAGTGCCCCGGTCTGCTGTCCCCACTGCCGACCCCCTGGGACAGAGGATCCAGGTAGGCGGTGGTACCTGGGGAAGCAGCCAGGGCCATAAAGCTTCAGCTTCTTGGTTGGGGGGCAGGGGTGCAGTTGGGCCGGACATAGACTGCCCTGAGCTCAGTGCTGGGTCAACGTACAGAAGACAGCAGGACTTTTCTGGACTTCTCAGCTTCTGGACTTCTCACACCTGTTTCTCCAGGTGCTTTGCCTGAAGCCACTCTCCTTCACCTTGACGTGGAGAAACCATGAACATGATTTCAGAAGTTCCTGATGCGGGGAGGGGTGTGAGCAGTAGGCAGGCTGGCAGCGATGATTACCTTATCTCCCCTCTGTCTACCTTCCACCCTCCTCACCCCCTCCCCCAAACCCAAGGGTTTCGGGGGTGAGTAGTGGGGAGAGCAGTGGCCTGAGAATGTGGACCCCAAGTTCTAGTCTCGCTTCTGCCACTGACGTGCTGTGTGACATCAGACAAGTTCCTTAACTACTCTGAGCCTTGGACTCCACATCTATAATAAAAAAGGTCTGGAGATGGTCTCTGAGGCCCTTTCAAGCAGTGATGATGATAATGATAGTGCTGTCATTTATGAAGACCTTACTTAGCAACATGCTAAGGGTTTTACAAGCATTATCCTCACAACCCCATGAAGTAGGTTTTGTCCATTTTATTACCATACCCGTGAAACTGAGGCTCAGAGAGGTCAAGTGACTTGCCGAAGCACACACATCTCACAAGTGGTAAAGCCAGCTAGTTCAGTGGCTTGTTGCATTCAATCAATTAATAAATGAAGACTCTGAGCAGAGGGCCTGGTTCATGAGATGCCTCTCACCGTCATGGTTACCATGAACCCTGATGTTTGTGACTCTAAAGCCCTGGCTCTTCACCACTATATTTCTGTGCCTTTGCTAGAGTCCCAGCAGGCCTGCTCACTCATTCATTATTCAGCCCTTATCCTCTTATACTGGGCTCTGGGCCTTGTCCCTGACAAATTCAGCTTAGCAGACAAAACTGAAGGGTCAGAACGAGGATGGGAGAGCACAGGGTGGGGCTGGAGAGCCCATAACTCAGCCCAGGGGGCGGGAGGGCTTCCCAGAGGGAGTGATGCGGAGCTGAGGCCTGAAGGAGAGGCAGGTGGACCCTGGAATTCTCCCAGATGCGGTGTTGAGGATTTGCACTGGAAGAGAACCAGGGTGCCCACACTCCTGCTCACTTAGGCTTCCACTGACCCGCCTGGTGCCCAGGGGCCTTTGCGGACCAGTCCCTCCTGGAGAATGGGCCTGTGTCACTGTGGAGAACGGCCACAGATACAGGTGCTGCTTCCTAGCTCCGAGACAGCAGATTATTCAACCTATTGGAGCCTTAGTTTCTCCATCTGTAAGATGGGGAGGTGATCATAATAGCTAGTCCAGTGGCTTGTTGGATTCGATCAGTTAATGCGTGAAGGCCCTGAGCAGCAGGCCCAGCTCATGAGATGCCTCTCACTGTCCTGGTTACCATCAACGTTGTCACCCCCTGGAGGCGGCTTGTCTCCTCTGCAGTCGTCCCTGAGGGGAGCTCAGTGCCTTGGGAGGCCTGTGGGGGGGGCTGATGACTTAGACACCATCCTCTCCTGACCTCCCTGCCTCCTCTTCCAGGTGATGCTGTCACCAGGGACCCCCTGGGACCGTCTCGCAGTGAGACCTTGCGATGTCCCCTGTGTAGTCGAGTTGGGTCCCCCTCTGAGGGGGATGGCCCAGACTCAGCCACCTCTGGTAGGACCGACGCTCCGTCTCTTCCCCCCTGCTCCCCTGGATTTGGGTTTGGGGCCCTGGGAGGGGGTTTATCTGGGGTGGCAGCTCGCCCAGTCTAGGGTGGAGCAAACTGGATGAGAGCTGGCTTCCCAAAGCGAGGCACTTCCTGCGTGGCCAGCCCCCCGTCTAGCTCCAGTGGGGCGGGCGGGGCTGGGGGGCCCTCTGTTCTCTGCCAGATCTTCCCAGGTTGTGAGACTGTGTCTCTGCGGTCCCTCCCTGACAGCGCCAGAAAAGGCCGCCACCATGAGAAACGCACCTTCAACGTCCAGCCCCAAGCAGAGGAGCAAGCGGACAGGGTCGCCGTCCCGGCCGCCCCCTGGACTGTGGTATCTGGCTGCCGCGCCCTCGGCACCAGCCCCTCCTGCCTTTGCCTACATCTCCTCGATTCCCGTCCTGCCTTATCCATCAGCCACTGTGTAAGAACCTTCCCTTCCAGCCCTCTTTGCCTGTCTGAATTGCTTAATAGTTAGCATTCAGCCCTGAGCTGGGTAGCTGAGAACTCAGCACTGAGTACTCCTGTGTTTCTCCCCCAACACTGGTATAGTCACTCAACAAACCTGGAATGCTCCTTGGGTACCAGGGAGACTGCTTGACCCTGGGGACCCAACAGTGAAGGAGCCTGGCAGAGGGCCTTGCCCTCATGGGGACTTAGAACCCTAATCATCTCCCATTTCCCTGTGGGTCTTCTCGGCAAGCAACTAATGCCCTCACTTAAAAAAAAAAAATTAGACTTTCTTTTTAGAACAGTTTTAGATTTATAGAGAAAAGGAACAGATAAGACAGAGAGTTCTCATATACAGCCCAAACACCGTTTCCTCTGATACTAACATCTCACCTTGATGTGGTAACCTTCCCAGGGAGCACAATGATAAAGAATCTGCCTGCCAGTGCAGGAGATGCAAGAGACTTGGATCAATCCCTGGGTCAGGAAGACTCCCTGGAGAAGGAAATGGTAACCCACTCCAGGATTCTTGCCTGGAAAATTCCATGGACAGAGGAGCCTGGTGGGCTACAGTCCATGGGGTTGCAAAGAGTCAGGTACAACAGGGCAGCTAACACACACGCACACCTTGATATGGTCCATGTGCAGTTAGTGAGCCGTTATTAATACATGGTTATTAAATATAGTCCACAGTTTATTTAGGCCTCTTTAGTTTATTCCTGAAGTCCTTTTTCTGTTCCAGGATCCCCCGCCCCAAGGTACCACATACATTTGGTTGTCACATCTCCCAGGCTCCTCCTGGCTGAGACAGTTTCTCAGACTTTCCCTGTTCCCATTGGTCTTGACAGTTCAGAGGCATACCAGTCTGGTCCATGTTAGGATGAGCAATCACTGTTTGCATGTTACATTTGGAGGTAACATCAGTTAAGAGGAAAGACACAGGCGTCGAGGTGGAAAAGGCTTAGGTTTTAGAATCAGAGCGGCGCTGGAATCCTGTCTACCATTTATTATCTGTGGCCTTGTATAAAGCTACTTCCAGGCTTAGGTTTTAGAATCAGAGCGGCGCTGGAATCCTGTCTGCCGTTTATTAGTGCTGTGGCCTTGGTAAAGCTACTTCCTCTCTGAGCCTCAGTTTCCCCCTCTGTTAAATGGGGTCAGAGTCTCGGTCACATACAGTTTGTATGAGGATTAGATGAGGCAAGGGGGCAAGAACCCCATGAGATGTTTGCAGGGTGTGTAGTGCCTGCTGGCACGTGCGCTTTGCTGAATAAACCGCAGCTGTGTCGTCGCCACGGATGCTGCTACCGTTCAATATTGCTGTCAGTAAGAAGAAAAATGAGGGAGGTACTTTCAACAAGACAGGCTTGTGCAGGAAAAAAGAAGCCCAGACCCTGGAATTAGGAGATTTGTCTTCTCCAGAGTGTTGTCAGCAGTTCTATACCAGTTTCCTTTGCTGTAAAATAAGTGGGTCAGGGCAGCCAGTAACCATAGTGCTGCTAATACTACTGAAATTGGGACTGATGGCTATGTTTCTCCACCGGCCAGTCAAGCAGGACTGAATATGCTCAGTGGTTGCAGCCATGAACGCCTTAGAAAGCTAAGTGGGCCTGTGCTGCCACCTGCTGGCCAGCTGCCTTATAACCGCTGAACTAGAGGTTATGGTTTTCTTTCTAGTCCAGCTTTTTAGTTTCTAGCAAATGTTTCAGTTTAGTGAGGTTTTCTGGTTGTTGTTTGTTCTGTTTTGTAGCATCTGCCCTATGGGGAATTCAGGGTAACTTTCAGGTCAATCTGGTCATCAAATTATCAGAAGGCAGGGGTGTGTGGGAATCCAGGAGTTACACCAGCTCCTCTGTCCTTAAAGGAGAGAACTGGGTTCAAGAAACCCATTCATTCATTCGGTTCAGATGATATGTATCAGGATCTACTGGGAGCTAATTAGCTGTGGGTTTAAATCGCGTACTGCCCCAGCCCCCTGATTCTGGGAGAATCCTCAGTAGCTGTTATTTACAGAGCGGCAGACATACAAAGCTTTTGGCCTGAGTTTTCCTATTGGCTCTACCCTGGGAGGTAGCTCAGTGTGGCTGTTTTCTGGGGGAAGTGGAGCCCTTGAAAGTGAAGTAGCTTGTTCATGGTTGTGCGGGTGGCCAAGAGGAATGATCAGGGTTTGGGGCAGCCTTCTGCATCCCTTAGCTTCTCTGAGCTTCACTTCACTCATCTGTACAATAAGCATAAAAGTACCTACGAAATAAACGAGATAGTGCTAGCAAAGCACTTATGTCAGAGCCTGGCCTGCGGGGACCAAGGATGAAGATTCCAGCCCTGGGCTAGGCCTTGGGTTTAACTGCTTGAGCACCAGTCAAATTGCCTTCCAAGCTAGCGGCGCCGTTTCACATTCCCACCAGCAGTGTATTGAGGGTTCCCATCTCCCACCGCCTCCCACAAAACTCACTGCTATCTGTCTTTGTTTTTAGCCAACCCAGTGGGTGGGGAGTGTGTGAAGTGGCATCTCATGTAGTTTTGATTTGCATTTCCCTGATGGCTGATGATACTGAGCATCTTTTCCTGTGCTTGTTGGCCATCTGTTTATCTTGTTTGGAGAGACATCTGTTCAGATCCTAGCATAGTCCTTTTGTCACACTGTGCAATAATGCAAATTAGAAAGAAGGATCAGGAGTAAGACCGGAGTTTACCGCATCCCAAGCAAAACACCAGCGAATGTCTCCAGCCAAGTCTTCCTAAACCCATTCCTGCTCCATTTATGCAAAACGCTTCTTTGTCCCCATCTTTCACTTTGTCCCTCTCTAGACACTGTATTCCACATCACAGGTGCCACTGCTTCTTGCCCAGCACTAGTCTCCTTGAACCCTAAACCTGGGCATCTTTGGATGAATGCAGGAGTCACTTCTTGGAGAAATCTGTGCTTCATCTCGTGGCTCCTCTGCCCATTTTCCCCAGGACTTTTAAACAACACCCCACATTCTTGCAGGACCAGGCTGGGAAGGACGCACTTCCACCCCCTGCTCTGGGTTGAGAGGAGACAGACCATCGCACTCCTGCAGAATCCTAATTATTATCGTCATGCTTCTCCATCACTCCACACCTGACAAATAGGAATTAGATGGTGAAGGAGTCTTGCTCCAGAACCTGGGGTGGTCCCAGTCTCCCTGAGACCAGTCTTCCAGACTCGAAGCTCCAGGAAGGCAGCAGGCAGTGTTGTTTATTCACTATGGTAACCCCAGGCCGCAGCACACCAGTTGGTACTTAGTATAAGGTCAATACGTATTTGTTCAATGAATGGATAGATGGATAGGTGACCGCGTTCGAGCACTGTTCTGGCTTCATCCCTCCAACACATCCCTTGGCGGGGGGTATTTTTCCCATTTTGGAGGTGAAGAGGCTGAGACTCAGAATGTAGCCACCAAGGACCGAGCCGGACCTGAGACGCCCCAAGGCGTCTCCGTGGTCGGGGAACTCACCCATCTCTCCCCGCAGGTACTACGCGCCACCGGCACCTACCTCAGCCCCCTCTGTCCGAGCAGCCGCTGAGTGGCCCCCTGCTGCCCGCTCCCGGCCGGCCCGGGGGCCCCGGCACTCCGTCCAGCTGGACCTGAAGGACCTGGAGGAGCTCAACAAGGCCCTGAGTCGGGCGGTCGAAGCTGCCGAGAGCGTCCGCTCCACCACCCAGCACATGAGCCGCTCGCTGTCGGCCGAGCTGCGCCAGGCCCGCGGCCTGCGGGGCTCCTGCCTCTTCTGACTGCGCTCGAGGCTCAGGGACACGCGGCGGGCAGGGGCCTGGCGGTCCCCTGTCGCCCCCCCGGCCCAGGCCAGAGGGCGCTGAGCCACTCCCAGAGGCCCCGCAGACCCTCACGAGGAAGGCTCCCTGCGCCCCGGGCCCGGCCTTCTCAGCCTCCGTGTTTCCAAAACGAAAGGAGTGTCAGCGGGTGACTCAGAGGAGTCACTTCCTAGCCTTGAAGTAGGTTGAGGCTTGGACTGAGGCCACCCTCTGCCCAGACGCATCTCTGGGAGGCCCCTGGCTTGCACGGGTCCATCTCCAGCTAATAATATGTATTTTATATACGATGGACAGGTTGTTTTTTTTTTTTTAACTGAGGCATTTTTTCTGGCCTTCAATCCTTCTTAGGAGGCCAGATAAGAGGGGACAGGGCCAGGGTCCCTGGTGAAAATTTGTCCCCTACCTGTGACCAGCCACTCCAGAGTAGCTGTCTCTGGGAAGGATGTGGCCGTGGACCTTCCTGCTGGTGACTAGTGGTCGGTCCATGGGGTACTTTGAGGCCATTGGAATATCTTAGAAGCGCCCAGCTTCCCCATGGTCAAGAGGCCTTTCCCACAGGCTTGCTGCAATGGAGACACCCCATAGGGGGCCCCAGAAAACTGTCCACCACGGTCCCCCCTCAGTACCTCATGCCGAGACCCCTGGCTCTCCCCTCGGACCCCTGTGGCATTGGGCCAGTGGCCAGCTTCCTGCCAGCTCCTGGTGTGTGCCCCTGAGGCCAGGCCTTCTGCTCCCCGACCCTGTAGCAGCTCAGACCTCAGCTTTTCTGAAATGTGTGTGCATCACTGATATTTGTATATGTGGGGCATTAAAACAAAAATCTATTTTCGTTATGAGAGCAAATAAAGAAGAGTGAATATTGATCTTTAAAATTGTTTTGTTTTTATTTTTTGGCCATGCCACGTGGCATGTGGGATCTTAGTTCCCTGACCGGGGACTGAACCCGTGCCCCCTGCAGTGGCAGCACGGAGTTCTAACACTGGCCCATCATGGAAGTCCCTAAATGGTAATCTTAAGAAATGGAGGTCAAAGAACACCCCAAACATTCCCAAACCCACCCACATCTGTGGTGTATGTCATCCAATTGTGGTTTCTAAGGTCACGTTAGGGCGCAAAAGGTTCGGTGCTGAGCGGAGCCCTGCCCCCGTAGGACAGGTTGGGTGCGCATTTCCAGGCTCTACCCGCCTGCCTTCCTTCTCCAACTTTACCCACTCAGAACCATGAAACTTTCCACTGGAGGGGGTCTGCGAGGAGAGGCCATCTGGCCAAGCCTCTTTTGTGAGACATTGTGAGCAAATTGGTGTCTTGACAAGCGCGAGCTTGGACTCTCTTTCCAATGCTCCTTTTGACACCAAACAACACCTGCTATTGACTGAGCATCTCCTAGATGCCAATCCTTGAGCTAAGTGTGCCCCCCATTTTACTGATGAGGAGACCGAGGTTCCGTCTACCGGAACTTGTGATGGTCTGACTCCAAAGTCCATGTTCTTTGTGACTGTTTTACTCTCCCTAAACCTCCATGACATTTTCTCCCTGACTCCCGCTTCCTCTTCCCTTGGCCTTTTCTTCAGTCTTCCCCACCTCTCATCTCACTTGCTTCTCCAGAACCCATTTCGATTTCATTTTTCAGCTGATCCTTCTCAGGAGAGTTGACAATGGCATCTTGCTGAGATGAAGGATTTCTTGTAGGTTCTGAGCCTCCAGGCCCACACCCTCGTGGGAAGTGGATGGGAACGGGGAGCCCAAGGTAGGGACCTAGGGCAGTGTCTCCAGCCTCAGTGCCCCAGCACAGCATGGCTGCAGCTTTGGACAAAGGCGGCTGGAGTCTTGGGGGTGTGGCTCTTTGGAGGATGCAAGTGGGTGAGCCACAGGACGGGGTTTCAGGAGCCAGGGTTATGGTCCTCTCACTCCAGATGGCTTAGGACCTGTGCACACAGAATACTTGAATTATTCAGTGCAACTTCTCTGCCACCTGCATCGTGCCGCTTCTCTCACGTGACCACATATCACAGAAGCCTTGGGTCTGGAAGGAGAACAGCCTTCTTTTTTTATTTTTTTAATGTTTGTCTATTTATTTATTTGGCTGCACCGGGGCCTTAGTTGCTACACGTGGGATCTTTGTTGCTGCATGTGGGATAGTTCCCTGACTAGGGCTGGAGCCCAGGCCCCCTGCATTGGGAGCATGGAGTCTTAGCCGCTGGACCACCAGGGAAGTCCCAGACACCCGCCTTCCTTGCTGAACTCCTGGCTTCAGACTCTAAGTCCTCTATGCACCTCTAAGTGGGTCTGCCTTGGACATGGCTCCACGGCAAGCGCTCCAATCACATACCCAGTTGTCTGGATTTGAGAGACCCTCCTTACCCCAGGTGTCCTTTCTTCCTCCTGCGTGATAGGCGGGCACTCAGGGGCCACCTCAAGGAGACACACAGCCCCTCTGGCCTGGCCCTGAGTCCTCTGAGCCTCCTGCATCTGGCCCCTGCCCTGGCCCAGGCACCTGCCTCTTCCAGGATGCTCACGGAAGACTCCGAGCTGGTCTCCCTGCCCCCTGCCTTGCCCCTCCCACTCACCTCCCCAGATGGCCAGGGTGACATCCATTAATAAAGTAAGGACCCTGGTGCCTGGCGCCACACTCCTGAGTCTTCACCATCCTCTGTCTACCTGACCGCCTGCTCACGGCCCTCTGCCTCGATATTCCTTAAACAGATCTTTGGCTTCAGTGGGAACAGCAGGTGCCATCAAGCTCTCATCTCTCTAGAGGGGTTCAGGTGCCCCTTCCGGGTAGCCTTCCCAGACTCCCCACCAGAAGGAACCTCCCCCGTGCGGGGGTCCCTTGGCGCTCAACGCATATGGCTGTCCATTCTGGCACATGTGCTGGGGATTACAGCAAGGGCTCTCCAACCAGGGATCAGCTCAGGGCAGTTGATCAGCCAGGGCTGACCTCAGTTGACTCAGGCGGGCACATGAATGAATGGATGAATGAACGCGCAAAGGACAATCTGACTGCACCAAAACAAACTTTACTGATGCAGCTGAGGGAACTGAGGTACAAAGGGTGAGCAGGGGGCTGAGGGTGGGCCCTCGTAGCCCCCCAGATCCTGACCCAATACTAGGACGCTTCTGTCTCCTTCTTCCTTTCCTCCTGGTGCTGCTTCTCCAGCGGCCCACACACATCCTGGTGGGAGAAGACAGTGTGTGGTCAGGGAAGGCTGGGCTGGGCTGGGCAGAAGGCAGGGCCGACTGAGCCCAGGAAACCGATGCGCCAGGCCTGGCAGTGGGCATGGAGCGGGGGTGAGGGGAGGGGCTGGCCAGAAAGAGACTCTGGGTCTTCGGAGGGGAATGAGCTCTGGACTGTGGCACCAGCCCAGGCAGGGCTCCCGCTGGGTGACCTTGGGCAGGTCATTTTCTCTCTGCGTCTCAGCTCATTCACCACTGAAACGGAGGCTCACACCCTCAACAACTGGCATGTCTAAGCACGTATTCCCTGTCTGCCCTTCTGTTGATCTCCTGGATTCCTCACACCTTTTTGCAGATGATGAGAGGGAGGTTCAGGATGGCCTGGGGCCTGTCCCCCAGCCAGCAGATGGGGGAGGTAGGCTGCTGGCCGCGGGACCAACTCCGGGGCCTGTGTTCATAAGCTCTTTTCCGAAGTTCCTGAAAATGGGGGGGGGTGGTGATTTGTGCCACAGGTGGTCATGGGAAATGACTTTCAGTGGCAGGCAGATGGAGATGTTTTCATTTTAACAATCATGAAAGTATTTCACGTATATCAAAAAAGGGTAGCCAGCTTATCAGCTCTGTGACTTCAGATATTGCACAGGACAAGACCAAGGAAAGCCTTTCATTTAACACAGATTTAAAGGAAAGCATTAAGAGGATACAGAAAATCCTCAGTCATAGCAAAAATCAGGACAGTGGTCCTGGACTTGCAGTTTGGGTGACTCCAAAACCATAAGACCTATTGCCCATCACACGGGCATTAGAGGGCTGGGGTGTGGCAGGCAGCAGCTGTAAATGATCATTTCCTGTATGTGTCTCTTTTCCATTTGCTGCAACTTGGCTCTGCTCTTCCCCTCCTGCTAGGTTTTCCAGTGCCCCCACGTGCTCCAGGCATCCTCCCTGATTTCCCAGTGACTTTTCCCTCCTGGACACTCATCCATCCCCTGGGGGTCCTGCAGGGAAGCCGGTGCTTGAACAGGATGTCCTGTCTCGCTGGGCAGACTTGACTGCCTCTCTAGGCCTCTGAGGCTGCCCAAGGGGGGACCACCCTCAGGGTGAGCACTACCCCATCCTCCTTGCACTCACCTTCTTCTCGTCACTGTATGTGATTTCTGATTCCTGGATGCCTATGCACTTGATGACATCTAAGAACTCTTTCTTCTGCTCCTGGGTCACCTCCGGTTTGTCAGCTACAAGAGGGAACAAGGGGCCAGGTGGGGATGCTGGGAGGCCTAAGTGGGAGGCCAGGGAGGGCTGGGGTTCTGGGGATCTAGCCCAGGGAGTGGTGGTCCTGGGGTGAGGCTTGGGAGGAGTGGGGGTTTGGGACATCTACCATAGAAAGACACCCCCACATTCTTTGTGCCATTCCAGGAGGCAGCAAGCATGAAGGTCCTGAGGTGCTTGTTGAGCAGCAGGTCAGCAAAGTGTTCTCTGTCCGACTCTGAAAAAGAAAGCCTCTGGTGAGACCACGGGAAACCACAATGGTTCCCGTCTCATGGGCGAGGAACGGGGATGTGCCCAAGGCCACACAGCCAATCCGGGAAGGCCAGGGGCCGCTGGTCCCTCGCTCCTGCCGTGTGCCAGGCTCCGCACCGAGTGCCCTCCATGTGTACAATCTTAGGAGCCTCACATGGACCGTGGTTGTCAAGGCCTTTATCTCCCCGTCTTACAGATGAGGAAACCAAACTCAGACAGCAGCCTCCGGGCTGCAAAGTGACATCTGTTCAATTCCATCGGCTCCTACTGGGTGCCCTCTGCAGTGTTAGTGGGACATGGGTGAAGTCACTGCCTGCCCCTTACAGGCTCCCACCTTTAGCTCGCAGAAGATATGGAGTAATTGACTGAGACGTAGGACTGGAACCAGCCTGGGGTTTAGATCCTAGTTCTAATTATAAGCTGTGTGACCTCGGGGAAATGCCTTGACATCTCTATTTCTCTGTTTCCCCATCTGAACACTATGATGTCCTCCTGCGGTTGTTAATGAGTATGAAGGGGATTAACTGTAAAGCTCTTCAAACAGTGCCTGGCACACAGCAAGAACTTGAAAATGCTGGCAGTTATTACTGATCATTTGCTGTGTGTAGGTACTAGGACCACAGAGATATAAGAAGTCCTCCGGGCCCCCTCCTTGAGGCTGGACAACCCACCATCTCCCCACTCCACACAACAGCCCTCCACCTGAAGGCTGGCTCTCACCAATTTTAGACATGGTCCCATTCTGACGATAGATGTTTATGGTGCTGCGGTTGTAGATGCACTTGTCCGCACTACAGCCAGACAGAAGCAGGGAGAAAAACAGTAAGACGGTCAAAGAGAAGTGCACGATCACCCATCGCAGTCAATGAGTCAGATGACGATTAGAGTCAGTGTCCCATCCCCTGCCCCCTGCAATTCCATCCATGGGGAGGCTGAGGCTGAGGCCAGGAGGAAAGTTGGACTCGCCCAAGGTTTTTCTGCAGCTGGGAGTGAAAGCCAGAAGCTAGGGCTGGCAGTGTGGGCCCTCACATGGTCTGGTAGTCTCTGACGATCAGCTTGTCCTCCGCATGCCTGGGCTCAAAGTAAAAGAAAGCCGCCTGGATCATTCTAGCCGACTCATTGTACTCAGGGTTTCGGAAAGCGGAGCCGATATAAAACCACTTGCCAGTGAGCTGGGGAGAAGCCAGGAATTGATGATGCAGCCAAATCCTTGACAGTCAGCTGGGATAAGACTTAGCAGATCTCTGCTCTGCTTTTGCAAACAAGGAGACTGGGGCCCCAGATGAGGAGCGATCATACAAGAGCTCACTCAGGGAACGAGGTGTCTCCCCAAATGCCCCCCAACCCCTGGGCAGCCCCTCCCCGCCTAGGACAGAATTGTTCTCTGCTGGGGGACCTTGCAAGGAGACATCTGAATTTGGAGGCAGAGAAATGCCTCTGGAGGCCGGTTGGAATTTCAGCCCAGACCCCAAGAGAGAAAAGGAGGGTATCAGGTGGGCAAAAGAAAGCCCAGGGAGGGAAGCAGCTGCCCACGGTGCTCAGGGAGTCAGGCACTTACCCAGTCCAGGGTGGCATTGGTAATGGGGGCCACAGTCATCAGGTTGGCGCACTCGGGGCTCTGGGCATCCAGCAGGGGAAGGAGGCTCAGGACAGTGAGGGCCCAAAGCAGCGCCATGCTGAGACCAGGAGACACCTGCAGCCAAGCAAGCTGGTGGTTGGAAGACGTCAGTGACTTTTATAAAGGAGTTGTGGGCGGGTCCCTAGGACCCAGCTGTGACACAATCTGGCAAACTGTTGTGAAATGTCTTGCACAAATCCTTCCATCCGTCCTGCAAAGCCAGCTGTAGGTAAAGCTTACAAGCCTGGATCTAATTTGGGTCCCTAACCTGGAGGAGTTACCAGGGTCCAAAGGTTTGGACCTGAGTGGCACTAGTTAATGTGTTTAGATAATGATCCAGGGGCCTGTAAACAAAGTCTCCTGTTTTCATTCAATTCCTATTCTATTAAGTGCCAAGACTTAAAGGTCAGTCAGTCAGTTCAGTCACTCAGTCGTATCCGACTCTGCGACCCCATGGACTGCAGCATGCCAGGCCTCCCTGTTCATCACCAGTTCCCGGAGTTTACTCAAACTCATGACAACGGAGTCGGTGATGCCATCCAACCATCTCATCCTCTGTTGTCCCCTTCTCCTCCTGCCTTCAATGTTTCCCAGCATCAGGGTCTTTTCCAATGAGTCAGTTCTTCGCATCAGGTGGCCAAAGAATTGGAGTTTCAGTTTCAGCATCAGTCCTTCCAGTGAATATTCAGGACTGATTTCCTTTAGGATGGACAGGTTGGATCTCCTTGCAGTCCAAGGGACTCTCAAGAGTCTTCTCCAACACCACATTTCAAAAGCATCAGTTCTTCGGTGCTCAGCTTTCTTTATAGTCCAACTCTCTTAAAGGACCCAACTGTAAATCAAGTGCTGAAGGCAACTCAGAGAGTTTCCAGGCGAGTGTGGTGTATATGGGAATGAGTGGGGGAGGGTTTTAGGGGTAGGATGTGTGGGCAAACATGGGATCAATCCCAAATGTGTGTGGGGAAACCTGAAACAACAAAAATCCAGAGGGGACCCAACTCAATCCTGGAGGCAGGGACATTTCCAAAAGAAAGGGATATCTAAGTTGAATGTCCATTTCCAGTATTGAGTGAGTGAGAGAAAGTCGCTCAGTCGTATCCGACTTTTTGTGACCCCATGGACTATGCAGTCCATGGAATTTTCCAGGCCAGAATACTGGAGTGGGTAGCCATTCCCTTCTCCTGGGGATCTTCCCAGCCTACAGATCAAGCCCAGGTCTCCTGCACTGCAGGCAGATTCTTTACCGTCTGAGCCACCAGGGAAGCAAATGTATTGGGCTGGCCAAAAAGTTCACTCGAGTTTTTCCATAAGATGTTACAGGAGATGAATGAATATTTTGGCCTAGCTGATACAACTTAAAGCACCTCTCAACATCTAGAATAGGAAATGGTCTCTGTGTTTTCTCCACCCCTTGCTGGTTGAGCAGCGAGCTTGCCTCTATTTTCCCCAATATGTTCTCAGTCCTGGAATAGTGCCCAGCAAGGGACAGACACTCAGTATAAACCAGGGAATAAATAATTCCACTGCTCATTTGCATTTCTATGTGATGGAATCAAATCTTTATTTGTATAAATAGATTCCAAAAATATTATTATGATAGGCTTACCATTTTGTATTCTTATTCATTGCATACATTTGAATAATTTTTCCTGTGTCGGTGTAGCCAGCAGTTGTAATTTGAATGGATGAATAACCTTTCATTCACTTCCTGGATTCTAACTTCCCTAAACATGTCCCCTCTTTATACCTAGAGCATTTTATTCTGTTTTTTTTTTCTTCCAACTTTATTGAGATGCAGTTGCCTATAGCATCTTAGATTGTAATTTTTCCTCTGAAGATACGTCAGAGACCATCCAAATTCCTTTCAAGAGAAAGAAAAGCATATGTCTTTAACAATACAAGATTTTAATGATATTTAAAAGCTCCCCCCTATAAATAAAAATAAGTAGCCCCCAAGCTACAAACAATTCAGGTATCTGTCAAAAGGAAAATGGAAAAACAAACTGTGGTATTTTTATACAATGGAATAATACTTAGCAACAAAAAAAGAATGAACTACGGCTATATTTAACAACGGAAATGAATTTCAAAAACAAGCTGAACAAAAGAAACCAGACTCAGGCTTCCCTGATGGTCCAGTGGTTGGGAGTCCACCTGCCAATTCAGGGAACATAGGTTCAATCCCCGGTCCAGGAAGATCCTACAAGCAGCGGGACAAGTGAGCCCATGTGACACAACTACCGAGCTCACGCTCTAGAGCTGGTGCTCTGCAAGAGTGAGGAGCTCACACACCACAGGGAAGAGGAGCCCTGCTCACTGCAACTAGAGAAAGCCCGTGAACAGCAGTGCAGACCCAGTGCAGCCCACCCCGCCCCCCCCAAAAAAGAAAGGAGCTAGATTGGACAGCTCAGGGACTGGACTTCCCTGGTGCTCCCGTTGCTGAGACTCCATGCTCCTGACGAGGGGGCCTGGATTCCACCCTGGTCAGGAAACTAGATCCTACATGCCTCAACGAAGAGTTCATATGCCACGCAAAATCCCACATGCTGTAATTAAGATCCCAGCTGCCGCAACTCACACTTGGTGCAGTCAAATAAATAAATAAACATTAAAAAAAAAAAACAACCCAGCACACAGACTCTGTGATTCCACTTATATGAAGTTTGAGAACAGCCAAAACTAATTATAATGGTAGAAATCAGATCAGTGGTTGCCTTGACAATTTGCCCAGGGACACGAGAGAACTTTTTGAAGTAGATGACCATGTTCTATATTTTCATTCTGGTGGTGGTTACTCACGTATTGATATGTACATTTGTGAAACTCTTTGAGCTGGAAACTGAAAACTGAAAACGTGTGAATTTTATTGTATGCTGTGCATGCTAAGTCATTTCAGTTGTGTTCAATTCTTTGCGACCCCATGGACATAGCCCACCAGGTTCCTCTGTCTAGGAGATTCTCGAGGCAAGAATGCTGAAGTGGGTTGCCATGCCCTCCTCCAGGAGATCTTCCCCACCCAGGGATCGAACCCGAGTCTCCTGTGACTCCTGCATTGCAGGGGGTTTCTTTTAGCCCTGAGCCACTGGGGAAGCCCTTATTGTATGCCTAGTATACCTCAATTAAGTTGATTAAAAAAAAAAAAAACTTCTCCCCCAAAAGAGAGAAAGCAAAAACATCACAAATCAAAAAGCACTAACAACCTTTGATGCTGTCCCGATATGGCAATGCAGAAACGAGTCTCTCCCTCCACATCCTTGTCAGAACTAGAGCTTCCCTTCTTTTTCTTTTTTTATCAGCTCAGTTAGTGTCTTGAACTTGCATTGCTCTAACTGGAGTCTTGCAAACACGAGTGGAGCTCTTCAAGAGGGAACAGTGCAGGTAAGGGAGAAGGCGATAAAAGAACGATCAAGACAGTCTGCGTGACTGCAGCATGTGACGGGGTCAGAGGGATGGAGGCTGATGCTGGGGGTGGGGCTCTCGGTGGGAACCCAAGCTGCAGCGCGTGGAAAGCAGGCTGAGGAGTGTGCAGTGTCCTCTGAGGGTACTGGGGAGAAAGGGAAAGATTTTAAGTGAGGTGTGTATGGAGGCGTAATATCAGACTTGCCCTTTAGAGAGAGCCCACTGTCTGCAGTGAGAAGAACAGGGGGCCGGGAGGACAAGAATGGAGTTGGCAGAGCAGCTGGGCAGGTGCGGTGGTCCAGGTGTGAGATGATGGGAGTGGGCAGTTTCAAGACACTGTGTAAGGACATGCTGAGCCCCGTGTGGGGACACCTGCTACCATTAGACCTGGGCCAATGACTTTCTCACCTGGAACCCAGATCTTTCCAGGCCCCCACATATCACACACAAATGGGCACACACTCGGGCACACACTCACACCCGAGTTCACGCACCAACACACAAGCACCTCTGTCCCTTGGGATCTGCTGCCTGGCACTGGCGCAGGGTAACCCATAACCCTAAGTGCTTTTTGTCACAGCCAGCTATGTTCAGAGCCCAGGGGAACAAGTCTTCCCATCTTGTACTCTATCCTTGAAACACCAGGTGCTCTTCCCAAACATCCTGAGGTTCTGAAGGTGATGCTACTGCTGACATGGGAGATAGCAGTAGGATTAGGACGGTCTGTGTGGTTGGAGCATGTGATGGGGTCAGAGTGATGAAGGCTGATGCCTCCATCACTGCAGACTCACTTCAGAGTCCAGGGAAGATTTGAGTGGACTTTGAGGTAGGGAAACCTAGCAGGATCCTGCAAGGCCCTCCCAGGTGAAATAAAAACCCCTCCATTTCTGGTTGATAGGAAGAAAAAAGGGGGTGTGGTAGGAAGGCTTATGTCTCCTAGGCCTTCTCTGAGTTCCAAAGAGCAGGCTCAAGCAGTTAATGATTAGGACAACACGGACACCAGACTCCCACTCCCTCCGGAAGGGATGTAGATAACAGTTTGATGTTTATCTTTGAGTTGTTTTGCAGAAACTAAGACCTGTACCCAGGTGGAGGATGGGGATGACATCCTGACCAAGAGCACGTAGACCCCAGACTAGTTGGAACCAGAAAGATGATGGAAATTTCTGAAACAACCCCCTGTTACCTCCCCACCAACCAATCAGAAGATTGACGAGCTGATCACACATCCTACACCTCTCTTCTTTTCACCCTTCCTGCCTTTAAAAACTTTGTGCCCCGGCCAGCTAACCAGATGGACTTGAGACTGGTCTAAGTCTCCATTTTCCGTGTTGGCACCTCCTCAATTAGCTTTCTCTGCTCCAGACTCTGATGTCTCCATTTGACCTCACTGTGTGTGGGGTGTAGGAGCTTTAATCTGACTACAGAAAAAAACAGATTAATTAACTTTCTCATTCCTCCCTCTCTACATAAAGGCCATACTTTCTTACCACATTAGCCCTTGCTTCCCAATAGTAATGAGAAGCCATTTTTTTTTTTTTTTTGCAACCTGTGGTTGGAGAGGCCCTCCTGAATTAGAAATAGGCAGTATTTGCAGCAGTTGCATGTGGTAGCCAAGAAATGTTTTGCAAGGTGACATCATTCATGTTCCTCTTAAATTCGTGTATAGGTAGACGTAACACCCATTAGGCATGGATCTGATTCTTGGCATCAGCAATTCGAGGTTGAATGCTAGCATGGTGAATGATTTATAGCTTCACAAACTTTTGAACAAGTCTTAATCCAGTGGTTAAATTTCCAGAATGTTAAAGAGTCAGTTTTATTTAAAAACTTTTGGTGAATGATGTTTAGTTATCTAGAACAGTGGTCTGCGGGCCTTCATTTGTTCATGCACAGAAATGCTACGGTTGCCCCCCGTGTGGGCAAAGGGTGAACAGGGAGGGCCAGTAAACAGCTGGACTCGTTCTCGGTCTTTCTTTTGTCCAGAGCAATTCAGCTCCAGCCTGACCTGCATGCCTCCTGAAGCAAAACCATAGATAGCGGCTGTGATATACAGTAAGTGCCCTACATACAAACCTGCAAGTTGTGAACGCGTGTTCCATCAGCATCGGGCATGAAATTGCAGCTTGCCCTCCATCTCCTAAGATCCTTCAGCTCTACCATCTTCACCTCTTCTCACCCCTCCAGTCACTGGCTCTTGGCTGTTCATGTGACGCCAGCCCCTGTATGCCAGCTGCTGTACTGTATTAGTTACTTTTCAAGGTACTGTGCTGTAAGATTAAAAATGTTTTCTTTACTTTATGTGTTTGTTTTTTTATGTATTATTTGTGTGAAAAGTAATATAAACTTATTACAGTACCGTACTATGCAGCTGAGTACCTAGGCTCACTTTGTTGGACTTACGAATATACCAGACTTACAAAGGCACTCTCTGAAGAGACCTCATTCATATGTAGGGGACTGACTGTCATAAGAAACATATGCTTGATCTCTACCTCCATTTCTGGTAACACAGGTCATAAAACTCCTGGGATCTCCAAAGTGATACTTGTCCTTTTGTAGACTAATGAGATGTCCTTTGGCTGCGGGCTCCTGGATACCCTCAGAATGGACTGACTTTGTGATTAGAGGGTTGAAATTTTCAGCTCCACCCCCTCATCTCTGGGAAGAGAACCGGTGCTGGAGATTGACTTAGTCACTAATGACGAAGGATGATTTAATCAACCATGCCCAGGTAAGGGTGCTTTCAGGGAACTCCTAAATGATGGAGTTAGGACATGTGGAGGTGCTGGGTAGGTGGCCAGTCTGAAGAAGTCATGGAAGCCCTGTGCTGTTTCCCACATATCTTGCCCTGGGCATCACTGCTACCTGACTATTCCTGAATTGTATCCTTTTATACTAAACTGGTAATCTAGTAAGTAAATGATCTATTGAATTCTGTGAGCTGTTCTAATAGATGGTCAAACCCAAAGAAGGGGTTATGGGAGTCTGTGACTTATAGCTGGTGGGTTGGAAGCACAGGGGACAACCTGGACTTGTGACTGCCATTGCAATGGGGATAGTCTTGTGGGTCTGAGACCTTAACCTGCAGGATCTGATGTTCACCCTGATTAGTGTTGAAACCGAGTTCCCCTAAATCCAAGTGTCCTTACTGAGTTTATGACGAATCTCTCTATCCAAACTTTTATTTCCTTTCTTGTTCAACCCCTCTTTCCCTCAGGATTGAGGGGTATCAAAGAAAAGGGGAGATTGAAACTGAGCAAGACTCTGCAGGGTCTTTGCACCTTTCTAAGCCTTTCCTCGAGTTCCAAAGAGCAGGCTTAAGCAGTCAATAAGTAGGACAGTATAGACACAGGACTCCCAGTCCCTCCGGAAGGGATGTAGATAGCAATTTGATGCTTACCTTTGAGTTGTTCTGCAGAAACTAAGACCTGTACCCAGGTGGAGGATGGGGACAACATGCTGACCACAAGCATGTAGATCCTAGACTAGTTGAAACCAGAAGGTTGATGGTCAAGATTTCTGACACATCTCCCTGTTACCCCACCACCACCAAATCAGAAGAAGTTCCACGAACTGATCATGCCTCCTAAGACCCTCTCCCCTAACACTTTCTTTTAAAACCCTTGCTGAACGCCATTGGGGAGTTCTAGTCTTTTGAGCATGAGTTGCCCACTCCTCTCGCTTGGTGCCTGCAATAAATGCTGGACTTTGCTTCACCACAACCCAGTGCCAGTAGATTGGCTTTGCTGTGTATATGGCAAGTAGACCCAAGTTTGGTTCTATAACAGTATCAGAACTGAACTGAATTGTAGGATACCCAGCTGGTGTCTTGGGCTTCCCAAGTGTACGGTGGTGAAGAATCCACCTGCCAGTGCAGGAAGCACAGGGGACACGGGTTCAATCCCCGGGTCAGGAAGATCTCCTGGAGGAGGAAATGGCAACCCACTCCAGTATTCTTGCCTGGAGAATCCCATGAACAGAGGAGCCTGGAGGGCTACAGTCCATGGGGTTGCAAAGAATCGGATACAACTGAGCGACTGAGCGTACACGCAGTTGGTGTCTGGAAAGTCAGAGAATTGCTTGGTGTGGGAGAAAACCCACACACTTTGTGGCCATAAGTATGCGAGCAGAGGAGAGAGAAATGAAAGTTTCCCTGGAAGGGAGTAAGTGGAGTGCCTCCCTTGGGAAGGAGTGAGTGGTCCTCACCAGTCTCACCCCCAGGCTGCCCCTTGTGGCAGGCAGGGGTATGTCTCACTCTCCTCCCAAGAGGCCATGCAAGTAGTTTCTCCAAGCACACCCAGCACTCATCTTCACATAGCACAATTTTCTCCACCTTTTTATTAATACATTTCAAGGATGGTTTGGAACCTCCATGAACTGAGGTCTTAAGCAGCCCTCCCCAGCCTGCCCTTCCATCTGTCCCTGGCACAATGTCAAGAGAAGTTTGGCAGGAAAGAGACAGAAAAGCAATCAGGGCAGTGTAGGGTGCTGGTAAAGGAGTTGTCCTGGTTTTGCTGTTGTTCAATTGCTAAGTCATGTCCGACTCTTTGCAACCCCATGGACTGCAGGCTGCCAGGCTTTCCCAGCCCTCACCATCTCCCGGAGTTTGCCAAGTTCATGTCCACTGAATCGGTGATGTCATCCAACCATTTCATCCTCTGTCGCCCACTTCTCCTTCTGCCTTCAATCTTTCCCAGCTTCAGGGTCTTTTCCAGTGAGTCAGTTGTTCGCATCAGGTGGCCAAACTACTGGAGCTTCAGCTTCAGCATCAATCCTTCCAAAGAGTATTTGGGGTTGATTTCCCTGAATTGACTGGTTTGATCTTGCTGTCCAAGGGATTCTCAAGAGCCTTCTCCAGCACCACAGTTTGAAAGCATCAATTCTTCTGAGCTCAGCTTTCTTTATTGTCCAACTCTCACATCCATACATGACTACTGAAAAGACCATAGCCTTGACTATACGGACCTTTGTTGGCAAAGTGATGTCTTTGCTTTTTAACACACTGTCTAGGTTTGTCATAGCTTTCCTGACAAGAAGCAACCATCTTCTAATTTCACAGCTGCAGTCACCAACCACAGTGATTTCAGAGCCCAGGAAGAGGAAATCTGTCACTGCTTCCAACTTTTCCCCTTCTATTTGCCATGAAGTTATGGGACCAGATGTCCTAGTTTTACCACTTGCTAACTGTGTGACCTTGGGCAAGTTATCTAACTTCTCTTGTCTCAATTTCCCTAGCTGTAAAGTGGGGATAATAGTAATAAATTCTACTCATTGGGTTGTTATGCGCATTCAATCTGTTCACATTTAGATGAACTAAATGTTAGATGAAACAAACCTGCTTCTAAGGGTTCTCCTATTATAATAATCATCACCATCTGTTTAATGAGAAGTGGGGTGGTGAGGAAGGAAAGACAGACTCCTGCATTACATAAACACTTCAGTTGATAGCAAGTTACATCCCACTTCTCAAGATACCAACATGCAAAAATATGTCTCTTTAGATTCAGGAAATATCTCCCCACCCCACATTAGATATATGAGAAAACCAGTGACCTGGGTCAGGAAGATGCCCTGGAGAAGAAACTGGCAACTCACTCCAGTATTCTTGCCTGAAAATTTCCATGGACAGAGGAGCCTGGAGGGCTACAGTCCATGGGGTCGCAAAGAGTCGGACACGAGCTAGTGATTAACATACACACAGAGGGTTAAGGTGACATGGTGAAAAGGTGAGGTTTCGATAACCAGGGAAAGGCACCAGTCTGAAATGATTCACTTCCTAAGAAAACCACTTTGTACGTATTTCTGGCCATTTTATATGAGCCAGGGCTGAGCTCTCTGTCTGACAACTCATACGTGATCTTCTGCATGAGCGGACACAAGAATACCCCAGCAGAGCAAACAGTCTGCATTAAGAACTTTGTGTCTGGACTGAGGAAATACCCCCAAAATATTTGCTTAAGTCCAGATCCTGTTTCGTGATCTTGTGTAACTTATGTAACCTCTTTGGACTTTAGTTCCCTCATCCGAAGAGCCAGGGCAATAACATGTGTCTCTGAGACTGTGTATGAGATGAACATGGGTCACATTCCACATGCCTCCTGGTTCACACAAAGTTTGCAAGAAAGTGTAACCACTGTTATTTTGAAGGGTGTTATTAGGGATTGAACCACATGAAAACTGTGGATTTTAGAGATTAAAAAAAAATTGAATATCATTCCATTCCATTTGGTTCATCCAACTATTGTATTAATAGAACAATCACCTGGTCTGTCGTTGGCAACCAGAGAAAGACATGTCACCCCCATTTTGCTGGGGAAAAGTGGAGACCCAGAGAGAATGACTTGCCCAGGGCCACGTGACAGTCGGAAGCTGAGACTGGAATCCACCTGCCGGCCTCCCCCCTTCTCCCCCGTCCCTCTCTCACTTACCCAGCACCAGGCTGCTGGCCATTGTGAAATATGGCTGTCCTTGGCTAGGGCTTGATTTGCGGGGGACAGAATGAACACAGGCCTGGGCTTTCCCCTGGGGATGTCCACCTTAGCTGTGTCGGGAAGAGCTGTCTTCTGTCCCTGACACTCTCTACCTGCCCTTGCTGGGAACAAGCTGGCCCCATTTCAGTGGCTTCCCCGGTCAGGTCACAGAGGCCTCCTTGGAAGGGAGCCTGTGCCGAGGGTGCTGAGCGGCGCAGCTTTAGCATACCTCCTCTTCTCTTTTCCCTCTGGCCCTTCTTCCTGCCTCTCTCACCTTTCACGTCTTCACAGCTGATGACTCTCCGGAACACAGACTGGGTTGCATACCTCTGTCCTGTCCTCTCAGTTTGGTCAGTTGCCCCTGGACAGCTCCGCTCGAGTGCCCCATCACAGCACAGACTCCATCTGGCCAGTGTAAACCCTGCTCTCCTCTACAAACCTGTGGCTTGTCCTATTCCTAACCCAATATCCCAGGCTTCCCCTGACCCTCTGGTACCACTTTGAACTACTTGTATGCAAGCGTGCTAAGTTGCTTCGGTCGTGTCTGATTCTCTGGGACCCTATGGACTGTAGCCTTTCAGAATCCTCTGTTCACGGGATTCTCCAGGCAAGAATACTGGAGTGGGTTGCCAAGCACTCCTCCAAGGGATCTTCCCGACCCTGGGATTGAACCTGTGTCTTTTACGTCTCCTGCATGGGCAAGCAGGTTCTTTACTACTAGTGCCACCTGGGACTCCTTGCTACTCCCCAGATATGCAGTGCTTCTTTACTTCCAGGCCTTAACTGTTCCCTCTCTTCCCAATGCCTTTCCCTGTCTGACTAACCTCTATTCATTCTCTCTTAGCCTTAGCTTGTGATGATTCATTTTATGTCAATTTAACTGAACTAGGGGGTACCTCTTTGTCAAACAGGAGAATGTATCTAGGATGTGAAAATCTCCAAGCCCTTCCAGACCACAAACCCTGGGCTCCATGGATGGAAGTCTTAGAGTCACCGCAGGACAGTGGCTCCAGGGGCCCGTAGTCTGGGGTAGATGCCAGGATGGGGAGGGTAGAGAAGACCCAGCTGTGGACTGATGACCTAGAGCCTTACAGCTAGTCTTTAAAACATAAAATCCTGGATATGAGCTCAGCTTCTCATGATTTGTTCTTTCTTGTAAATGAGAAGGGCAGAAATGTTCTGATTCCTTCAACATCCCAGGAAAGGAGGAACAAGCTAAAGTACTCTGAACCGAGTCAGGAGATATGGATTTCAGGTCTGGCAGATAAAAGTATATGCCAAATACTGAATGGGACGTGTGTATGTGTGCATGTGTGTGTGTGTGTGCTCAGTTGCTTAGTCGGGTCCGACTCTTTGGGACCCCATGGACTATAGCCCGGCAAGCTCCTCTGTTCATGGAATTTTCCCAGAAAGAATACTGGAACAGTTTGCCATTTACAACTCCAAGGGATCTTCCTGACCCAGGGGTTGAACCCTTATCTCTTGTGTCTCCTGCATTGGCAGGAGGATTCTTCACCACTAGAGCCACCTGGGAAGTCCTGATGGGACATACTTATGCTAAAAACATACTTACTGTTTATCTGAAATTCAAATTTATCTGTGTGTCCTGTACATTTATTCATTGACTCTGGCTAACTCTGTCTGCCAGGTTCTCACTCGCTTCTTCCAAAGCAGGTGCTGCGAGGGCTTCTCTCAAGAATCTCACAGGTAAGAATTGTTCACATTGAAGCACTACTAATAATCACCAAAAGACGGAAACAACCCACGGGTTACCAATGGATGAATGAATAAACAGAATTTGGTCTATCCACACAATGAAATACTATTCAGTTGTGAAAAAGAATGCAGTCTTGATCCATGCTATAAGGTGAAAACATCATGCTGCATGAAAGCATTCATTCACAAGAGGTCAGATACCATTAAGATTCCATTTACACAAAATATCCATAGTCAACAAATCTATGGAGACCCGAAAAGCAGATTAGAGGTTTTCCAGGGGCATGCTTCAACAGTACGTGAACCATGAACTTCCAGATGTTCAAGCTGGATTTAGAAAAGGCTGAGGAACCAGAGGTCAAATTGCCAACATCCACTGGATCATCAAAAAAGCAAGAGAGTTCCAGAAAAACAACTACTTCTGCTTTATTGACTATGCCAAAGTCTTTGACTGTGTGGATCACAATAAACTGTGGAAAATTGTTCAAGAGATGGGAATACCAGACCACCTGACCTACCTCTTGAGAAATCTGTATGCAGGTCAAGATGCAACAGTTAGAACTGGACATAGAACAACAGCTTGGTTCCAAATTGGGAAAGGAGTACGTCAAGGCTGTATATTGTCACCCTGCTTATTTAACTTCTATGCAGAGTACATCATGAGAAATGCTCAACTGGATGAAGCACAAGCTGGAATCAAGATTGCCGGGAGAAATATCAATAACTTCAGATATGCAGATGACACCACACTCACGGCAGAAAGCAACAAAGAACTAAAAAGCCTCTTGATGAAAGTGAAAGAGGAGAGTGAAAAAGTTGGCTTAAAACTCAACATTCAGAAAACTAAGATCATGGCATCCGGTCCCATCACCGCATGGCAAATAGATGTGGAAACTGGAAATAGAGACTTTATTTTTGGGGGCTCCAAAATCACTGCAGATGGGGACTGCAGCCATGAAATTAAAAAATGCTTGCTCCTTGGAAGAGAAGCTATGACCAACCTAGACAGCATATTAAAAAGCAGAGACATTTATTTACCAACAAAGGTCTGTCTAGTCAAGGCTACGGTTTTTCCAATAGTCATATATCGATGTAAGAATTGGACTACAAAGAAAGCTGAGTGCCGAAGAATTGATGTTTTTGAACTGCAGTGTTGGAGAAGACTCTTGAGAGTCCCTTGGACTGCAAGGAGATCCAACCTGTCCATCCTAAAGGAGATCAGTCCTGAATATTCATTGGAAGTACAGATGTTGAAGTTGAAGCTCCAATACTTTGGCCACCTGATGTGAAGAACTGACTCATTGGAAAAGAGCCTGATGCTGGGAAACATTGAAGGCAGGAGGAGAAGGGGATGACAGAGGATGAGATGGCTGGATGGCATCACTGACTCAATGGACTTGAGTTTGGGTAAACTCTGTGAGTTGGTGATGGACAGGGAGGCCTGGTGTGCTGCAGTCCATGGGGTTGCAAAGAGTCAGATACGACTGAGCGACTGAACTGAACTGACTTTCTTCATTCTGTTCTTGTGTTCCTTTTGCTGTTTTCTTGAGGTCTTTTTCTTCTCATGCAGGCCACGTCTTGCAAGTATTTGTTTGGACTCCTTCTTCTTCACATAATCCAAGGAATCGTAAATCATGCCAAAGCCAAGAGAGACTCTCAAGAGTCTTCTCCAGCACTGTAGTCTGGCCACCACCAAAATAGGCTCTGAATTCAAACACAAAGATGACATCTGGTGTGGTCTTGTACATTTTGGCCAGTTTCCCACATATTCTGTTTTAGGTACTGTTGTCTTTTCAGGGTGAAGCACGTCGATGACCATGCGTTTCCGCTGAAGCAGTCGGTTGCTCATGAACTTCCTGGTTCGGATAGTTACCGTGCCGTTCATGATGGCGGCTGAACGTCAAGCCCCTTTCTGCTCTTCTAAGGCACCAGGGTTGTGGTACTCTTACAGCATCCCTAGGAAACCAGTGGGACCCTGCAGGACCCGACTCCCTCGTTTTTAGGCCCTCTCACTCCGAGGCACCACATCTCTCCCTATCCCCTCTCCTTTGAGGGGAGCAGCATAAACAGGGCACCCCAGCATCCCTCCACACCTCCTCCAACCCTCAGCCCTGCCGGAAACTTCCCTCCGGTCTCTTCAAAGAAGCACGCGGCCACAGGTGCGTCATTCCATTGCCTCAGTTTTAAATATTTATTTAAAATCCAGAAGGGAAAAGGAGAAACAGAACCCACTTGGGTTTTAACACACTGACATGTGGACAGAGACGTGAACGAGGACAGCAGAGAAACCCAAGGACAAGACAGACGCCGGGACAGAGGCCAGGTGGAGACTGGCGGCTTGGGAGACCGATGGCTGAGATGAGGCCCGAGCTGCTACAAAAAACGCACTTCCGGGAGCAAGGGGGCGGTGGGCGGGGCAGGGAGACAGGAAGTGGGGGTGAGGTGTGGGGTGTGGGGGTGGGCTGGGGGGGGTGGTGGGCCGGAGTGAGGTATTAAATAATGAAAATCAAATCCAATTCCCAAAGAGACACAACTTTAGAAAGAAAAAAAAAAAAAAGAGAGACACAAATAGACTTTCACAAATAGACACAAAAATTTCCCCTTCTATAAAAATAATTCCATAGTTAAAATGACCTCAAAAATCCAACCTGGATGCTGACTGGTTCACTGATACAGGACAATTCAGATTACCCTGGTGAGTCCTGCCATGCTGAACTCTGAGATTCCCATAACAAGCCTTTCTCCTGCGCCCACATTTACACTTGGAGTTAGCAACACTGGGTTTCTACAGAATTGAATGACAGTGAAAAAGCAAGAGTGATGACTGTTATCTTGGAAGGACAAGCTCCAGAATGGAAGACCTTAGGAGATGGTCTGTGCCTTCATGAGATGGGTCCGTATTTACAGTCCACCTGCAAGGCCAGTCCTGACCCTGCGCCATTCTCCTCATTGGTTTCTTCAGGGTCGAAGCTCAAGGTCAGGACTCCTCAGTCTAGATCACGCCATCCAAGATAAGCTAACTTCCCTCCAAGACCAAGAAAGGCCAAAATAAGATCCTTCATGCTCAGGCCTCCCCCTGCCTTCAGAGGACAAGCATTTCAAAGTCCATAAGTTAAAAGGTAAATCTTTCCTACTTCTGTTTCTGGTTATTTTTTGTTTTTGTTTTTTTGCTTTGCTTTTTTTTTTTTTTTTCACTTTTACCTTCTTTCCCCACCTCCTGTTTAACAGATTACCTGATGAGCACAAGGGTGACATTAGGAAAATTTTTAAAATTCCCCGAACTTTGTTATTTGGAGGAGAGAGAAAAGCGTGGATGATACCCCACATCTAAATGTTTCTTCAAAGTGTGTGGCAAAAATGGTAGCACCTTCAGAATCTTAAATAGAGTTTTTTTTTTTTCCTTAAAAAATCACATACACTACAAGACAATTGTGAGCACCAGCGATTTCACAGTGGGAGGTAGCAGACGTGGACACCCCCAGCCCCGAGGATCTCACCTCTCCCTCTCTGCATCCATCACTTCCCACCCCCTGGCTGCTCTCTCATCTTCTCACATCTTTCTCAGATGAAAAAAAAAAAATAGTAATGCACCTTCTTTGTGTTTGTTTAAATAATATATATATACTTCTTTCCTTTTCTCCTTTTTTCATGTCTCCTCTCTAATATTGCACATCAAAGCTCCCCGGCAGGGACCAGCTGACAAGATGCCCCCTTCTCTCAAGCTGGCTGGAAGGTGGGGCTCTTTGGGCAGGAAGCTGGGCAGGGAAGGGGGTGGCCGCAGAGCTGGGAGACAGGCCATGGGGCTCAGGCGGGTTGCAGGCCCAGCTTGCTCTGGCTGGCTCTTTGGTTGGTGTTTGGGGCTGAGTTGGGATCAGCTGTTCCCAAGGACACCCCATGTGTCCTGCTACCCTTCAGCCTCTTCCACTGGGCAGACAACAGCTGGGGTCTGCTCAAGGATCCCTGGGCAGGTGAGCTGCCTTTCCTGGGCCCACCTACCCCTAGGTACCCTCCCTTTGCCTCTTTCTCCTCTTCCCTCCTCCTCGAGGCCTAGAGGAGCCAGGAGGTCAGAGGTCAGAGGAAGCACGCAGGTCCAACTTCGAGGCGGTACTGCTTCCCTGATGAGGCAGGAGGGAGGTTGTCCACGCCGACAATGGGCAGCTGCTGGGGGTCCTGGGTCCGGAAGGTGAAGAGCGTCTGATGCCAGCGGCCATCCTGGATCTGAGGGTAGAGAGAAAGGGGTACACACACACCCATCATGGTCCTCATTATGTATCACGTGCCTTGCCCCATCATCTTTCTTCTTCTTCTTTTTAAAATACTTATTTTCTTTTTGGCTGCACTGGGTTTTTTGGTTTTTTTTTTTTTGCTGTGCCAGGGCTTTCTCTAGTTGCAACAAGCATGGGCTACTCTCTAGTTACATTACACAGGCTTCTCATTGCCACGGCTTCTCTTGTTGCAGAGCATGGGCTCTAGGGTGCCCAGACCTCAGCAGTTGTGGTTCACAGGATTAGCTACTCTGAGACATGTGGGACTTTCCTGGACCAGGAAACGAACCTGTGGCCCCCGCATTGGCAGGTGGATTCTTAACCACTGGACCACCAGGAAAACTCTCCCTTTCATCATTATTTCTTCACAATTTTTAATGTCCACATGGCATTTCACTGTCACAATGACCTGTATGTGTCCATTTAGATTGCTTCCACTATTTTGATTCCTATAGGTAAAGCTGTCATGAATATCATTGTAGCTAAACTTGTGCACATTGTTACCTTAGAACAAATGCCAGAAGTATCAATAGATTTGCTGGATCAAAGGATAGGTACATTTGTAAGGATCTGGATATATATTGGAGATATATATGTAGCTGCTGCCCTGAAAACCTCTACCAATTTATTTTTAATTTTTTCAAATAGCTTTGTGTGAGAGTGTTGGGTTTCCCCACATCCTCAGTAACACTGCGCATTACTGGTTTTGTTTAATATTATGAAACTGGTTTTTTGGACGACTTTCTGTCTCCCTCTTCAATTACAACCCAGCCTGTTTTAAGCCTCAGAAAACAACCAGGTTAAGAGAAGAAATGAACCGGAGGGCAGGGAGCAGAGAGAAGAGTAGAAATATATCCTTCTATAAGTAAGCCTCGCAAATAAGTACCAATCTACCAGCCCAGACCTTCCCTTGAAAGTTTCCCAGGGAGGAAAGAGGATAAAACTGCTATAAAAAATTATTACACAAAGATAAGAATTATATGCATACTAATATTTATATTATAGTATAGTATAAAATTATACTAATATATATTATAGTATAGTATAAATTACAGCATAGTATACTAATATAGTATAGTATAAAATTGTTATATGTAAGAACACTTTTTTTTTTTTTAAGAACACGTTTTTATACCTGTCTGTGCATGAGGGGCCTATGAGGGGCCCCAAGAGTTACCTTGCAGCCATCCATGGACACTTCTGGACTGAACTGACCCCCGGCCTCAAAGATCTGCCCGTTCCAGGCCCGGAAGCGCACAGCCTGCTTAGCTGGGGTCTGCCCGGTGCCCTCCTGCCACACGGTCATGTTAAGGCAGTGGATGGTGATCTGCTGCGTCACCTCAGAGCTTAGCAGGTGCAGAAAATTCATCTGGACCCGGCTGATGGCAAACTCCACCTGTGGAGGAGACACAGCGGTCAGGCAGGGTTGGACTTGGCTGCCCACCAACGCTCCGATTTCCTCACCTTCCCCTGGAAGGTCCAGGCACAAGCCCTTTCCTGGGAAGCAGTTCCCAGTCATGGTCCCCAGAGGTGTTGCTCACTCGAAAGACAGAAATACCGAGGTGGGTGTGAGTTAGTCCCACAGCCAAGGAGTAAGGAGGGGAAAGAACCAGGTCTGCCTGACTCCAGCCAGAGCCACGAGGGCCCTGATGTACCGTCTCCGGGGCTGAGCTGGGATACAGAGGCTCAGAGAGGGAGAGATCTTGCCCGGGATCGAGAGGCTCTTAGAGGGCAAAGGAAAGGAGAAGTGGATTCACCACGTTTCTAAGTCCTAGGCTCCAGGTGGGGTGGGGTGGGTGCTGCTGGAAAAGGCAGAGCTGACAGCAAACAAAAGGGCAGGATTTAGGGCTTAAGTGGCTGTACTGTAAGTCCTGACAGCTGGGTTTTCTTTCTTTTTGGTGCTTCGAGTGCCTGACCTAAGCTTTGATTGCTGAGACATCCACTTCAAAGACGCATCCACTTCAAAGACAGACTACTTCCTAGAAATAATACCCTGCCAGTCACAGGACTAGATAAACAGCCAGGCCACCTCCAGAACTAAGGCTCCTTTGTTTTTGAGCCCTGGATTGATTTCAATAACCGACCACTGGGGCTACTTCTTGTTTCTTTCTCCATGCTTTAAATTCTGGCCCTTATATTTTAAATTCACCAATGAAGACTGAGCCTATGAAACCTTAGTGCACCCCCACCCCAATAAAAGCAGAACCCCAGGCCCATGCACTGTCTCTCTCTCTCTCTCTCTCTCTCTCTACTCATGACCCCATTGTGTGGCTCCAAGTGGGCTGTGTAAATTCCAGGTCCTATAAATAACAAACCTTTATTTTTCGCAAAGTTTCCTGATAGTTATTGCTGAAGGTCACCTTGAAATCCTAATAAGAACCACAAAGGCTGGTCCGACCATGACATGGTTATTGATTGATAGATTGAGAGGTACTTAACAATTGGTGTAGTAGGCAGGACTGCACAATCTCCCTTGCAATCCATGGAGAGGATGCCCCTGACCTGCAGCTTGCTTACTAACCACCTAATTCAGGTGGGTGTTAGCATCTGGGAAAGGAATCTGTCTCACTGCTGTGTGCTTCTGCATATTCCTGTGATTGTTATTGCAGTTGTTTAGTCACCAGTCCGTGTCTGACTCTTTTGCAACCCCATGGACTATAGCCCACCAGGCTCCTCTGGCCATGGGATTTTCCAGGGAAGAATACTGGAATGGATGGCCATTTCCTTCTTCAGTGGCTCTTTCCAACCCAGGACTCGAACCTGCAGCTCCTGCTCCATCTTCTGCATTGCAGGTGGATTCTTTACTGCTGAGCCACTGGAGAAGATCCAACCCAAAAGGTCACGCCTGCCTTGATAATCCAACAGTCTTCCCAGAGCAGTGTGATCAAGGCCATAGGCTCTTACTAGCCACTGAGACCACTGATTATAAAGGCCTTGTTGTTTAGTTGCTCAGTCGGGTCTGACTCTTTGTGATCCCATGGACTGCAGCATGCCAGGCTTCCCTGTCCTTCACCATCTCCCGAAGCCTGCTCAAACTCATGTCCATTAAGTCAGTGATGCCATCCAGCCGTTTCATCCTCTGTCATCCCTTTCTACTCCTGCCTTCAGTCTTTCCCAGAATCAGGGTCTTTTCTAACGAGTCAGCTCTTTGCATCAGGTAGTCAAAGTATTAGTGCTTCAGCTTCAGCATCAGTCCTTCCAATAAATATTCAGGGTTGATTTCCTTCAGGATTGACTGGTTTGATCTCCTTTCAGTCCAAGCGACTCTCAAGAGTCTTCTCCAGCACCACAAGACAAAAGCATAAATTCTTCGACACTCAGCTTTCTTTATGGTCCAATAAAGGCCTTAATTGACAATTAATGTGTATAAAGGTCCTCTGGGTGGGTTAGATCCCTGGGCTGGGAAGATCCCTTGGAGAAGGAAATGGCAACCCACCCCTGTATTCTTGCCTGGGAAATCCCATGGACAGAGGAACCTGGCAGGCTACAGTCCGTGGGGTGGAAAAAGAGTCGGCCACAAGTTAGCAGCTAAACAACAACAACAGCAAAAGCTCCTCCATGCCTCAAGGGCAGAGTTAAGGACAGTGAATTGGATCACAACGCTATGTCACTGCCCAAGGAAACGTTCTGGGATGAAGGCATAAGAGAAATATTCCTGTACATGGGGAGGATAGGAGACCTCCACCTACGACCACAGAGTTGGTGGTTGTGCCAGAAAAGTGAAATAGCCTTGCAACTGGAAACCAGTGGACCACCGGACGGAAAACATAACAGAGATCTATGGTCTCCACGGTCCAAGCTTCACTCATCGCTGTCGTTCTTCATCCCTGACCCAATGGGGTATTATGGCTCCTATCCCTGGTGTGATGTTACTAAAAGAATTAATGGGCAAATATAAATGTCCTAAACATCTGATGTCAGCATCTCCTAAGAATACTGAGGGGGTTTCTTGATAAAGGCAAAGCCCCATGGAAGCATCCCGGGGGGCATACCAACATGCCAAGTCTCTGATATCTCACTCCAGGAGCCTGAGGGCTTTTCCCAAAGACCCCACACACATCATGTGAGTGGCCGCAGACCTCAGTCCCGAAGAGGTCTCTTGGAACACCCTGGGAAGGAAAGTGGCCAGCTGGGAACCATACAAAACCATACAAAATCAAAACCATACAAAAGGGACTAAAACTCCTAGAAGAAAATTTATATTCTTTCTCTGTCCCTTGAAGATTAAATCTTTGAAATGGAAACACCCCAGGAGGTAACTAAAACTCTACCTCCAATTGCCTGAGCATGAAGAAAAAAAAATAAAATAACAACAGAGCAGAGAAAGGGACCTTTCAAGATACAAACTGCTATAAAAGCTCTCTTACTCAATATCTAGTCCACAGCCTCCTTAAGATTACTTGTCAGGAACCAATACAGATCTTAAGTCATCTCCACAAATATTGGTAGAAAGTATTAGCTGCTGAAGCAGGTAACTTTAACTTGTTCTGTCTGCCAGACACAATTTGGAGCCAGATGTTATTTATAAAAAAGTGAGTTTTAAAGAAGACATACAGATGGCTAACAAACACATGAAAAGATGCTCAACATCACTCATTATCAGAGAAATGCAAATCAAAACCACAACGAGGTACCATTACACGCCAGTCAGGATGGCTGCTATCCAAAAGTCTACAAGCAATAAATGCTGGAGAGGGTGTGGAGAAAAGGGAACCCTCTTACACTGTTGGTGGGAATGCAAACAGTACAGCCGCTATGGAAAACAGTGTGGAGATTTCTTAAAAAACTGGAAATAGAACTGCCATATGACCCAGCAATCCCGCTTCTGGGCATACACACTGAGGAAACCAGATCTGAAAGAGACACGTGCACCCCAATGTTCATCACAGCACTGTTTATAATAGCCAGGACATGGAAGCAACCTAGATGCCCATCAGCAGATGAATGGATAAGGAAGCTGTGGTACATATACACAATGGAATATTACTCAGCCGTTAAAAAGAATTCATTTGAATCAGTCCTAATGAGATGGATGAAACTGGAGCCCATTATACAGAGTGAAGTAAGCCAGAAAGATAAAGAACATTACAGCATACTAACACATATATATGGAATTTAGAAAGATGGTAACGATAACCCTATATGCAAAACAGAAAAAGAGACACAGAAATACAGAACAGACTTTTGAACTCTGTGGGAGAAGGTGAGGGTGGGATGTTTCAAAAGAACAGCATGTATACTATCTAAGGTGAAACACATCACCAGCCCAGGTGGGATGCATAAGACAAGTGCTCGGGCCTGGTGCACTGGGAAGACCCAGAGGAATCGGGTGGAGAGGGAGGTGGGAGGGGGGATCGGGATGGGGAATACGTGTAAATCTATGGCTGATTCATATCAATGTATGACAAAACCCACTGAAATGTTGTGAAGTAATTAGCCTCCAACTAATAAAAAAAAAAAAAAGAACAGCTAAAAAATGTGTTTCTAGGCATATTACCTAGAAAATTCAATATGTATACATACATAGCATGATACCTAAATTTCGTTTTTAAATGAAATACTTTTATAGGTGAATCTCATATATGTTCATATTCATATATTCATAGGTCTTATATACATATAGAAAAGAGATACTAAGATTTGTTTTAATTTTCTGTTATGTATTTTTCTTCTTGCAAATTTCTCAAATGACCATTTAATATTTTTATACTCAAAATAAATGCTTTAGCCAGGTTCTCATTGAAAAAAAAAAAAAGTGAGTTTTATATTGTACCTGATTCATGGCTAAAATTTTGGAAAGGAAGCTATAGGGTCTCAGGGTCTGTGTATTTTTGTAATCTCTGGATGAGTATGTGATTGTTTTTTCTCTCAATCTCTGAATGGTATAGCCAAAGTTAATGTGTAAAAGAGCTCTGTTCAATTGGCTTAAAAATAAGCACTTATGAATTAGTTACTCCTAACATTCAGAAATACAGAAACTAATCCAAATTTTTTCAAGTTCACGTGATCTGGGATAACCTTTGGTAAATAAAAGCTAGCCTAAATTTGTTTTAATTAAAATAGGTACATCTTCAGAGTTAACAGCATTAAATACACTGCAGATAGACAACTTTTCCAGTGTTTACTAGCCAAATAAATCCATGTTATTTTTATTACAAAAAAAATTAGCTTGGGATGATAGCTGACTTTGTCTACTGTCTAATGAAGATTTTATAGATAGTTTAATCATATTGTCAGAAGAGAGAAGAAGAATTTTTTTGTGTGGTCAAGTTGGCTAAAATTGGATTGTTATTATAAGAGGCTTTTAAAACATAAATTAATATCAATAATGTTATGTAATTTTCTTTCATTTGCTAAAAGGACACATTTTCTTGATCTGCTCCTGTTAAAAGTATGAAAAGTTATTCTTTACTTTTTAAGTAATTTGGCTAGAAAGCAAAGATTTTGTGTTTTTTCAGAATAATCTCCTGAGCTTCATGTTGTCTTAATTGGATCTTTAGTTACCTAGAAAACAGTCTTCTCAATACCAAAACAGCTAACTTTTGCTCACAACTATGGAACCTTCTGTATTTGCTTTTAAAATCCTTTGTCACTTCAGCTAAGTAGATAATTAAGCATTTTTAAAAATAATGATCCATGGTTCTTGGTAATCAAGTGTTGAAAATCTTTGATATTTTTGACAAACTTCTGCAAGTCAAATTCTAAATGAAGTTTTTTTTATCTGAAAGTAACTTTGGGGTTTTCCAGAGGATCCTTGGAACATCTCAAAATATCCTTCTCTTTCCTAATAAAAAGAGAGACACTAAACTAATTAGGCTTATTTGATATGTTAAATCACATGGAAAATATTGTCAAGTAGGAAATAATGCTACATCTTCTTTATGGATATCCTCAAATGGATATATTTTATTAATACAATATTTAAGAAATCATATGAAATTCCTGAAATTCTGATATGTAATGCTATCCATCATAACTCGAGTTATCTTAAAATTTTGTGTGTCATAGAAATAACAAAATTTTCCTTGTCAACTTCATCATAATGAACTCTCATCAGATCTTTAACCGTGGGCATGAAAAATGTCATTTCTTTTGTTATTTATAATTATTACTTTACTCTGATGCCTTTGCAAAAGTGCTCCATCTTCAGATTCAGACAGGACTCTCACAAGTACAGATTTTTGATAACTTTTAAATCATACCACTGAATGGTTATGAATTTACAGAATTCTAAGGAAAAACTGGATTTATGAAACTGCTAACAAAAGATCAAGATCGGTGATCAATTGCATAAAACTGAATGAACTGATGAGGATGATTATAATTTTTTATGACTTTTGTTTGGCAGTTACTAATCTTTGTTTCCACGTTTAAGGAAAATTGTTCTCTAAAGCTAGCAATGACTTACAGCAATTTGGGGAAGTACACCTTTGTGAACAAAGATGAAATAATTGCTGTTTCTCCTACCTGATCCTTCTAGAATTCACTCTATGAGTTTTCTTATTCTCATGGCAGTATAGTTATTTGCATAAACTCAGTAAGAATCTGTTCTTGTAACAGGACACGATTGGAAATACTGGTTATCAGCAAGGCTTTGACTGGATTGTCATATTTGAGAGAGAGATATATAGACTCTGATATGACCAGATCACTTAAGGAACTAAGGTTGACTTCATGGAGCCAATAAAGACCCTTGGAAAAATTGGTCTGTTACCTTGACTACAGGGTTCCCAGCAGTCTTATCAGGTGAGTAAGGAAGGCCACTTCCTGGCAGGTACAGGTATCAGAAGATATTTTGGGCACTTTGAGAAGAGAGGAATTTATCCAAATTTACAGGTATTGCAGGCAAAGTCTGATGGTTAGTTCTTGGTTTCTTGCCCTGAAGCAGCTTCTGAAATTCAATCTGAGACTCCTTATGGAAGGTTTCAGCAAAGCAGCAAAGAGTTTCAAGTTGTCAATCACTCCTCTAGCTGCACTTGTGTAAATAACCACATTTGTTGAAATTAGACTTAATATGCAAATAAATTAGTCTCTCTATGGCTCTCTTTAATAGAAATGGGGATGACTGTACAGATGATACATGGCTGTGGACATTGGATTCTAGTTCTGTTAATCATCTGAAACTTTGTTTTCTACCTGTAAACTGGACAGGATGCTGAATTCTTCTTGGCTCCTCCAATATCTAGCTACAACTCTCCAAACTAATGTTTCCAGTTTTTCTCCCACCCTTCTGATTTCATTTTCTACGGAAAATGAAGAGTGCACGTTTCACAAAGCCATGCAAGCTACACTGGGCTAACGTGGTATAAACTGCAGAGAGATCGTCACAGCTGTTCATGTATGGACAATCTTCATGCCCGTTGCCATGTGGGCCACTCAGAAGGATCACCAGACACATTCAAAGTGCAACCCAAGGAAACCTATCAGACTGCCTCTGTCTGCCCTCACTCCATCTGAAGATGTTTGGAGCCCAACATCTAGAAATCTTGACTAGTACCTTTAGAACTCAAAAACTGGGATTATAATCTTCTCCAATCATTGACTTTTCTTTTTTTCTGTTTTTTGGCCACACTATGCCTCTTGTGGGATCTTAGTTTCTCAACCAGGGGTTGAACCCAGGACCATGGCAATGAAAACGCCAAGTCCTAACCACTGGACTGCCAGGGAATTCTTGACTTTTTTTGTTTCCATACAGATGCCTCTTATTAAATACCAGATTACTTGTACTGTAGCTTATTTGGATATCACTGCCTCCTGAAACAAGATACTACTCTTTTACTGAATTGACCTATTCCCAGGGCCAAGAGGGAGAAGGCAATGGCACCCCACTCCAGTACTCTTGCCTGGAAAATCCCATGGACGGCAGAGCCTGGTAGGCTGCAGTCCATGGGGTCGCGAAGAGTCAGACATGACTGAGCTACTTCACTTTCACTTTTCACTTTTATGCATTGGAGAAGGAAATGACAACCCACTCCAGTGTTCTTGCCTGGAGAATCCCAGGGATGGGGTCGCACAGAGTCAGACACGACTGAAGTGACTTAGCAGCAGCAGCAGCAGGGCCAAGAGACTGGTTGGATGAGATATGAAACAATCTACCTGTTCAGGATAGATTCAGATTGACCTACTTACACATGATGCCCAAGATGTATAAATGCTTCACAGTATTACACAAATCTTGGAACAGATTCTAGGGTACCTCAGATCACTGACTTAGTTTCAATATGGGATCCTTCAAGTTTGGGACCACAGCTCCCGACTGAATTTCAGACTATTGCCTCTATAATAATTATAGGATTTTCTACTGTGATCCTGTTCAGATGTGTATTTCCTGGGTTTCAAGGTGCCTGACCCCTGACTGTTAACATATCAGCTACCCAGGAGGTTAATGTCCTCACTGCTGACTCTGATGCCTCACATCACAGGGCATCACATGGCATCACAGGGCATCACACGGCATCACAGGGCATCACAGGGCATCACAGGGCATCACAGGGCAGAGGGGAGTAGTATAAGCCCTGAGAGTTGGGTTTTCTCCTTTTCTGTGGGATGCAAGTGCCTGAGTTCAGCTCTGATCGCTGAGGCATACACTTCAAAGAAGGTTATCTCCAATACACACACTGCCAGCCCCAAAGACTAATGCTGGAAGGGCGGGGCCACCTCCCAACACTGCGGCTCCTTTGTGTTGGAGCTCTGGTTGATTTCAACAACTATTTGGACCACTTATTTTTTTTTCTCTTCTCCTGCTTTAAATTCCCACCCTTAGGTTTTAAATTCACCAGCACAGAGTGAACTTATGAAATCCTAGCCTCCTCCTCCAATACAAGGAGATGCACTGTCCCTTTCTCTCTCTACCAGAGACCTCACTGTGTGGTCCCAGATGTGCTGTAATTTCCAGGTCCTGTAAGTAATAAACCTTTCTACATTTTTTTTTTCTGTTTCCGGGTAGTTATTGCTGGAGGGCATTTTGCAACCTTAATAAAAATCAGAGAGGCTGGTCCAGCCACAACACTGGTTATCATTAGGCTGAGACCAGCACAGAACAGTGGTTCATTGTTCCTGATGGGGATGGCGACTCAGATGGGCAGTCACATTGCCAACCCAGGTGCCAGCCTCACCCGTCTGCCAGGCTGGTTTGCCACAAAGCCGCTGACCCTCTGTGTCAGAGGGGAAAGGACCTGTTGGACGGTGAGTTCTGCTTGTGGAGGCTGCCATGTTTCCTGTTGAACCCAGCACCTGGCTCAGTGCCTGGCACATGGTGGGGACCCAGCCAAGACTTGTTACCCAGCTGGCTGGGCTATGGACGTTCAGACTCTGGGTCTGACATGGTCAGCACAAAGTACTTTCCGGAGCTTCCCCTGGGGGGCTCTGGAGTCCCACCTCTCCTGCAGCCAGAGAAACCCTTTTCTCTGTAGCATGAATTGTCTCATTTGGAGGACTTGCTGCAACTACAGACCCACCATCCAGCGAGGGGCTTCCTAGCCGGGGGCGTGGTTATGTTCCACCCGCTGCTGCATACTGTGGTTTGTTGGAGTTGCCCTGGGCCACCTAAAATTCTCAGCCCAGAGACCATTGCATGGTAAGTGGGCACCAAACATGAGCTACATATTTGCATACACAACCCCGGAACACGTGTCCCAGGTGACCATCACACTGACTTGTTTTGTGCTTATGTCATAGTTGTCCAAGCCAAGCCAGCTTGGCTAACTGCTCTTAGACATTAGGCAGAAAGTTCTATTTGAAGAAAGAGCCATCAGCATCGCCCAACACAAAAGGATTTGGAAACCAAATGTAGAGACGTGGAACTGGGGTTCAGAAAGAGGACATGACTTTCCCGAGGTCATGTAGCAAGATAGCTAAGGCTCAGTCACAAGCCTGGATGGACTGTGGTCCAGGACAGCGGACAAGGGGCGTAGAGAGGGCAAGCCAGTGGGCGCTGGGGAGCAGATGGGTACCTTGGAGGCCGTGATGGGCTTGAGACACGTCTGTCCACCATGTGTGAAGTTGCAGGAGACTTCGATGGTGTCGGACGAGCAGCCAAGGTTCGGATCCACCCAGTAGGTACCTATAGGCAACATGGGATGGGAGCAGTGTACATATGTGGGGAGGAACCCCAGGCTTGGTTCTACAGGTGAATCTGACACCTGGTCACCTGCTGAGTCCTATTTGGATATGAAGTCAGGGAGGTGAAGCAGAAAAGGGATTCTGTGAGCCGTAGTGATGGAAGGAAACGCTCTGGGCAGAGCTCAGAGCTGGCAGAGTCTTCAGAGGGGTCACATGGGAAGCATCTCCCTGTCGCCACTGGGAAGTATCATCTTCCAGTGAGGTTGAGAGAGGCTGAGCCACTTGTCCGAAGGATTTAGGGATTGTTTAATTGAAAGGTTTTGCTGCCAAGGCTCCGATCCTCCCGGAGTTTGGTGGGAGTCAGGGCTTCTATCCCATCAACCAGGCAGCTCTGTCGGCACCCGGTTTCCCCTTTCGGGTTTCCAAGGAGCCAAAGGCCCCACAGCTGATAGCGCAGGACAGCTTTCTCATGCAGCAGAGAGAAGGGTAGCTCACCCAGCTCACAGAGCCGGTCAGAGGCAGGACGGACATTTGAACTCAGGTCTGTCCGCCTCTAAAACTGTGGTCCTTCCAAGGTACCACACAGCTCATGGAGAGAGAGGAGAGATGGATGAGGTGCGGAGGACAGAAACTGGGAATCCTGGCTCTCCAGGGGAGCTATGATGGGGGCCCTCCTGGCCCTGGGGGCTTTTTCTGCCAAAGCTCTTGGCCCACTGCAGTGAAGTGGTCAGCCCCAGCTTGTGCATCTGCGGGTTCAACTCTGGAAGGGTGGGACCTGTCCTCTGTGTTTCCCACCATATACCCACGCCCCAGGAGGTGCAATGCCTGGCACATTGTGGGGCCCTGTGACTGTTTGTTGAGTGAATAAATGACTGCCTCCCCAAGGACAAACACTTGGTCCAGTTGAGTGGAGAATGTAATGGCTAAGTGCTCTGTCTTAGAGCAGTTAACCCTCTCCTTCAGCTCCTTCTGGAATCCCCTGCCCCGCCCTGCCCCACCCCTGGGGCCGGGAAGCCCTCCCTTGAGACAGATCCCACCAGCCCTCGTACCATCCACCATCTTCTGCTCACAGTCCATGAGGTCCCGGCAGACCCGGGCGGGGTTCTCTTTGGTGCCCAGGGGCGTCTTAATGCTCTGGATGAGGTTGCTGAGGTAGTGTAAGGTTTTAAAGATCTCCCCTCCCTGGTCCAGCACCAGCCGGTCCGGATGGCTGTAACCCTGTCGTGAGAAAAGAGGATGGCCGTCGGCCCCTTGAGGTCCTTGTCCAGCTGGAGCTCTGAGCCTCCACAGCCCCAAGTTCTCGCCACTGAGGAGACATCTGAGCTCCCTGCAGGGGCTATGCTTGGGTCTCCCTCCACTTAACAAATAAAGAAACTGGGGACCAGCGGTGGCCAGGGGCAGATCTACCTAGAGGGCCTGGGGACAGTCAGCCTGGCTTCGGCTGCAGAACAGGAGGGTCCCGTGAGCAAGGAGTCAAGGGAGGGGTCCCAAATCCCTCAGGAAGGGGTTGGTGAAGGACTTTCCACTGACTACCTTTTCCCCCATTCCCCAGAATAGAAGGAAGATAACAAGCTTTTCCATCTGCCCTTCCCTTGGCTTGTGAACCTGGAGAGAGTGCTCAGGGCACAAATGGAAAAGTCTGACAGTCTGAGCTGGGAGGTAGTGAGTTCCCCATCATGGGAGGAAAGCAAAGCAGCAAAGGACACTCTTGATAGGGCTTGACCCTGTTCAGCCTGGTATCCTGGTGCTGAGACCCTGGCCAGGGTCTTAGCAGAGCCCCGTGGACAAGTTTCCTCCCTCTGGCAGATTCTGGGACGGAACCAAGAAGCTGCTTCTGACATCTCTACCTGACTCAAGAGGAGAGCAAAAGGACTCGGCCCTGCTTCTGGGTCACTTGCTGGCCATGAACTGCTCAGCGTGGGTCACGTGGAGGTCACTGACCACATGTGGGTCATCATCTCTGCACCCCCCCGCCCCCAAGGAAGGGACCCCGCGCGGGCAGGGCCCCGGGCTGTACCTCCGCTCTTAGTGCGCCGCTTGTGTCCATCCACGTCTGGAAAGCTGCCCCAAGGTCGTCTTGTTGCTGTGCAGAGAGAACACAGGCTGTGCCTCCTGGCCCCCACCGAGCCGGAGCCCCAGGGTCTGAGCCAGGGCCCTCCCACCCCACCTTCCCCAGTGGGATCCTGGCCCATAGCATGCCTTCCGGGGAACTCTGTTCTCCCTCCCCTTGCAAACAGATGCTTCCGCTCGTTTCCTCCAGGCACTTCCATAGCGCTGTCACCCCCAAGATTAAGTCCAAACTCCTCGAAGTGGCCTGTGTGCTGTGTTCTCTGGTCCTGCCTCTCTTCTGGCTCCCACGGGTGCTGCGTGCACCAGACACACTATTGCACTTCTCAGCTCCTAAGTACCAGGCTCTATTCAGCCACCGGGCCTTTGCACAGGCTGCTCACTTTGCCTGCTCCCTTCCTCCATCATTCCATCTGCTGCTCTGGTGGTTCTCAGCCAGGGGTGATGCTGCCCCCTAGAGGACATCTGGCAATATCTCTAGACTTCAGGGGCTGTCACAAATGGAGGAGGCGGTTCTACTGGGATGCAGTGGGTGGAAGCCAGACTGCAGCTAAACATCCTCCAATGCACAGGACAATCGCTCACAGCAAAGAATCATCTGGCTCCAAATGTCCACAGCGCTGTGGGTGAGAAACCCTGCCCTGCACGCATCCTATAGATGCCACCCTGCGATGGGAACTCTCTCCTGATGCCTCCGCCCCCAGGCTGGGTGTGGACCCCTCTTTCTACATTCCCACAGCCCGAGGATCTCCCCTTTGGTTTGCACTGTAACTGTCTCACTTCCACTTGCACCTGCAACCCTGGCCCTGGGCTTCCTGGAAGCATAGCTCCATGAGCTCCCCATGAAAATCGAGAGCGGGGAAGATCTGACAGTGAATAAAGCCCCAGGGTTGGGGTCGAGAGCCAGGACTCTGGCAGTCCTTTTCAAGTTCAGATCCCAAGCCTTGCAACTTACTAACTGTACAATCTGGGCAAGTTGTTTAAACTCAGTTCTCTCATCCTGATAATAAAACTCAGAACTGTTGAGAGGAATAAATGATTTCAAGGTAAAGAATCTGCCTACAATGCAGGAAGACACAGGAGACTTGGGTTTGATGCCTGGGTTGGGAAGATCCCCTGGAGAAGGAAATGCTGACCCACTCCAGTATTCTCGCCTGGAAAATCCCATGGACAGAGAAGCCTGGCAAGCTACAATCCACGGCGTTGCAAAGAGTCGGACCAAACTTAGTGACTAAACAGCAAAATACATGAAAAGCACTTCTTCTTCTTTTTTTTTTTTGCCTCCCCACACAGCCTGAGGGATCCTAATTCCCTGATTCGGGCTCAGGGACTGAGCTTGAGCCCTCAGCAGTGAAAGCGTGGGGTCCTAACCACCAGACCACAAGGGAATTCCAGAAAAGTGCTACTAATGCTAAGCAGCATATAACAAGCACTGAATCTATTAGTTATTATTCAAAAAATCAAAATCCTCTTTTTTTTTTTTTTTTTTAAGAAGGAAAGTCTTTTCCTGGCTCTCTTAATTTTCTCCTAGCTTGCTTCCTTACTGAAGAAGGAAGGATGTATAGGAAGAGGCCAGGGCTGTCTTTCTCGTTTCGTGGGTGAGACAGAGGGACGGACAGTGAGGGCAGAAGAGCAGGGATTCAAGCTGCTCGTGGCCAGGGGCTCCTTCTCCATGCAGTCCTTCCCCCTGGCCATTCCCTGGGACACGGTCGGGGCCTGCTTCTAACAGTCAACCAGGACCATGGTCAAATGTGGACAGACTGCCAGAGGGCTTGTGAGGGGGGTGTGTTTTCATTCGAGCCAGTGAGGAACACCGAGGCCCAACCTGCAACCTTGCCTGACCCTCTTTGGACTCAGAATCTGAGCTGGACGGACTCTGTCATGTGGTGATGCATAATAAGAAACCTATACTTGGTCTTCAACCCAGTTCCTGGCAGAGAGCTCCGAAAACCCTTGGAATTTTCTGAAATAGGGTATCTTTTGCTGTGTTCATGAGATGACTTTTGGAAAGCTCCTAAGTAACCTAAGGATGGGAGCTAGTGGTCTCTGGAACCAACCACGTGATCAGAGGGTGGCAACTTTCAGTCCCACAGCCTCCAAGGAGGGGAGAGGGGCTGAGGTTGAGTCAATCGCCCATCGCCGATGACTTAATCAATCGTGTCTGTGTAATGAAGCCTCCCTAAAATCCTAAAAGGACTGGGCTTGGAGGGCTCCCAGGTTGGGGAACAGGTGGAGATTCGGAAAGGACACAGAAGCTCACGCCCCGACCCCAGGCCTTGCTTGATGATGCACAACCTCCATCTGGCTGCTCCTCTGTGTGTGCGCTCAGTCGTGTCCGACTCTCTGCAACTCTGTGGAAGGCAGCCCGCCAGGCTCCTCTGTCCATGGGATTCTCCAGGCAAAATACTGGGGTGGGCTGCCATTTCCTCCTCCAGGGGATTTTCCCAACCCAGGGAACAAACCCGCATCTCTTGTGTCTCCTGCGTTGCAGGTGGATTCTTTAACCGCTGAGCCACGAGGGAAGTCCAAAATGACACGTGTGAGTTACAGCCTTTTATAATAAGCCACTAATCTGATATGTAGAATGTGTCTCTGTGTTCTGTGAGCTGCCCTAACAAATTAACAGATGCCGAGGAGGGCCTGGTGGGAACTTTTGGTGTATAGCTAGTCGGTCAGAAGCACAAATGAGACCTGGGTTTGCCACTGGCATCCTAAGTGAGGCAGGGAAGAGGGGTGAGGGAAGGAGGTGTGGGGTCCTGGGGGGGAGCCAGCAGCGATCTTGTAGGACTGAGCCCTCAACCCGTGGAATCTGATGCTGCTCCAAGTAGTGTCAGGACCGACTTAAATCCTAGGACACCTAGCTGGTGTCCCCCAGATTGCTCACTGGTGTGGGGAGGCTCCCTTCCCAAAACACAGGGGTTGGAATCAGTACCAGAGGCTTAGAGATCTGTCAGTGGAACAGCACAGAGTGGACCAACAGGACCCTGGGGCCAGAGGTGAGAGGTCTTCCTGGATCCACTGTCCGGGGTGCATTCTGGCTAACACCTGGGTTTCCTGCCTCTCGGCGTAGGGCCCAGGGTTCAGTATCGAGTGATGGAGGATGCGGGGTGGGCCGCCCCGGGCCAGGGAGGCGGTCTGTTGTCATCCCTCCCCCACCACACCCCAGGCCGTACTCCAAGTAGACCAAAGAGAAAGTTCTCCAACTTACAAAGTGGATAGGGCTCCCTGGAGGACCCTGCAAAAGAAGAGGCTGGGTCTGTGTCTGATGGGGACTGCATGCTGCAGTCCCGGGGGCTGTCGGGAGCCAGGAGGGGCTCTCAGGGCATGAGAGAACCCCCCGCCCTGGTCTCTGCCGGGCTGAGCTGTACTCTCCCGGAGGCCTGGCCTGTGATGTCAGGGCCAGTCCTGTGAAGGCCGCCAACACAGCCTGGGGTCCCACCAGCTGCCCTGCAGTTCAAGGGGCGCACACACTACCTACCGGTGGGCCAGGCTGCCCTCTGGGACCGGGAGGACCCTGGAGGAAGAGGAGAACAGTGAGGCCCTGCTCAAAGGCCTCTCATCCCCCATCCCAGCCCAGGCCTCCTCCTGAGACCCAGGCACCCTGGCCACCCGCGTACAGACCGAGGTCCCAGGACATGACTGGTGACGGCAGGAGAGCCCAGAGTGCCTGCCGCCCCCCGACTCCACCATCCCCCCAGCCCTCACACCCCAGCCCACTCACCCTCGGACCTTGCAATCCCTGGAAGGGGACAGAAGCGGGGAGACAGAGTTAGAGGAGCAGGCTGAGCTGGGCCGCCCCCCTGCCCACCCCCCGCCCCGCCCCCCTGCCCACCAGCCCGTCCACTCACCAAGTCCCCTCGGCTGCCTTTGTCACCCTTGGGACCCTGCAAGAAACCATGGCCCAGTGAGAGGGGGCTCGGAGGAGGAGCCCCACCGCCCAGATGGGGAAACTGAGGCTCGGACTGGCTCCAGGTCATACACAGTCTTGCCCCAGCAGCCTTTCTGGCCAGCCCCCTGCACATACCTGGCGTCCCGAAGGCCCCAGGATTCCTAGGGGCCCGATGATACCTTCCTTTCCCTAAAGGGGAGAGAAAGGCTTGTGTGTCCTTGTCCCAGCGCCTGGGAAACAGAATCACCGGGACAGGAGGGTAGGGGGCAGCCTGAAGGCCCCCAGGAGGTGGAAGGGAGACCTCCTTGGCGGGGCCAGGCCGCGTGTCTGCCAAGCCCATGCGATGTGCGTTGGGGTGGGCCATTGGTGGGGGACGGGAACAGGTGAAAGCGGGAAAGATGGCAGCCCCGCTGGCAGGAAGGTCAGGAGCAAAGGTGTGGAAACCGGGTCGGGGGTGGGAGGGAGGTTTGAGAGGGAGGGACACATGTGTGCTTATGGCCGATGCACGTCGTGTGCAGAAACGAACACAACGTTGTACAGCAATTATCCTCCAATTAAAAAATAAATGGTAAGAAACAGGAGTGGAGACAGTGGGCAGAGAGGGCTCCAGACCGAAGGATCAGGAAGGATGACGTCACCCAGCTGATGGCTGGCCGGCCTCGGATGACTGACCATGCTGGGACAGACCGGGAGAGGACTTACCATCAAGCCAGGGGGCCCCCGAGGGCCCTGGATGCCTTTGAAGCCGATGTCTCCTTGGGGGCCCTGCAGGAGGCGGAGAAGGGCTACTGTGTCTGGGTGGCCGCTGGGCGAGGGCTCCAGCAGCTCCACCACCCCTGGGGTCTGCCCAGCCTTTGCCCTCCCGGTCAAGAGATGTCTTCCCTGAGAGGCTCCAGAAAGAGCAACAAATGTCCACAATTAGTAAGCAGCAGGCAGGGTGCTGGCTCTGCGCTAAATGGTATAGGCCTAATCTTCATTGTAACAACATTTTGCTGCTACTGTGCCCATTTTATAGATGAGAAAAGTGAGGCTTGGAGAGACCAAGTAATTTGCTCAGGCACAGAGCAGATACACTGTGGAGCTGGGCTTAGAACCCAGGCCTGCTGGAACGTGAGGCTGGGAGACAAGGTGTTCATGCTAGATTCTGGCTGTGTCCCAGCCCCCATTGCATAGGCCCAAGAAATATTTGTTGAATGAATAAATGAACAAGCAGGTAGATAGACAGGACCCCAAGAGGAATACAGAATCTGTACCTTGGGTCCGAAGAGGCCAGCCATTCCTGGGAATCCCATCTCGCCAGAGTCACCCTACGGGGAGAACAGGATGAGACGGCAAATGAGGCCAAGACAAGGTGCCCGGCCAGTCCGGCAGGACCCCCGGGCCTGCCTCCTTGAAGGGATATCAGCCACTCCACCTCGAGGCGATCAAACAAGTGTGACTAGCTCACAAACATGATGCCTTATAGCAGTGGCTAGAAATGCCAATACAATGTTGAACAGAAGTGGTGTGAACAGGTATCCAACTTATTTCTGCTCTTTGGGAGAAAGAATTTAATCATTCACTAGGAATCACAATATTAACTACAGATTTTTCATGACTGTCCTTTATCAAGTTGAGGAAGTTTTTTCTATACCAAGTTTGCTGAGAATTTTCATCAGAAATGGAGTCGGATTCTATCAATTGCTTTTCTTGGCATCTACTGAAATGATTAATTAGATCTTTTATTTTAGTCTGGGGAAGATTGCAGGCAGGAGGAGACAGGGACAACAGACGATGAGATGATTGGATGGCATCACCGACTTAATGGACATGAGTTTGATCAAATTCTGGGAGATGGTGATGGACAGGGAAGCCTGGTGTGCTGCAGTCCATGGGGTTGCAAAGAATTAGACACAACTGAGTGACTGAACAACAAATTTTAGCTTGTTAATATGGTGAATTATATTGATTTATTTTCAAATGTTATACTATCCTTGCATTCCTGATCTTTTTTTTCCTGATTCACTTGATCTTCTTTTTAAAAAAAAATACATTTCTTTATTTGACTGTGTTGGTTCTTACCTGCAGCATGTGGGATTTTTATTTTATTTTTAGTCATACCATGCAGGATCTGTACTTGTGGCATGTGAACTCTTGGTGGTGCATGATCTAGTTCCCTGACCAGGGATCAAACCCGGGCCCCCTGCATTAGCAGCATGGTGTCTTAGCCACTGGACCCCCAGGGAAGTTTCAAATCTCACTTGATCTTGACCTGCTATTCTTTTAATGTATTCTTTGATTGATTTTCCTAAAACAGTATTGAGAACTTTTGTATCTATACTTCTGAGGTATATCTGTCTGTAGTTTTCTTTTCTTGTAACCTTTGTCTGGCATAGACATCAGGGTGATGATAACCTCATAGCATGTGTTTGGAAGGATCCCTCCCCTTCAATTTTCTGGAAGAGTTATGCAGAATTGGTATTTTTCTTCCATAAACAACAACTGGAATTTACCAGTGACGTCATCTGAACCTTTGTGGGAAGTTTTTAAACTATAGATGTAATTTCTCCAACAGATACAAGGCTGTGTGTGTGCTAAGTCACTTCAGTCTGACTCTTTGTGACCCTATGGATGTAGCCCTCCAGGCTCCTCTGTCCACGGGATTCTCCAGGCAACAATACCGGCGTCGGGGATCTTCCCAATCCAGGGATTAAACCCATGTCTCTTACGGTCTCCCACATGGATAGGTGGGTTCTTTACCACTAGCGCCACCTGGGAAAGCCGGGATTCAAGGTTATTTCAGGCTACTTAAGGTTCTGGTTGGGATGGTCTCTCCTCACTCTTAAGGGACCACGCATATCTCATTTCTCAGCTTTCTTCCATCCCCTCATCCCTGACTCAGGGGAGGCAGAGTGGTATCTCGTGCCCATGGAGAGTGTTGCTCTGTGCCTTTTACAGAGCGGGAAAGTGGCTGGTGGGTCTGTGTGTGTGTGTGCTCACGTTTGTGCACATGTGTGTTCCCTGGGGCTCACTCACCGGCTGGCCTTTGGATCCAGGCTCCCCCTGGTTCCCAGGAAGCCCCATTCCACCTTCTGTCCCTCGTTTGCCAGGGGGTCCCATCTGCCCAGGTAACCCACTTTCACCCTTAAAGAAATACACCAAGATGACCAGTCAAAGGGAGAAAACGGCTCTAGAAGATGAGGAGGGCAGTTGGAGAGATAGAACAGTGATTCCACTGGGTCAGTTAACATCTCTGGTTGCTGGGGCAACAGGTGTAGGCCTGGGGATTGGGGAGGGTGCTCAAAACTTCAGCCTCCTTAAGAAGAAAGTCTCTTTTCTAGTTCTGGCATTGAAAGGCCCACTTCCTGTCCCTTCTCCCACACACCTTTCCTCTTCATTGTTTCTTCCCAACAGGCCAAGCAGTCCCTACCTCCAATCACGCTGTTCCTCTTGCCTAGAATGTTGCCTCCCCTTCTTGCCTCATTTAAATCTTCCACGGGCCAAGGCCTCCTCTCCCCTCTGCCCTCTGTCTTTAAAGAGGCTTACAACCTCTCTCGAACTGAACTTCAAGCTCAGAGGGTGACAGCCCTGCCATCTCAATCTTCCCTTCAAGTGTCTAACCCTGGGCTCAGACAGCTTCATGAATGCCTCCCCTGCCGATCAAGGAAACTTCTGAAAAGATGCCTTGGAGGGTCCCAGCAGCTAGCAACAGCCATTGCTCCACAAAGGCCCACAAGAGGGCGCCCACGGACAACTCAACAAAGAGTTGACAGCCTCAAAGGCCTGGTAGGGGGCAGTATTATAGCTCTGGGGATTAACCTTTAAGCCAGGTTCAAGCCTGGGGATGGACCCCTGAGAAAGTAGACTCCGTTTTCCACACGGTCCCTGGGACATGGGTGCCCATGTCAGCACTGTAGTCAGGGTCTCTGTAGTCAGTACCAACGCAGAAAGGGTGGGGGACGCAGATAAGAGGATTAACAAGTGTCTGACCTTGAATCCTGGGGGCCCCTGTGCCCCAGGCAAGCCAGCCACACCTGGATCTCCTCTCTTCCCAGCGGGGCCCATGGGCCCGGGGTCACCGTCATCTCCTTGCTCCCCCTGTGAAGAAAGAGGGCAAAGGAAGATTTTTCATGTTTCAGGAAATAGGCAGCCAAAGGAGGCAGGGTGACTTCAAAATCCACCAGCGTGGGAGAACCCTGGTGGAGGTGGAGGTGGAGGTCAGACTCGGGGATGGAGGCCGTACTGCCTGTGTGTGAGAATGGCTGGACCAGCGGGACGAGAGGATTTGAGGATTCGTGGGTGGGGAGGAGAAGGATCTTAAGAACCAGAAGCTCTCTGCCCTGGACAGGGGTTGTCCCTCTGGGTGCTCGCATGGAGGAGAGACAGTGAGACAGGCCATCATCCAGAAGCCACTGCCCATGCAGGAAGCTTCTAGATATGCTGGTTCTGCCCATCCAAGTTCCCAAACCTGCTCCTCCTGGCCCGTGGCCTAGGCACCCCGCACCCCACCATGCGCACACCTCATCTCGAACGGAGACACCCTCTGTTAACCCCCAGTATGGCTCACCTGCTGTCCAGCTTGACCATCACGGCCAGGAAGCCCATCTGGTCCAGCAACACCCTCGGGGCCCTGTCTCCCCACCACGCCCCGAGGCCCCGGGAGCCCCTGCAGGCCCTGGGGGTAAACAAGAAGCTGGTGAGGGCTTCTGGGGAGGGCAGCGGGTGGGGTGGGCAAGCGAAAAGTTGCGGGCCACTCACCTGGATCCCCCTCCGTCCTGGGGCCCCAGCCTTGCCTTGCTTTCCCTTTGGTCCCTGAAAAATCAAGGGGCACATGATGGAGGCTTCCTGGAGGAGGTGCAGAACCCAAGGGGCTCCGGAAGGGAGATCCCTCTGTGGCTCAGCCCTGCCCCTCTACCTCGGCATCTGAATCTGCCAATGGGCCCAAGCACCCCCACTCACAAGCCCAGGGTCAAGGCTGGCCCTGGGACCTGCCAGATGTGGCCCCTGGCCCTGCTCTGGGCCCTGGGCCCTCACAGGGAACCCTGTGGCAGAGGCTCCAGGCATTGGCAACTTCCTGGTGGGAGCTGAGTCCCACCGCTGGCAGGTCCGTCTGATCGTCAGGGGCGTGTGTCTGCACCCCTGGGAGGAAGTTGAGGGCATGGAGACAGCCCTGGCCCAGCCTCAGTGGAGGCGGGTGCAGGAGGCCTGGCTGAAGGCAGGCAATTCCCTCTCCACCGCCTCCGAACGCCTCCATGAATGGCACCCTCCCCGTCTTCCTCCACACGCTCTCACTTCTCTGCTCCCAGTTTTCTTTCTGCAGTGCATTGTGGTGGAAAGGGAGCCCAGCTCCGGATCTTGACTGCCCGGGGTTCAAATCCCACTGGCTGACCGAACAGGCGGTCCCCCTCCCAGAGCCTCTGTGACTGGGACTGGTCATCTCCCGTCCAGAAGGCCGGCTGAAGGAATCCTGGCTGGACCACAGCCTGCAGGGCCCCGTGGTCCCCTCTCTCTCATCGCGCCCCACTGCTGCCTCCCACATGCTATGTGCTTAGGCCCGTCCCAGGGTCTACCTTCCCCGTGAGCATCCAAGCCGCTTACCTCTTCCCCTTTCGATCCTTTGGGGCCCGGCCGTCCCCGGGGTCCCGGATGCCCCTGCAAACCAAGGTGAGATGACGCAAGGCAGCCCCAGGATTCTCTCCCGGGGAGGGTGGCCAGTCTCCGCCTGGAGGGGGAGGGGTGGGGAGGGGTTTGGGGGTGCAGGCTCTGGGGGTGCCCCCAAGGTTAGGGCAGGAGAAACCAGAATGGGCTGTCCCAGGCCCTCCCGCAGGGTGGGTCCCTTTAAGCTTTAAAGAGACCAAATCTTTAATTCCCCCACTGCTCCTCCACCAGCCCCCCCTCTCAGGGCAGGAGGGGGATGGGACAGGAAGCACCACTCACGGGTTGGCCCTGCTGGCCTGGATTTCCACGGAGGCCTTGTACACCCTCCTGCCCCTAGAAGTCAAGGAGAGACAGGTGAAGGGGCTCATCTTGGAGGCAGTGGGGGCCAGGGCAAATTCTAGCCTGGAGGACCCCAAGGAAGCGCTTGTTCTTCCTAGCCATGTGGCATTGTTCCCCTAAGTCTCAGCTTCTTCATCTGGGAAATGGGTGGGAAAGAATCCACCTGCCAGTGTAAGAGACAGAAGAGACTCGGGTTCGATCCCTGGGTTGGGAAGATCCCCTGGAGGAGGAAATGGCAACCCACTCCAGTATTCTTGCCTGGAGAATTCCATGGACAGAGGAGCCTGGAGGGCTACGGTCCATGGGATTACAAAGAGTAGGACACAGCAGAGCAGGAATCAAGGAAAGGACTCCTGCCATCAAGGACGAAGGATGAGGAGCCTGGGTGGGGGTGGGGGTGGGGGTGGGGGCCTGGTGCTCGTTCAGTGGCTCGTCCTCATTGCTTCTGCTGGGAGAGCTGTTCTCAGTCACAGATGGGGATACTGAGGGTCCTGGAGGGGAAGGGTCTCTCTCCCCTGCCCATCCTCTCCCTCCCTCAGGAAAGATCTCGGACCCTTCCCCTTTCAGTATGAATCGATCCCCGAGCCCTTGGGGATGGTGGATGAGCCCCTGGGGATGCTTAAACCCTGGGCACTAGTGGAAGGATGGGCCCGTTTCCTGGCGAAGGCTGTTCTAATTCCAGCTTGCACAAAACAGAGGCCAAGGAATGCCCTCTTACAACGCGATGCTGCCAGCAAGCAGGAGCTCTGATACTCACAGGGTATCCAGGGTCCCCTGGTTCCCCACGGTCTCCTCGATCACCCACGGGGCCCTAAATGAAAGGACAACAATAGAAGACTGCAGGGGGTGCCAGACCCGGGCCTCCTGGGCCACGCCCTCGGCGGAGCTCGCAGCAGCCTCCCCCCTCCCTGGCTCCCCACACGCTGGGGCTTGGGGCTCCACTCTGGCAGTGGTCCAGAGGATGGGGGGGGGGGCCTTACCCGATCTCCAGGTGGTCCGGGGGGCCCCTCAGCCTTGCCATCCTCGCCCTGTTCCCCCTGTGGACACGAAACCAGCATTAAGATGACACTCCTGCTCCTGGTGAATTTTGGGAATTCCAGACACTCCACATTGAGGCCAACAGGGCCTTCATCAGAGATGAAGAACCCAGTATACTTAGGGTTGCAGACAGAAAGACCGAGGCCAAGAGGGAAGGGAAGACATGGGGTCCAAGGCAGACCCGGGCAAGGAAGCAGGAATTCGGAACACAGGATGCTGCTCCTCACCCTCCCCTATGCTAGACTTCCCCGGGGGCTTCCCTGGGGGCTCAGACGGCAAAGAATCTGCCTGCAATGCAGGAGACCTGGGTTCGATCCCTGGCTCGGGAAGATCCCCTGGAAAAGGGAATGGCTACCCACTCCAGTATTCTTGCCTGGAGAATTCCATGGACAGAGGAGCCTGGCGGGCTATGGTCCATGCAGTCTCAGAGTCAGGCACAACTAAGTGACTATCACTTTCATTTTCAGGCTGGATACCCTGAGGCTGACACTCTCAGGCTGTCAGCCAGGATAGCTGAGCAGAGACTTGGTCACACTTGGCTTTGTAGGGGACCAGCTGCCCAGGCCTTCAACAGGGCCCTTCTGGTCTCAGAGCTTTTTCTCAGCTGCAAAATGGGGGGTAGTGGGGCAGTGAAGGGGACAGTGTTGATACCCAGGGAAGGTGGTGGGGCTTCCATGAAGTGATGCATAAGTCCCTGCACGGTGCTCAGCAGGCAGTGACAATAATTCCGACAGCTGGCAAGCGTGAGCACCGACCACCACAGTTGCACGCAGACACTCAATGAATCCTCCCAGCGCTGGGTGTGCGCCAAGTCCCTTCAGTTATGTAGAACACTTTGAACACTATGAACTGCAACCCACCAGCCGCCTCTGTCCGCAGGATTCTCCAGGTAAGAATACTGGAGTGGGTTGCCATGCCCTCCTCCAGGGGAGCTTCCCAACCCAGGAATCAAATCCACGTTTCTTATGTCTCCTGTATTGGCAGGCGGGTGCTTTACCTCTAGCGCCACCTGGGAAGGCTGAATTCTGCCAAAAGCCCTACAAAGTAGGTGATATTTTTCTCCCTAGTTTACAGATGAGGACACGGAGGCACAAAGAGGCGGTGTGAGCTGCTTAGCCATTCAGCCCTCAATGAAAGAGCCCCTTTCTCCGACCCTTGCTGGGAGAAGGTGGGCCGAGAACCTGCTTTAGGATGAACCTCCAACTCTTGATGGGAGCCCCAGGGAAGGCCCTGAGCCTCCCTAGGAGGCACTCAGCAGTCGCCCACTTGCAGGTCTTGCTCATAAGACAGTTTCCCGTCTGCAAAATGAGATTGTTATGTCTCATAGTGCTGCTCTGATAACCCAGGAAGCAGAGGCATGGTAAGCTCTCAGCACAGAGAGAAGAGGCTCTATAGAAATTGCTGTTGTTGATAATGATAACAGCTGGGAGGATGGGTGGCAGGGAGGTGGTCAGAGAGACTGGGGGAAGAGCAGAGTTCAGAGCCAAGGTCCTTGGGTCATGGCAGGCCACCCCGGGCCCCGGTCCGCCCGCAGGACAGGTGGCTGGAAGCCACGTGCCAGCTACAAGGAAGGTGCAGGCAGAGCCTGAGGGCTCAGCATGATCTAACCCCAGACAATTAGTGTCACCTCCCATGGGGGGACATGCTGGGCAGGCGGCTCAAGCCAGGGCACCTCCAAGCCCCCTGGCTGCTGGCAGGGACTGAAGGGGAGGTCTGAGAGGCAGGAGAAAGGGGACAGTCCTGGGGGCTGGAGCCTGTCCCGGGCCGAATCAGTCCTGAGGGCTGATGGCCGTAAGCCTTGGCCTGGGGCCTCTGTGGCTCCTGTGGGCAGAGACGGAAGGCAGGAGAGTAGGCCTGAGGACTAGAACCAGCTGTAGGCAGGAAGCGGGGGTGGGTGGCTGGCCTGAGAAGCAGGGATTCCCTCTCCGCCCTGAACACTCTCTATGGCTCCTTGTCCCAAGGCTCCATCTTCCTGTGAAGGGAGAGAGCTGGACTGGGGGGCTTTACCTACTGTTTACCTAGTGGGTTCTGTGTGCCAGGCCCTTCATGAGGCATGTTTCATAGAATCCATATAACACGCTTATGCTGCTGTGACCATTGGTCCCATTTTACAGATGAAGAAACTGAGACCCAGGGGAGGAAGGGTCTTAGCCAAGGTCACACAAGAATCAAAGCAATGACTGGGCCAAAAGCTAGCTATACAGATATCTCCCTCTCCTACCCGCCACACATTGTAGCTGAATTTTGGGGATGCATTTTTAGCACCCCAAAACGAAGCCTCCCATTCCCCCTTTCTCCTTGTTCCCAGAGTCCTATCCCATCTCCAGTCCCTTGGGCCACTGCCTTTGAAGATAGACACATGCCCCAGAGGGAAGCCCCAAGTTGAACAATATATTGGTTCATCTAAACGTCTTGTTTCTGACTGGAAATGCGAGGCCTGGCATCAGGCCTGGTCTGAATCCTGGTCCTACCATACCCCGCGCTGATCCTGAGCTAGTCCTATAATGTCAAGGAGACTCTTTCTCCACCTGTCGAGTGGGACCCGGACACCTCTGTGCCAGGGTCATGGTGATGAGTGTGAAGAAATCCTGGGGAGGAGGTCTGCCCTGGGGGGTCTCCCCCAGGAACCTGCTCTTCCTCCCTCCCTAGTGCCATCCCGCTGTGACTAGTCAGATATTCATTCACGTGGCGGTGGTGGTGTTCAGTCACTCAGTTGTGTCCAACCCTCTGTGACCCATGGACTGCAGCACACCAGACTTCCCTGTCCTTCACCATCTCCTGGAGTTTGCTCAAACTCATGAGCAGTGATACCATCCATTGAGTCAGTGATACCATCCAACCATCTCGTCCTCTGTTGCCCCCTTCTCTTCCTGCCTTCACTCTTTCCCAGCATCAGGGTTTTTTTTTCCAATGAGTCGGCTAGCTCTTTAGGGCATCATTTCACAGCCCCCAACTCAGAGATGAGAACATACTAAATATTAAATCATTATAATAACCATTATAAATCCATAAACACCTGTTGGTTAGCAGATGAGTGACTGAACTCAAAATAATACCATAGAAGTCAGAAAGTGCATCTGGCTGACATATATGTGATGTCCTGCTTAGCTTCATGTGCCCAAGGTACCCACCCACTTCACAGATGAGGCAATCAAGGCTTGGGGAATCCTGGGGCCCCTCCCAAGGCCGCAGCAGACTCAGGGCAGATTTGGGGTTAGGATCTAGTTCTCAGCAGGCACAGGGACTACTTCTGGGGCCGTGGATGGCCCAGAGTGAAGGCACCCTCTTGTTTCAGGCTTCGTGTTAACCCTTTCTGTGCCAGCCCTGGCAGACTGTGAGGGCCGAGGAGGGACTCGGGGTCCTGTGTGCGGCTTGTGTGGCTTCCTGTGGCATGTGTCAGAGCCTGTGGGCCCACTCCGATTGCAGAGCTATTCTTCTCCAAGCAGGAGGAAGGGGCCAGCTGGATGGCAAGCTAGGCCAGGGTGATTCACTCAACAGCGGGATGTAGTTAGTGGGGAGCTGACTCGGCAAAAGGGCAAGAGAAAGGAGGCTTGGGGAGTTGGGAACAAGGATTTCGCGGTGGGCGGTGGGGTGGGGTCGGGGGCGCCCGATAGGAGCCTGTTCCCACTGAGCCATCAGGGGAAGAGGGAGAAAGGAAGGAGGGACTCCGCTGATGTAAGACCCAGAAACTTGGGTCCTAGGCTAGCTCGGTGCTGACCCTCAGACCTGTAGGATCCACATCCCCACCTACACAGTGGGGAGGGGTGTGGCCATCAGTGAGGTTCCTTCCACCACTTCCTGTCTTCTGTTGAATCTGGAGCCAAGGGGTGGGGCCTGGACACACCTTCCTTCTGCCTGGGCGGTTCCTGGCCTTGAAATGCTGGTGCTTCTCACTCATCATCCCAAGCCCTCCCCCGGCTCTCGCTGGGTGATCTCATTCACAAGTGAGGCTTTGCTCCCCCAACTTCACACAGATGACTGATGTCCATTTCCCCTGCTCAACTGGAAGCCCCAGGAAGGCAGCAACTGTGTCCATTTTTGTTCTGGTGCCAGGCACAGAGATGACACCCGAGATACCTCTGCTCAATGTAGGTCTAATGAGTCCTGCCTGAAGGCCACAGCCAGGATGACACTGGGCTCTGGGCTGACCACGGTGTGGACAGGGGTGAGCCATGAACCCACGCTAGCCCAGCCACAGTGGCCCCAGGACTCGCTCCCAGCAGCCCCAGATATGGAAAGCAGCTGCCACCCAGGACCAGACACCCACCTTTTCACCCTTGGGGCCAGGAGGTCCGAGGGGTCCCATGATGCCTTTGTGTCCCTGCAAGAAATAAGACGGCAGGGGGTGAGAGCACGGGGGAGGGAGGAGTTGGGAGGAGCAGAGGAGGAAGGATAAGAGCTCAGAGGTGGAGACACTCTGGGCTGTGCGATCAGGTCCTGGCTCTGTCCCAACGTGCCGTGTGACTCTGAGCAGGCTCAGAGCCTCTCTGAGCAATGGCCTCCTGGACACGCCATGTTGGTCCCAGACACTCCTCTAAGGGGTGTTTGCTTGAGTGGCTGAGGCCTCTGCTCATGCATCTTGGAGCAGACCTGGGTCCAGATCTCAGCAGAGCCCCTAGCTGTGTCCTCCTGGGCAGAGGCAGGGGGCAAATGCTTGCCTCAGCAGGCTTTCCCAGGCCGGGGTGAGGCCTGAAGATGCAGACCCCCACCTTGGGCTCCCAGCACCCACTCTCCGGCTCCCCTCTCCTTTGCCCTCTGCCTCTCTTCCTCCTCCTTCTCTTTCAGACACTGCATCCCACCGTCAGGCTTCAGAAGCTGTCGGGCCTTGCACACACATTGTTTTGGCTCCCCGAGCCTCAGTTTCCCTTTCTGAGCAAGCCGCATGCCGCTCTGAGGCCTCACCTCCCAGATGTCTAACATGGGTTTGGCTCAGCTGCCTCTAAGGGGTGTGGGGTGGGGGTGGGGGTTGCCAAATTGGATGCAAAAACAGGCTCCGACCCACCACTTCCTCAGAGAGCAGTTGTGAAGTTCAGACACGAGGTGTGTGCGGCACCCACCATGGGAAAGAAAGACTTAGCGAGGCCAGGGATTCAGGGGAGGTCTCTGTTCACCCCAGCCCTGTCTGGCCCACTGGTGGTCGGTGGACCCAGGTGTTCCTGGGGGCCAGGGAGACCATGAATCTGTGTGGCCCTCGGCTGGGAGGAGGTGGGGGCAGTGGCCGAGGCGGCCTGAGTCCAGGCCTGCAGGGCAGAGTTCCAGAAAGTGGGGAGGTGAGAGCTCCTTACGTCGTAACCGGCCAGTCCCGGCTCTCCTTGGGCCCCCATCCGTCCTGGAGCACCCTGTGAGGGGAGAAGACCCCAGTTGGTACCCAGTATGCCTCTCTCAGAAGGAACGCGGACACTGTCTCTCCCACAGGCTCCCGCCCACTTCAGCCCAGCAGCCTGGCACGTCCGCTCTGCTCAGAAGCCGGTCCGGAGACCGAGGTGGAAAGCAAGCAGCTCTCCGGAGCACTCCTCCTCCCCCAGCCCTTCCCTCTTCCAGCTCCAGAGGTTTAGAGAGCCAGTTGCTAAATTTTCCCCAATTTTGTGAGCCAATTATTAAATAAAACCATGATGAAAAGTTAAATTATATGAACTTACAGATAAATCAATTATATTAAAAACACAGATGATAAATATCCCACACTCATCTCTTCCTAATTATTTTATGACATTTTGTTGTTATCTAGGCTCATGAGGATATTTCTGTTGATTGAATCTGTGTGGCGGAAACACTGTTATCCCTGGGTAGCCGGTATGTGCAGGGGAACAGTTCCAGGACCCCCTGTGGATGTGGAACCCTGGGGACACAGACCGACGCTACCAGCTAATGGAGTTTTCTCACACATCCCCTCCAAGTCTGCCTTCAGTGACATCATGCTGGTAGCTGGAAATCGGCTACCGTGGGAGCATTTACACCACAGAATCTTGCAAATTCCATGAACCGGCACAGCTGTTTATCGGCGCACATCGGCGCATAGCTCAGAGATGCCGCGTCAGCCTTGTCTGTCCCCTTCCCTCGCTTCCTCTTGGGGTCTTCCTCCTGCTGCAGTGATCAAACCCTTAAGGGGCCCTTCCTTCAGGGCAGGCCAGCAATGGGCTGGACCACCCTCAGGGTCACCCAGGTGATCTGCAGTAGCTTCATCCTGCTCCCCCATGAATCTATTTCCAAGGGGAAAAATCCTTGTCCAATAAAAATACCCCCAAGGGTCTTGTCCCCTCCCCACACCCTGACAGCAGGACTTGATAATCAGGGGTTATAAAGGGCTTCAGAAGATCCACAGACCCCCTTCAAATGGCAAGAAATTCTGTGCTGTATGTACTTTACAGGGGGAGGGAGCTTCTGTAGGTACCCAAAGGGATCCATGATTCCAAAGATGTGGCTGGGAGGGCAGACACAAAGTGAGGTGGGCAATGCTTTCCTCTCTGCACTTGGCTCCATGACCCTCACCCCAGCCACCCAGAGAGTTCTCACCGTTGGTCCCAGGCTGCCCCGGGACCCTTTAGGGCCTGGGGTGCCAAGGGGTCCAGGATCTCCAGGGACGCCCATCTCACCCAGCTGTCCTTGGTAGCCCTTGGCACCCTGCAGTGGAGGAGAGACAAGGTGTTGCCAGGTGTCTGCAGAGGGGAGGGGAGGGCGGGAGCTAGGGGGCAGGGACATGACCGATTCAGGTGGGAGGAGGAGGGGGTCCCTACCTTGGCTCCCGTCCGGCCCTTCTCGCCTTGCTTCCCTGGTTTTCCTTCAGGACCCTGAAAGGAAAAGAGGGGAAGAGAGAAAAAGATGAGCAATGAGAGGGAACTGAGGGAGATCCACAGATTTGCAGAGCATGAGGTCTCGAGGCAGACTGCCTGGGTTCAAACTGATTCTGCGCTCAACGCCCCTGTGACCTTGAGCATCAGCATACTTCCTGCGATCTACATCTTTGCCAAGTAGGGGCAGTGGCGGTATTGGCCTCACAGAGCTGACAGCTCTGGGCCTGACAGTCTCAAGGTCTTTTGCTTCTCCAGTAATTAAATACAGCGTGGCCTCAGTCATGGGCCAGGTACTGCATCTGAACTCTGTATCATGTTTTGTGCAATTCTGGCCACAGCGCTGGGAGGAAGGGATTGTTTATCCCATGTTAGAGCTAAAGAAACAGTCTCGGGGAGACGGAGACCCTGTGGACACTTATCACCCAGCTAGGTAGAATGAAATGTGGATTCTTACTTTCTGGGACACCCCTTTTCCTAAGCTGGTCCTGTCTGGGCAATTGTGAGTCATGATTACAGGAGCTGGTGGCATTTGCCAGTGGGCTGAGGTGACTGCAATGGCTGATTCCCCATCAGCAGGGGGAATGAGTCAGGGACAAAGAATGCGGTCCAGGGCCAGGGAGACAGGAGTCTCCCCCAGGACAGGGCAGCCTGCTGGCCGCTTGTTCTGACAGGCCCATCTCCAGCTGGGAGCATCCCCAATGGTGTGGGAAACCCTGAGTAAGGGTGAGAGCATCCAGTGGGGTGAGACTGTGGGGCCAGAATGAAGACATTTGCTGGGCCCCCATCCATATAGATGTATTTCTGGAAAGGCCCTGATGGCTCATAAAATTCTATTTTTAAATCCTCCACTGTTTCCAGGCCACAGAGTGGGAGATTCCTGTTCTGCAGCCTCAATGCCAAAGACACTCAAATACAGGCCTCTCATCACCTCTGCCACCCGACACACACTCAGTCTGGCCCCAGCGAACCTCTTTCCAGTCCCAGCGTAGGAGAGTTGGCCGTGACAGTGAAATATGGACAGAAACACTGCAACACCACCACGGACACCATCCCCACCCCCAGATCCACTGTCATACCCCTGCCTCGGCCACCACCATCACCAGTGCATCAGTCCCACCACCATCATCAGCCCCGCCATCATCACCATCACCATGCCATCATCACCACCACCATCATCATTATCACGACCACAACTGCCATCATCAACCCCACTGTCAGCATCACCATAACCACCGTCCTCTTCACTAACATCAATACCATCCCCTCCATCATCACACACTAACACCATCATCACCACTGCCACCAGCGTCATCATCATTCCCATCACCATAGCCACCGACACACCAACATCAGTACCACCACCATCATCATCCCATCATCACTACCATCGTCATCCCATCATCACCATTCCCACCACCACCACCATCTCACTGACAAACACCATCGTCATCACTACATCATCATCACCATATCATCATCATCACCATTCTCACCACCACCACCACACTGACACCATCATCACCACCATGCCCATCATCATCACCATCGCCATGACCACCGCCATCATCCTCACTATTGCCATCACCACTATGTTCATCACTATCATCACCATCCCCACCATCATCACTATGTCATCACCACCACCAGCTTCAGCCACGTCCTCCTCCGTACTCATAATGTGCTATATTTCTAGTTCATTTTATAAAGTGCTTTCCTATCCAAAGTTTCATCAGTTCTTTAGATGAAAAATCCAAGGCTGAGAGAGAGGCAGTGATGCGCCTAGAGTCACAGTGATAGTGGATGCTCGAGCCAGAACTCAGCCTTTGGGCTCTTAGGTCAGGGCTATTTCTGCCACATGTTTCTGCCCATTCCACAGTCGTGATGCTCAAAAGTTCACTAAGAAAGAGCTCCTGGTACACTGGAACTCAAAAACGATCTTAGCACGTGTTCTTCCAAAGCCTTCATCATACCAAAGGGGTGACCCAGAGAGGGCAAGAACAAGTGAAAGGTCACGCAGCAAGTTGCTGATGGAGAACTGGACCAATGCCTCTCCTGCTAATTTCAGTGTGGCCGAATGTGGGGGGTGAGCAGGATGAGGTCAGCAGGGTCCAGGTTTGTGTAGGGCACAGCAGACAGACCAAGGAGAGTGACATTATTCCTGTGGGCACTAGGAAGGTACGGGAGGGACACAGGTTTGTGCTCTGCAAAATGCTCCAGTGAAGGAAGGATAGAAGCACAAGATCCTTTGATGGCTGCTGTCCAACGACCTCCCACCCAACCGCCGGAAGGCACGAGAGTATTATTCTAACCCAGGAGCCACAAATGCTGGCACACAGCTGTGCACACTCACCCGGACGCCAGTGATGCCAGGAGGGCCGGGGGGCCCGTCCTCGCCCTTCAGCCCCTCTTGGCCCTTCTCGCCACGTTCACCATCAGGCCCGGGGTCACCCCTGTCCCCCTGGGGTGGAAAGACATGAGGAAGGAAGACAGAGAGAGAATAAATTAGTCACTAAGTCCATCAGAGGTGCCAAACCTCAGGGCTCCATTGGGATGTCCAGAGCTGACCAGACCCTGGATTCCCCTGATGGCTCAGCCCAAAGGGTCAGCTTGGCACAGATAGCATGCGGTACATGACGTCGTCCAGGGGCTCTGCCTTAGGCCAAGGAGCCGGCCAATCAGAGGGAAGAGAGGATCTCAGCCACGCCCACCCTGTGGAGAGGAGGGACAGGCTGGAGGGCCGAGATGTTTTCTCTCCAGCCCTGTAGACACATTGGGAGAAGAAGAGCCTTAAAAAGCTTAAGGAAATTTTTATAAAGGAAAAAATTCAGCCGATTCAGCCTCTCGGAACAAACTCTCTCCATGTTTCTGAGTTGTATTTTCAACCCTTGTTTACACAAAACCATTTACAACAAGCAAAAAGTAATAGCTTCAATGGCTACATCCCAGGCTCAGAGCGCTAGAACAACTGTTCCAAAGCAATGAAATTAGTTAGTAAATTTAGCTTTAAAGGCTTAATCCAATTGGACTGCACGTCTCCATCTATTGTTTTTCTTAAATGTCTTACTCCATTTACTGCGGGTACGCGCTCCCTTTGCTGTCTGCTCCGAACAGCTCTCATTTTCCCTGGCTGCAATGCATTCCCTCTGTTGGGTGGGTGGCGGTGAATGCTTACACAGCACTTGTCATTTCAGGCCGCGTTCTAGCAGGCCGGGCTGTGCCAGGATGGGGCTCTCGCCCTCGGCCCCCGTGAGCAAAGCAGGTGCAAGGGCTGCAGGATGGGCATGGGTGCGGGGAGGAGCAGGGCAGCAGGGGCCTGTGGCCGGTCTGCAGGTGGCTGAGCTGTGACTGGAGAGAGAAGCCCCCGAGGAAAGGGTATGAAGCCACGGGTGGGAGGAAGGGATGGGCGGAGGAGCAGGCTTGGAGAGGCAGAGAGCATCTTTGCCAGTTCTGTTTTCTGGCGCCACACTTTACGAGGGACGCTGACAGACTGGTGTGGGTCCAGCAGAAAGAGCAGGGTGCACAGGGCAAGCAGCGGGAGCCTGGGAGCCAGAGCGCTGAGAGCAGTCTGCAGGCCGGTCGCGCCAGGGCCCCAGGCTCTGGGTGTCGGCAGCTGGGGCCCAGGATGGCTGGAGCAGTTTCTAGCTCTGGTCCGAGAGGATGCCCCAGTGAGTAGGTGTGGGGGGCGATCCAGAGATGACACAGCTGAGGGAGGCAAGAGCCAAGCTGCGGTGTGGGCCAGTGCAGAACAGACCTGGGCACCAGGACAGGGCCGAGCAGGTGGGTCTCTGAGGTCCCTTCCCACCGAGATGCTCAGACTCCAAGCCCAGCCTGGCACGGAGACAGGGCTGGCCCTGACGATCCTCCTGTGGATGCTCTTGGCTCCAGAATTCCCGTTCTGGCCTGTTATCCTGGCCACCTGCTCTCCTCGCCCTCAGAGGCGGGCAGCCTGTTCCAGGTGGCTGGGCTGGCTTTCTGCGAGGGGCCCTAGCCTGGGCCCTGCAGGGACACTGGCTCCAAGAACTGCCCAGACCCCCAGAGCCTGGGTTCCCACACACCCAGTGGTGGATTCCATGCAGAAAGGGCTCTGGGGGTAAAGGACTAGGGTCCCAGAGTCCAGGACATCTGTCAGTGCTCAGAAGGGTGTTTACAAGATGCCCAGCTCAACCCTCGATATTTACAGATGGGGAAACTGAGGCCCAGAGAGAGGTAGAGACTTCCTAACGCCACATGTGAGTTCACGGCAGAGCACAGGTAAGACCCTGGGTTCTGGTTCTTCTCACTCCAAGGTTCTCTGCTCAGGGGACAATACCTCCTTCCCGGCTATTGGATTCAGATCTCAACAGTTGTTGACTTGGGCAAGTTTCCTCATTTGCAAAATAAGCATCAAAGGGTTACTGTGGGGAGTGAAGGAGATAATCCATGTAAATAGCTTAGCATAGCATCTAGTGCCCAAGCGCTGGATAAACGTGAGCTATTAGCAGGAATCCCTGTCATGGTTGCCACCATCAGCTGGTCGTCAGCAAACTCAAAAGAGATAATCAGCATAAATGAATGATAAAGTGCTGTGCATGTTTGAGAGGCTGTTTTCACCATGAAGGTGATGCTTGGACGAATGCCATGAAGGGAAATAGATTCTCTCCTGGAGTCACTCCAGGACCCAGGAAGACGCTGTGCATGCATGCTAAGTTGCTTCAGCTGTGTCCGACTCTTTGCAACCCCATGGCCCATCAGCCTCCACTGTCCATGGGATTCTCCAGGCAAGAATACTGGGGTGTGTAGCCATTCCCTTCTCCAGCGGATCTTCCCAACCCAGAGATTGAACTAGATTCTCCTGCATTGCAGGCAGATTCTTTCCCATCTGAGCCACCAGGGAAGCCCAGACACCACACATCTGCATGACTGCTCCAGCCCTAGGTAGAATTGGCTTTGGAGGGAGTGGGAGAGGAAGCAGTAGGACCCTGGAGCCTCACAAGTGAGCAGCAATGACTGTGTGAGGCACCCAAGCCTGGAAGATCCCCTCCCACCCCAGCTCAGCAAAGATTCCAAGGAGATGAAAGGTGACTGCCCAGAAGTGGAGGAGGCCCCCACACACCATCCCTTGGTTTCCTCATCTGTCAAATGGAGGCGGTAATGAATCCAGCTCGGAGGGTTGCTGGGAGAATTAAATGGGTTAATTCATCTAAAGCTCTGAAGGCAGGTGACGCAAGCGTACTGAGTGTGCAAAGCATTTTAGCCAGAATGTTCATCGGCATCATCGCAATTCATGCAGGCACTTGTCAAAGAGTGTGGAGAGGCCATCAGCTGCTCTGGGTCTCTGGAGCCAGACCCTAGGATGCAGCAGGGCTGGAGGTGAGAGAAGGCAGACAGATGGCAGACACGGAGTGCTCTCAACCTTTCGGGCAAAAGGCAGGCAGATGGGGAGCCAGCCAGGGGCCTGTCACCTAGGCATCCTGGGGACGGGGCAATGCAGGCCCAGAGAAGGGGGTGCTTATCTGAGGTCATAGGAGAATCAGTGGTGACCGAGGGAATCCTGGGATGTGACACTTGGAAGCCTGGGCTGGGCAGCTGACAGGTCAGCCCTGGGAAAACCCACCGAACAATAGTTCAGGGCTAGGTCAGGGGTGAGGGCCAGGGACAAGCCAGGGCTGGAGGTGGGGACTGGAAGGTCAGAGAGCGATGCCCACCTGCCCTGGGGTTTGGGGGAGCCCTAGCACCTCCTTAAGGCCCCAGCATCTGTGGCTGACAGATGAATCTCAGCAGCAGGGCTGAGATGGGCCCACATGCTTTGGTGCCATCGAGCCCTGGGTTTGAATTTTGGATTTTCACTCACAGCCATAGACTCTGGATGAATACACTTCAGCCTGAGCCTCAGTCTCTTCACCTTTAGAATGGGCGCATGGTGCAGAGAGGTAGCCGAGTCTTAGGTCTTGCCTGTGCCAGTTACTAGCATTTGTCCTTGGACATGTTGCTTAACCTGAGTCTCAGTTTCTCATCCAAAGACAGGACTTACCCCATAGCACTGATCTAAGTGATACATACAAAGGGCTTAGTGTAGTCCCTGAGAGCCTGTGACTAGTCCTCCAGAAATAGTGGCTGTGAGTCATGGGTGGTGATTACCCATATCAAAGCTGCTGGCCCGGTACCACCTTGAGCCAAGAGAAGCTGCAGTCTTGAGGAGAAAGGCGGCAGTGAGGAGCAGAAGGTGGGGTTGGTTCCCAGTCCCACCTGAGCAGGGAAGGGAACGGGCGCTAGGCAGGGCTCACCCCTACACAGCCTGCACGCCCTAGAAGCTGAAGGACTGAACCCAGAGTTTATGAGAACACAGTGCTTCTGGGGGAATACCTGGGTATTGGATGGGAGGGTAGTGGGCCCAGAGGCAGGAGGCGGCCCCAGAATATTCCCTCTCCCCCAGACTCTGCACCAGAAGGACACTTACCTTCAGCCCGTCAGGCCCTGCAGGGCCACTGTCGCCCTCGAGGCCCGGCTCTCCCTGGAAAGGGCAGTGGGCAAGATGAGGAGGCATTATTGGGGAGGGGGTCCCAGTGTGGTTTTATTTCCTCCCCCGCACTAGGGCAAGACCCCAACCCCTGATCTCCTCTAGCAGTGCCCTGGAATGCCTGGCACAACAAGGAAGCGGTGGAACAGACCCCCAAACCACAGCCTGTTCTGTGTGCAGGGTGGGGTGGGGTAGGGGCTACCCAAGATAGAAAGTACTGGTCCTGTGTCCAGGGGGGCTGGTTGGACTGGGGAGGTGAAGCCTACTGGTTGAACAGGCTTTGATGTCAGACCTCGATGCCCCCACTGGGCTCCCGTGCATGGTGGTCTGGCCACGAGCAACCTCCATAGCCCCCATGGGTGTCTGTTTCCTCATCTGAAAATGGGCTGATGTAGTTCCTTTAAGGGTTCCTCTGAGAGCCAGTATAAGATGATAGTTGTTAGATATATTCTTCTGGGAATTTGGAGTGAGGCTTCATAAAACACCTTGGTGGAATCCCATTTCTCAGATGAGGAAAGTGAAGCCATTTCTCAGACTTTCTTGCCAGCAAGTTTGGGAATGATACGAAGTCCCTGAATCTGCATCTGATCTTCAGTCAGGTTCCCTGCTTGCCTTTCTAGCTCCAGAGATGCCTCTGGATGCCTCAGGTCTCTAACGGGCTGTCAGACAAAGTTTGTGTCTCCCTCTGCTTGTTCAGAGCTATTCAGCATCTGAGCTGGAAGGGGCCTCGGAAGTCATCAAATGCAGGAGTGGCACAGACGGACAGGTGTGTAGATTCCATCCTTGATGCGTCCATGGCAGGCATCACCAATCCACCTACTAGCCATTCCTCCTGTGTCCCTAGCAGACATCACTAATCGATCTACTAGAATGAGGCTCCATGAGGACAGGGCCTTCTGTTACTCATTGCTGTGAAGTGCCTGGCACATAGTGGGCATCAAGTGAGTGAACGTCATACTCATTCCCAGTGAGCCCAGATGGAGCCTCAGGATCCTGCTTAACATGGCACTCCAAGAAACTACACTGCTCAATTTTCATTGACAGACAAGCCATCTGAAGGCTTCAAGCTCCACACTCATCCTCTAGTGCCCTGTGGCCTTCTCCTCTCATTTCATGTCTTAGCTCTGTTTGTGGACCCTCTTAACTTTAGGCAGCGAGTAACAGGAGGCATGGGGAAAGGGACAAATGAGAAACTGGATCGGGTGCTCGGTGCCCGCATTAACCAAGCCCTCCACACTAACTCTCCCTCACTCCTGGGCCCCACCTTCCCCCATCCATAAGGCGCTAGAAGATGCTTGCTCTGTATCCCTCACAGCACCCCAGAGTCCACATTTAGGCAGAGACCTTATAATTCAAGCACAGGGCATAGACAGATGGGTGCAGAGATGTCCCAAAGCTTCTCAAAGGAAGCCAAGCTCTGTGGGTTTCTTTTGGTAAAAGGAAAGATAACCTTCCACATAACTTTCCATGGGACAGGGTGATAATAGGTGTTTATCAATAAAAACACTTGGAGGTCAAATAAGTTTGGAGATTCTGGATCCCCCTCAAAGAACCCCCAATTTCTTGGTTGCAGGCCTTCTCAGAGCCTTGAAAATGTTACCGCTAATGTGTAAGAGGGAACACCGGGCATGCAGTCTCAAATATTTTGACCACAGAATGTTTTTCTCTGCAGAGCACCACTGAATTGCAGAAATGCTGGCCTGCCAAGAGGCAGGCTGGATGCAGCTGTAGAAATTCGTGGTCTGTTTGTACAGTTGAGGAAACTGAGGCTCAGGGAAGCTGAGTAAAGGCCCCCCACCCCCTCCACTAAATACCAGGGGGGATGGGGAGGGGGACTTTCCAGGGAGAATCAATTTGCTTTGACTTACCCGCTGCCCAATGAGGCCCTGCTCCCCAGGGATGCCAAGAGGCCCAAGGTCACCCTAGGAGAAGCCAAACACAAATCCATGGGTAGGAAGGTAGGACCAGCCCCAGCTCTCACCCTACCTTCTTATTCTCATCGGTTCTGATGTGGGGAAGCAGGGGTGGGACCAAGGAAGTTCCTTCTTCTCCAGGACCAGAGAGAAATTGTGAAATGCCAACCAGAGCGCCTGTTCCCAGTAAACCCTGGGCATGTTCAGGACCACCACTACCACACCACCATCACAGCTTAGCTCACACGTACATAGCTCTGCTTCGGTGCTTTTTTATTTCACACAGCTAATTGTCAGAACAGCCCTGCCGGGGAAGAAGTCAGCTTTTACAAATGAGGAGACTGAGTGACTACTGGTTAAGTAACCAGACTGAGCTCATGAAGCTACTGACAGCTTTAGGATCCAAACCCAAGCAGTTAGTTTGGCTCCAGGGAGAATCAGATGCAGAGACAGCAGCTCAGAGGCTGATCACCTTCTTAACCCCTGAGAGCCCTGGAGAGAAACCCAAACGAGGAAGAGGCCCTAAATGAACCAGAGTGCATGTCCCTTGTGCATGTGTGTGGGCTTAGTCACTCAGTCCTATCTGCCTCTTTACAATCTGCCAGGCTCCTCTGTCCGTGGGATTCTCCAGGCAGGGATACTGGAGTGGGCTGCCATTTCCTCCTCCAGGGAATCTTCCTGACCCAGGGATCAAACCTGCTTCTCCTGTGTCTACTGGCAGGCGGATTCTTCACCAGTGAGTCACCTGGGAAGCCCTAAACGTCCCCCACCTCCTCCGAAAGACCGCAGAAGGGTCTCTGTCATCTGGAGGTTTCCAAGCTACACTCTCTCCCTGCTGGTGTCTGCAGGCACAAGGAGGAGGCGGAGCTCTGAGTTCCCCAGCCCTGCCCTAACCAGAATCGTCCCATTTCTATCTGTCTTATACATGGGGTAGTTTCTTGCATTATTCAAGCAAAAGATTCTGAAACTAAGTCAAGACTGAAGTTCCAGGCCTCCGAGCCCCGCACGGGGAGCAGGTCCTCTTCCAACAGCAGGGCGGGGACGGGGTCTCCCGAGAGCCCAGGGATCAATGGGCTCCTGTTTCCCCACAGGTAATGAGGGGCACCGGCGTTGAAATGCAGATGCTATCACAGGAGGCCAGGAGGTCCGGCCGCCCCAGCATGGGGCAGGTGCCAGAGAAAACACTGCCAGACCCGGGGGGGCGGGCAGCGGCAGGGGCTCCAGGCCGGCTGGGCCATCTGCTGTGGCCATGGCCAGGCCCTACTCCCCAGCTAGGAGCACAGAGAACCCATTATCCCAGGCACAAGAAAGGCTCGTTTCTCTTCCACGGAGAGGACGTGGCCGCCAGCTGGGAGTTGGTTTCAGCAAGTTATTTTTCTCTTCTTTCATCCCCCCTTACCTTCATGCCAGCTTCCCCAGGAAGGCCCGGTTCTCCCACTGCACCTGGTGGTCCCTGCAAAAAAAAGAAAATGGCATCGGTCCATTCTCGAGCAAGGACTGGTCCCTGGTTGCTAGGGGAAGAGATCACTGAGGCAGGCTCAGAGCGGGCAAGGGACGAGCCCGAGGCTGCACACCCTGAGATACCCAGAGCTGGGAGCAGGCTGCAGCCTTTGGGAGCTTAGAACTGGGACCAGGCAAGGGGAAGGGTGGTTGGGCCCAGACTGTGGAGCCTTGGGGCTACCCAGAGGCTGCCGGAGCCCTCGCCCCCCCTACGAGTGTGGTTGACCACAGTAGGAGCCCTTGGCAAGCGTGGAGAGGAAAATTTCATGATTCACATAACAACAGGGGAGGGAGCCAACAGATGCTGCATTCAGGGCTGAGGGATTCCAGCCTTTCCTTCTCTCTGCAGCCGGGCCAGGAAGACAAGGGTGGGAGAGATCCCCGAGTTATCATCATTAGCATGGCCATAGCCCCTGCATAAACCTGAGGGCTCAGTTTTCTCCCCTGGAGAAGGCAGGGGTGCCTGAGACCCCTTGCAAGCTCCTTGCTGCAAGACCTTAGGAGGACTGCTTCTGCAGTCAAACCTCCATGTCAGGGTGAAGTCCCAGCAGGGTCAGGGTGGGGGGTATTGCTGCTCTCCAGGGTGCCAAAAAAGAGGCACTGCCAACCCCCCATGAGGGTCCTGGCATGCCTGCATCCCACCCGCTGCCCCTGGGCTGGGGAGCCCACCTCCACCCCCTCTGGCGTCATAGTGGATCTACCCTCTGCCAAGACGTCTCCCCACCAGTGCCTGCAGGACACAGGACAGGCAGCCCCGAGGAGAAGGGCCGGGAAGGGCTGATTCCTCCCCAGCAAGACCACGGGGCGAACACGGGCCTTCGGCACTTACCTTGGGTCCCATCTCTCCTGGAGGGCCAATTGGCCCCTGGGGTCCCTGAGGGCCCTGGAAGATAGACAGACACACAGACAGTCGGGAGAAGCCAGCCTGGGCCCTCTCTGGGGTCCGAGATTTGGTAGTGCAGTCTGGAGGGACGGGTGAGGGAGAGGACCATGGAACCCGGGACTCTGCGGTCTCACCCCCACCCCTGCCTCACTGAGGACCCTGGTCCTGAGCTCACTCCTCACCCGCATCCAGCGTCACCCCCGCCTGTCCGCTGGCACCCTCTCCTAGGCATCTCCGAAGACTCAGCGCGGCCTCCCCTGCTCAGAACCCCCTGGCTGGCTCCTGAGCCTCACTCACTGTGCCCTTGGCCTGGAACACCATTTCGCCCACCCATTGTTCCAAAGGGCATCTGCCCGAGCTTCTAGATGTGGGCTCCTCAGCCTCCAGTCCTCCCCCTGTCCCCTAGATCCCTCCTCCCAAGCCCCAAGACGGTGCTCTCTGCGTCACCATCAGTACAGCCACAGCCTCTTCATGGGGCTCCCCAACACAGGGTATAGCTCCCCCCAGAACCCACCCTTCCAGGGAGATCTCCTGAAAGGTCCCCTCTGTTCCCATCCCCTCAACAGCTTCCTGTTGCCTCTGGGACAAAGAACTAAGTCCATCCGTGGCTCTGGGTGACTGGCCCCTGTGACCTCATCCTGCCTTCCCCGAGGTCCGGCTCTGACCGCACCAGCCATGCTGGACTCCGCAGGGCCCCGACAGCATGTCAGTTTATCCGCATGCCTTCTCCCTCCTTCACAGGCCTGAAGGACTCTGTTCCCTCCACTTTGTAGTGTGCTGAGCATTCTCTACACACTTCCTTATTTCATCCTCACCATAGGGTGGCAAAAGGAACCATTATTCCCATCTTACTGGCAAGAAAACTGAGGCTGGAAGGCAAGGGAGCTAGACCCAATCTAGAGCCCCGAACTTCCCCAGCCAGTGTTCTCTCCCTGACCCGAGGCCTATCCTTAGGGGTGGTAGAATCCCACACTGCCCCTCTCTAACCCCTCTCCTGGTCTCATCACAGAACAACACCCCTGCCCACACCCGGCAGGTGAGGACGCCGCTGAGACCAGCTGGCCAGGGCCAAAGATGCAAAGAGCGAGGGGACGGGCACTTACCGGTTCTCCTGGGAGGCCCTTGGCGCCTGGGGGACCGGAGGGACCCGGGAGGCCCTGCAGGGACAAAGCAAGCTGACCTCAGTCCCTCCCTGGCCTACTGCGCCCTGCCTGGCCCCCGGGTCTCAGTCAAGCTGTCGTATCCAATGAGGGTCCTGCCACGTGACAGATGGGAGCCTGAGTCCCAGAGGGGAACAGACAGGCTGGAGGGTCTTCAGGGCAGGAGTGGGCAGCTAGAACCTTCGGGATTCCCAGAGCAGGATGAGAAAGGGGGCTAACGGGGCTATTTCCTCCCTGCCAAGTCCCACAGAGGGACGTCCACGAACTGGCGGTGCTACTTACAGGAAAGCCGCGTGTGCCCAAGTGGCCCCGCTCGCCAGCCACGCCCTGGAAACACACGCGGGCTGTTAGAAGCACGGATCACAGAACAGGGAGTGGGGAGAGGGGCTGGCAGCTTTGGCCTCACATACCTGCTGCCCAGGCTGGCCCAGTCTGCCCTGTGGTCCTGGCGGGCCCTGCAGGAAGCCAAGCATGAGGAGGGGAGTGGGTGCTGGGGAGGACTCTTCCCTGAGAAGGGACTCTTGCTTCCATGGGAGATAGAAGGAGCCCCGGGGGTCACCGCATACACGCCCCTCCCCAGTGTGCAGGGGGGCAAACTCGGGGGTGTGGCTGGCCAGTGGCCAGGAGTTCTGGGTCGAAAACAAAGGACCCCTGCATCCCTATGGGGGTGGAAGCCGTCTCAGCCATCAGGGACCCTGGAAGGGCTTGGGGAGTCAGGGGCCAGGCCCGATTCCACCTCGCTCTCTCTCATCCTTGCCTCCTCTGTCTCTCTGAGTCTGATGGCTCATTCTACCTTCTCTGCCCCAACGCTGGGGGCATGCCAGCCCCAGGGAGGGTGGAAGGTGAGCTCTCAGGAGCATGTCCTGCAGCCTCTCGGGGACACCCTGCTGTCCCCAAGGGGCCTGTTACAGAGGAGGCTGCGAGCCTGGATTCCTGACCCAGCACCCTGGGTCAGGAGATGAAAGGACGGGTCGGCCACGGGGGTCAGTACCTTCAGGCCCTTGGACCCCTGCTCCCCAGCTGGTCCGTCCGGTCCTCGGGGTCCCTGGAATAGGAAAAAGGGACTAGCACAGTGGACAGCAGGGGTCTCCCTTGGGCTGGGAACCAGGGGGGCGGGGCTGCTCGGAGCCTTGAGCTTTGCCCCGCACAAGCTCCACCTCCCTGCCTCCCACACACTTCCCCCGCTCAGGTGGGTCAGCCACAGCAATGTGCCTGCTGACACGGCTCTGCGGAGGGCTTGGCGTAGGTGGACGCAGTCAGAGGCCCTACCATTCTGGACTGAGCCTGGTGGTGGTATATTTAAAACCTGTTTAAAGAAACCTTGGAGGGGGAGGAGGGTGGAGGTCAGCCAGCCAACCCATTTCACAGATTCGGAAACTGAGGGCAGAGCCAAGAGACATGTGGCCATGTCCCGGCAGCCAGGTCTTCAGACTCCATCACCTGCTCTTCCCAGAGCACATGTGGGCTTGAAGCAGCTTGTGGACCATAGTCCTTGGGGGAACCTGACAGAGGGCGCCCTGGGGAAGGTCTCCACATGGTCAGACATGTGGAGCTGCCCCCTCTCCAGCCAGATGAGCAGCTACTCTGGTCCAGCTCACATGAGGAGGGGCAGGCACAGGGCAGCTGCGGCCGGAGCCTTGGGCTCAAGTCTGACCCCTGAGACCGGATGTCTGGCCCTCTGAGAACTGGGAGGCCCCTGGGGCAGGCAGACTCTCTCCTTCCCCCTCACTGCACAGATGGGAACACTGAGGCCCTGCAAGGGAGGAAATTTGTTTATGGTCCCTGGAGAAGGCAATGGCACCCCACTCCAGTCCTTTCGCCTGCAAAATCCCATGGACGGAGGAGCCTGGTAGGCTGCAGTCCATGGGGTCGCTAAGAGTCGGACACGACTGAGCGACTTCACTTTCACTTTTCACTTTCATGCATTGGAGAAGGAAATGGCAACCCACTCCAGTGTCCTTGCCTGGAGAATCCCAGGGACGGGGGAGCCTGGTGGGCTGCCGTCTATGGGGTCGCACAGAGTCAGACACGACTGAAGCGACTTAGCAGCAGCAGCATATAAGCAGCTGGTATTCCCTGCAGGGTTCTATGGGCCTCCCATAGGAACACAGATGAGGGTGCCCTGGGGTCCCCCATTGAGAACAGTGTAGTGTTTGTTCTATAGAGGGCCAGAAAGGCTGTGCTGGGTGTTGGGAAGACAAGGAGGAGGAGCCTGTGAAGGCGGCTGACCCACCCTAGCCTGGGAGTGTGGGGACCAGCCACATAAGGGGCCAGGGAGGCATCTCGGGGGAGGGGATATGAGGGATGAGAAAACAGAAAACTGAGAAATCATTTAAATATTGGACAAGGATATTTTCAGTTAATAATGGAACCAGAAAAAGTTATGATTCCTCTTATCAGCCACCTGGGGCTCCCCATGTTTCAACCCCACGTCGCAGCCTTAAATAGCGCTCACTGATGCAATCAGCCTGGGCCAGGAGAACACGGGGCTGGGAGTCTTTGCTCCTGGGGTCTCAGGCCTCCGCCCAGAACTACCAGGGGTCCGGCACTGGGCACCGTGCTGCTTAGGAAATGCTGTGTCTAGGGGAAAGTGACAGCTCCTGACTGAGCCTCAGTTATACCATCTCTGAAATGGGAATAAGAAATTGCTCCCTCAAGGAGGAAGTAATACACATGGGCAGCTCAGAACCTGGCATATAGTTAAGTTCTCAGAAGATCCGATTTTGCCAAAGGGGGCTGCAGGCTCCCTAGGTGCAGGGGCACAGAGAAATGGCTGGCCTGGGGAATCTGGGTTCAGGTCCCTCCTTAGTATAGGCAGCTTATATCAGACTGAGAATGTGCATGGGTTCAAGATGACGTTTGATTAGAGGGTGTGGGTGCAAGTCCTGGGGTTGCTGCTGGCTTGCTGCGTGACCCCAGGTAAGCCCCTTCCTTTCTCTGGGCCTCGGTCTCAGGTGGATATTGTCAGACCACCTGTTGGACTTAATACCCCTGATTCATAGACAGGGGCCTGGTAGAGATGGAGATAGATGGAGATGCGGGGCATCCCAGGTCATGAGAGTTGGGTCAGAGTCTGAGCTGATGGCAGGTCTATGGGTCCTCCTGAGAGATGGCTGCTGAGCCCTGACCTCTGTCTACCTGAGCATAAACCTTCCTGGAAAGGGACAGCTCTAGGAACAGAGCAGAGGCCCAGAGGTGTTGATGGCTTGGCCTGAATCACACAGCACCCTCTTTACTCTGGGAATCAAAGTCTCTCTGTGAGAAAAGTCATGAGATCTATAACAATAATAGCATCAACAGCAGCAGCAGCAATCATAGTGAAAGCTCTTTTTCTCATTTGACATATAAGCAAATAGCCTGTGGTGGCCCTGATAGTAGATGGAGGAACCAGCATGTGACTCTTAAGTCAGCTAGATGCCCATTTTTTCCCACTATTACCTGTCTCTATTTATCAATGAGGGAGTAAGTTCCCCATCACAGGGGGTATGCGAGTCAGGGCCAGGACACAGTGTCCTAGGAGACAATATCTAAAATCCCTCTTACCTGGGAGGCACTGCTATCCTCTGGGAGCACCTGGGGTTGGCTGGGGCTTCCCAACCAACCTTTCTTGTCTGGGGAGAGGAGAAAGTAGAGGGGCCCCAGGCACCCGCCTCCCCAGTTCCCCTGTGCAGAGAGAGGTGAGCCTAACCCTGCTCTGGGCCTCTCTGCGTTCGTCCTGTGTTCTGCGGCTGCCCCAAACCTGCCCCTTCCTTCCCCAGGGGAACACTAAACACAGGAGGCAGGTCCGGCTTTCAGAGCCACAAATCGGTTCCCGTGTAGCCACTTCCCAGGAAGAGGTTCGCAGTCACAGCTGGGGCTGCCTCCTAGCCAGACTGGGTTTCTAGCTTGGCGGGAAGGAGCCCCAGGGGACAGAAAATCCAGCCAATCACAGTTCTTGTGAATAAGGGATGAAAAGGGAGTGAACATGTGCCCAGCACTCGCTCCCAGCACTCGCTACGCACCGCTGGCCTTCCAGGTGCTTACCATGGGAGGTGCTGGCAAAGGAAGTCTATCCCCACGGCCATCCAAAGAGGTCGGTTCTGCTGCTGACCCCTTTTTATAGAGAAAAAACTGGGGCTTCAGGGAGAGTAAGTCAGTTGTCCAAGGTCAGAGGGGAGGAGGAGCTGGGATTCGAGGCCAGATCTGCTGAGCTCTCAGCCCCATTCACACGAGCAGAGCTTGGTGCAGGACGTTTAGACATTGTCTTCTGCAATATCCTGCCCCAGGCTCTCACTGCATACTCCCTGAGACAGGAAGTTCATCCTCACACTGATGAACAGTGACCGGTTAGTAGTGGGAAAAAATTGGGCATTTGGCTGACCTGAGTTCAAATTCTGGCTCCTTCCGACTTCCACCTAATGTCAACCGCTGAGCCTTACAGACAAACTGGTGTGAGGGACTTCCCTGGTGGTCCAGTGGCTAAGACCCCGAGGTCCCAACGCAGGGGGCCCAGGTTTGATCCCTGGTTGGGGAACTAGATCCTACATGCCACAGCTAAAGATCCTGCATGCCTCAAAAAAAAAATCTGCATCTGGCAAAGAATGCCACACTAAGACCCAGCGCAGCCAAATAAATGGGGGTGGGGGAGCAGCAAGGGAGGAAAGAAGCTGGCGTGAGATCCCAGAGCTGGTCACTGGAAAGCCTGAGATGTGTCCCTATGTGACCCCAGAGCCCCCACTCTTTGTGGCCCATGGACCCAGACCCTGATCAGCAGCTCTCCCAAGAGCTGAGGGTCTGAGGCCCCATTCTGGCCCTGGACTTGACCTCTTAGTGCTCATTCTTCCCCAGGCAGGGGGGTAGGGGAGTCAGAGGGTGGGGGAGACAGGGGGTGGGTAGCGGGACCCATCCTGCACACGGGCAGAGAAGCAGGCAGGGCTTTGCAGACGTCCAAGCTCATTTCCCAGAGCGTATTTGGGGAAACTGAGGCCCAGAGGGCAGCAAGGGCTTGCCAGGGTCACAGGGCAAGCCAGGAGCTACACAGGGAGCTGGTCCAGACTTGAGCTCTTTAACTGGCTCAGCGGGCACCTCTCCAGTCCCCGCCCGCCCTCAGGAACCACGTTATCTACAAAGTGGCCACACATGGCCTGTCAGGCAGGGGACCCAGGGCACGGGGTCCCACCGGTTTTGCATTTCCACCAAACCCAGCCGGGGGAGGGGCTCATGTTCCTGAAGTTCCCCTTCCAGCCCTGGAGATTCTGTGTTCGGGAACGTGGGTTTTCTCAAGGAGGAGATACCTTCTTCAAGCCACCACTGGGAAAGATGGTGAGACGGCTGCGGGGAGCTCAGTGAGCTGACGGGGGCCTGAGCCTGGGCATCTGCAGGTTGTGGGGGGCAGGGCAGCTCCCCCTCCTGCTAACCTGGAGTCCTGGGGCAGGAGAGGATGTGCAGAGGGCCAAGGTGGAACCTGGCTGCCAACGGGCCTCAGCCACTGGCAGCGACCAGGATGTGGGAGAGGGAGAGGCCCCGCCGGGTCCAAGGAATGCCTCTAAATCTCACCTCTCGCGGGCCGACTGCTCAGACCATCTGGTTCAGGGGAAATTGTTCAACTACTTGAAATTCAGCCAAGGAGGTCTCAGATCCCCCGTTTAAGCCTGAACACAGGCCCAGGCTGCCTGCTCCACCCGTGCCATCCTGTTTCCTTTTCACAAAGCTGCTGTCCTGGCATCTGAACGTCCACCGGGGGCAGGAAACCGCTCCATCAGCCCTCCCTGCCTCCAGAAGACTCAGATTCCCTGGGTTCAAAACACAGTTCTGCCACTTTCTAGCTGTGCAACCTAAGGCAAGTGACTCATCCTCCCTGTGCCTTACTTTCCTTTTCTGTACGATGATAATTAATAGCACCTATTCTTAGTTATAGGGTAGTGTTGATGATAAGCTGAGTCAAGGCATGTGATCGATAGTGTTCGGCACAGAGTATTAGTGATCACCTCTGGCTCCCATGTTCAGGCCAGCCCTGTGTAAAACCTTCTGTGGCTCCCCACTACCCTTGAAGCACTGCCCATAGGTCTAGCTGCGGTGTTTGAGGCCCACTTGGTTTGATACCTTCTGATTCTTGGTTTCATTTCTCTCCCTGGCTCCTCTGTTGAATGGGGATTCCTAAACATGCCACTCCAGCTCACCCTAGGGCTTCCTCTCTGTCTGGAACCTGGCATCCGTTCAAGCATCTGCCTCTGCTTGAAGGGTTCCCTGGTACCCTGGCCAGGTGAGATGTCTCCTCCGGGCTCCCAGGCTGCCATCAATGTGGTAACGACCCTGTACTGTCTGTTTGGCCTTGAGGGAGCCACAAAGCGAAGTAGGGGTCCTGTGGGTGCTATTCTCTTGATATCTACAGAACCGCTAACAATGGCTTGCCCCTAGCAGGTGCCTAGTTGCAGGCAAACGAATGCATGAACAAACACAAGAAAAGACAAAGCATTGGTGCCACAGAGCCCCTCTGTGCCTACTGGATGGCAAGGCCTGGTGCTCAGAAGGGGGCTGCGAAAGATGAGTGGGGTTCCCACACTGAGAGTCACAGCCAGCAGGAGCCCAGAACCCTGGCTGGTGCTGGGCAAGTCATAAATCTCAGGTCTGGGGTGGCAGGGGAAGGATCAGGAGGGGTCTCTCCAAGCAGGTGGCCCCTGCCAGCATCTGCCCCAGGGGGCTGGGCCCCACTTACCCGGCGTCCCTTTGCTCCCCGCATGCCCGGTGGGCCTCGAGATCCTGGAGGACCCTGTGGGAGGAGAAAGAGTCTGAAGAAGCCCCCTTTTCAGAAGCAAGTGCAACACCGAAGAATCTGCCTGCAATGCAGGAGACTTGGGTTCAATCCCTGGGTCGGGAAGATTCCCCTGGAGAAGGGAATGGTAACTCACTCTAGTGTTCTTGCCTGGAGAATCCCATGGACAGAGGAGCCTGGGTGGGCTACAGTCCACAGGGTCACAAACAGTTGGACACAACTGAGTGAGTAACACTGGGGGACAACACGGAAGGCCGGGCTTGCAACCTCAGACAGGCGCTGCTCGGGAGCGGCCCCTCCTGAGCCCAGCAATTCCAGAAAGAAACGCTACGCACTTAGCCCGGTGGGAAGGAAGATCTGTTGCGCCCACCGTCCCTCCCTCCACCGCCAGAGAATCAGCCAAGGAGCTGCCACCTTGAGCGGGAGTCAATGCCTGGGAATCCGGTAGCCGGAGAAGGCATCCTGGATGGATGAGCCACTTCCTTCTTTATCTCAAAATCAACAACCAGAAGCTAGGAAGACATTCCTGACCAAAGCCTCCTCCAACGCCCATTTCACTCTTTCTCTCTCCATCAGTCAGAAGAATATGGGGGGCCCCACGTCCTGTTTCCGACCCTGACCTCGAATACTACCTGAAAGCATCCAGAAGGCTCTGAAGAGGGCAGAAAGAGCCAGAGGGCAAGGGGCAAGAGGGGGCAGAGCCAGACCAGGGCCCTGCGGTGAGGGCGGGTGAACGGGATGCAGGCGTGGGGCGGGGAGGGGAGGAGGGGAGAGGCTGAGCAGAGAAGAGGGGGTGGGGGAGGCACAAAGGAGGGAGCAGGGTCTGGCCCAGGGAAGAGGCCCGGGTTATCTCGGCTTGATGAAGGGATGACAAGAAGCGACAGGGAGGGAGGAAGAGAAAACACACAGCTGGCCTTGTTCCTGGAATTCCCAGCACCTGGCCCAGAGCAGGCCGATGACAAGGATTTCGGGAGGGATCGGAGAGGACAGGACAGGAAGGGAGGGATGGAAGGTGAAGAGAGGAAGCAGGCCGCCTCGCGGCCTGGTTCCTCCCCGCCCCCAGCCCCTCCGAGGTTCCAGGCCCAGCTACACATGTCAGGCTGTCAGGCTGCCTCTTCACCCCATGCAGGCCAAGGACCCCTCCAATAGCTGAAAGAGCCTCCCCGCTCAAGCGGCAATTCTCAGGCTGGGCGTGCTCCCTTTCCAAGAAGAGGTGGCCTCATCCCCCACTCTGAATACCAGGGAGAGGCCCAGCTCAGTTTGGGGCCTCAGGAAAAACTCTTCTTTCTGCTCTCTCTTTCCCAGGCCTCAAGGGGTGCAGACCCTCCAACTGCTCAAGAGCCAAGGTGAGGGCTGGATTCCAACCCGACCCCTTGTCAGCACAGCAAGCAGGGTGTGGACCCAGGCTTGGCCCCATAAAAAGAGAGGCTGGACTTCTGGATGGTGAAGAACAGGAAGACTGGGTGAGAACCACGGGCCACTTTATAGAGGGATCGCAGACTGCAGAAGGCATGCAGCTGCGTCACTGGGAAACTGCGGGAGCCAAGTCTTAACTCAGAGGTCGTAGGGTGCTTAAAAGAGCAGACTGTTCCACCAGAGAACTAGGTTCAAATCCCGACTCTGCCGCTTACTAATTTTGTGGCCTTTCGCAAGTGGCTTACCCTCTCTGGGCCTCAGTTTCATCATCTATAAAATGGGTATAAGGAGAGTCTTTGCCTCCTAGAGTTGCTAGGAAGATGAAATGACTTGGAGGTCTTCGGTAAAGGGTCGCTCTCAGCTCTCTCAAAGGGGGAAGAGGTCAGAAACAGAGGGACCCAGGGCCTGACTGCTCCCCCTCCAAATAATGGAGACAGTAACCCTGGCTGACCTCAGTGGACTGTAGGAGAACATGGATGTTACAGAGATTGGAAAAGTGAAAAATGCCAATCAGATATGAACAGTATTATCAGAAATGTCAGTTTCATAGTAATAGTCTTACTAATAATAGTAGAAATCATCATATCTAACAAATAGGGATAGTAATTATTATTGTTCCCATTCATTAAGCACTTGCTATATGCAGGTAGTTTGCGAAACATTACATCATGCATGGTATCATTTATGTCTCACAATAGTCTCATCATGAAGGTGGTATTATGCTGACTCACAGATGGGGAAACTGAGGCTCAGAGATGCTATAAATGTTGCCAACAATCACAGAGCTAACAAAGAGGGAGCCAGGATTTGACTCAAAGTGTCTGATTCTAAAGCTTTCTGGACCTCCATGCCACCCTGCTTCCCCAGGGGCACTGGGGGCAGCTGACTGTCCAAAGAGTCCCAAGTGTCCATCCCCACTGGAAGGTCAGTGGCAACCTTGGGATGTGAAGGCAGCAACTCACTGTCTGACCTTGCTAAGTCAGAGGCAACCCACTGAACAGATGGAAGCACTGAGGAAATGGGACGGGGAGGGGTCAGAGAGCCCTGGAGGCCTGCTGCTTCCTTCTTTGTACTGGCCTGAAGGCCCTGCTATTTTCTCATCTCCTCCTGGCCTTCGTTTTTGTCCCATCAATTCTTTTCATACTTTCTTCCTCCCATTGGACAGATGGGCAGACTGAGGCTCAGGGAGGTCCAGGCCCAGGGACACAGCTGGGACATGATGATAGAGCCCCAGCATCCTTGCTCTCTGACTTCGGCCCTGCCCTGAGCACCTCCCACACTCCCGAACTCCAAGCACACCCTTTCCAGGAGCATCTGTTGGGCCTGGTCCTCAGGTCCTCTGAGCACTGGGAAGGAAGGTGGGCCAGCAGCCTTCGGGCTGGATGGGCTAGGACCCTCAGGTGAATGCCTCAGTCTGCCCACCAGTCTCTCCAGGCCCAGGCCAGATGTAACTTTTTTCCTCCTTCTCACAAACAGGGGGAAACCATGCCATCAAGAGCCCAGAGCACTGGCTTTTGATCCTAGCTCTGCACCGTGAGCTTTCCCCCTCATCAAAAGGATTGTGGGGACTTTCCTGGTGGTCCGGGGGCTGCCAGTGTAGGGAGCCCAGGTTCAATCCCTGGTCAGGAAACTAGATCCCACATGCTGCAACCAAGAGTGTGCACGCTGCAACTAAAGATCCCACAGCCTACAGCTAAGACTTGGCAGGGCCAAATTAAAAAACAAAAAAAGTTATACAGGACTGACGGGGCCGCCTGCAGGCTGGAACCTCCATCTCTGGATGATGCTTATGTATCCAGGCTTCCTGCACCTGGGCTAGTGCTTGGTATTCCTCCTCAGCACCCAGCACTGCCTCTCCCACCCCTCGCTGCCTCGGGATCCTCAAGAACATCCCTGATACTTCAGTCATCATGAGAAGCCCATCTCATGCCCATCATGAGAAGCTGCATCCTTGGACCCTCCGCCCATTTGTCCCAGCATTTCCCATCTTTTCCCCTGCTTTCTCCAAAGCAGTTGTCACTTATCTACTGCCTTTTCTTTCCCCATGCCAGAAGATGAGCTCCTCAAGGGCAAGGACAGCTTTCTGCCCTGTTGACGGCACTTGCTGGAATGGACATGTGACACAGTATTTCCCGAGTGAATGAAGAGAGCAACAGTAATGCTAATGGCCATTATACTCCCTTGCAATGACTGTCCCTACATAATGAACATTAGCTGCCTGGTTTCATTTCACCTACTTGCTCGCTTATTTTATCTATCTTTTCAGATAAGCACAGTTCAGGCACACAAAAGTTCAATGATCTGCTCTGGCAATATAGCGGGAAGCTGGGATCTGACCCAGGTCTGCCCGGCGTTGAGACCTAGACTCCACCGTGACTCAACAGTGAAGTCTGAGCTCAGCGAACACGAAGGCTTTGCTTACCAGAGGTCCAGGCTCTCCAGGGCTTCCCACCACACCTGGGGTTCCAGGATGGCCCTGCCAAGAAAGAGATGAACAAGGAGGAATCAGTTCTGAAAGGCTCCTCTTCCATCTGCAGTCCTGCCTCGGCCAGCTCAGCTCCAGCCCAGGTCTATGCAGGCAGCAGCCAGGCCCCCAGGAGGAAGGGGCTAGTCATTCTGAAGGCCTGGGGTACCCAGAGGCAGGCAGAGGACAGCAGAGCTGTCACCGTGGCTGGGGCAGGAGAGGGTAAGGGGATGCAGACTGCTCCTTACCATCGACCCCTTGGGTCCGGGCGCGCCTGGGGGTCCCATCATGCCCCGGTCACCCTGTGATGGAGACAGCAATTCAGGGAGGTCACGGCAGTGGGGCGGCTCTGTGGGGACAGGTGCAGATATGCCCTCCGGGGACTAGAGAGGGACAAAGACTTGTCCAAGATCTACGGCCACATCACCCGGAGTGGTGACGGGAGAAGGGGGATTCCAGTCATCAGAAGCCAAGATGCCCAGCAAAGTGTGGCCATGGGCACTTAATGTGGTTCGAATCCCAGCCCTGCCACTTTCCATCCGGGTGACCTTGAGCAAGTCACCTCCCCCACTGGAGCCTTGGTTATCTGGTCTGTAAAACACACCCGCTGGCATTCATAAGGCAACTTAAAGAACTGGGATGCTTTTTTAAAAGGTAAATCTCTGCCTCCCCCTGTTGCCTGCCCCGCGCAGTGTCAGCTTGCAGCCGTGAGCAGCCCAGACCACAGGGATGACTCTCACAGACATCCGGCTGCACTTGGGGGTGCTGGGCAGAGGGCAGGGTAGAAGTCCCAGGAAATGCTGGGACAGGTGACAATGGTTTTTTAAGGGTCTGGAAGGCCAGGGAAAGGAGGAAAGGCCAGGGAGAGAGGTCTGAAATCCCCAGGGCAACTGGCCCCTTCACCTTTTTAACATTTCAAAACACAAGCTCTATTTGTTTAAATATTCCCGCCAACGTGACTTACCTTTTCTCCCATGATTCCTGGCTCCCCAACCAGACCAATGAATCCCAGAAGTCCCTAGAAGAAACATGGACAAAAGCAAGAGAAAGAAGGAAGCAACGTGAATTCAGGGCTGCGCTGAGTTTCAAAGACAACTGGCCCAAATCTCTCTTGCACTGGAACCGTCTCCCTGTGTCTCCTGCCCCATGCCCGGTGATCCAGCTGGCGTGGGGCTGCCACCAAGAAGAGAGCTGTCTCTATGGGCACCGTCCTGACTTCCTTCACTGCACCAGATGGTTCTGATTTCGGAGCCAAGCGGTGGGGCCGCTGCCAGCAACCCTGGGAGCACCACACATTCTTTCCTCGCCAGAAGCTGGGAGGCGGCCACGTTTGGGGAGGGGGTGGGATGGGGGAGTCGGCAGGGGGGGAGCAGGGGACGGTCCTTAAGTGATGCTGGGAAGAGTGGTGCTTGTGAGAAGTCTGTCCCCATCTTTCGGGGTTCTAGGGTTGTTTCAAAGAGAGAAACAAACCTGCTGGCTGGAAGAGAAACACCCTGACAGCCTCTGCCAAAAGACCTGATTGAAATCTGGGAAGTGGAGGCCCTTTTACTGTCTTGTGAAAGGCTTCCTCTCATTTCTGAAAGGGCACACACACACTGTAGTTCCTGTTGCTCTTTTTAACTTCACTGGGTGATAACTGGCCCCTGTGTTCCAAGGCTCTTTTAGGTGGCTGAAGGCTTCACTCACTGCCCTGAGCAGGCAACTCGCTCACGCTTAGCAAGGATGAAGGGCTTAGTTAGAGGAGGGAGTCAGACAACTCTCAGTCCAGACCCCACTCTCTTCAGGAAAATTCCAGCAGATGGAAGTCTAGTGTGGTACCAGGGTCGCAAAAGTTGTTTTGGAAGATCCCAGGTTTGCAGCCAAAAGTTTCTGGGAGAATTAGGGAAGACTGAGGGATGAGTGGATTGGTTCCATAAAATCGGCTCCCTGTCCCCAAACCGTATCCAGAAAACAATGAGACCTTGAACCTGATCAGAAGCAGGTCAGAAGTTGTTCGCTAGGGCAGTGAAGCTGGCCAGGCAACTAGAGAGAAGAAAAGGCACTGGATTCCAAAGGGTCTTTTCTGCAGGGCTCAGAAACAGTCTTAGTGTCAGCTCAGACCAGGACTATGTGTGTCCTGCAACTGCAACCTAGAACGCAATGCTGGTCTGTGTGGCCCTGAAGCCCACGCACCTGTCACTCCAACGCACGTAGCCATGAGCAGGGCACAGGTCTCCCTGGTACTCCAACCCCATCCCCGTATGGCGGGGGAGCCTGGTTCCCTGGGTTCAGAGGCCCTTCGGGGTTGAAGTATGAGATCAGAGGGATGAGGTTCAAGGTATGAGACCACAGCTAATAAGTCAGAGAAAATGACCAAGTATTTGTCTTTTGCAACAACCTACTTTAAAAATTAATTAGATCATGTTCAAGGTGATGGGGGTCCCCTAGTGACTCAGACAGTAAAGAATCCGCCTGCAATGCAGGAGACATGGGTTTGATCCCTGGGTCAAGACGATCCCCTGGAGAAGGGAATGGCAACCCAGTCCAGTATTCTCGCCTGGAGAATTCCATGGACAGAGGAGACTGGTGGGCTACAGTCCATGGGGCCGCAAAGAGTCAGACACGACTGAGCAACCAACACTCTCACCTACTTTCAAGGTGATAGCAATATTAATAACAACAGCTGTCACTTATGACGGGCCGAGCCCTGTAACTGACACTTTATCTGTCATCACCATTCAGTCTTTAGGCTTGTGGACCCGAGGCAAAGTGCAGAGCCTCTAAACCTCATGTGCAGAGTGAGAGGACTTACAAGAAAGGATTTACCCTTCCTCCCGGGGTTGTTCTGAGTATTGGTGATAATGCATGGCACATGTAGGCACTCTATAAAAGGTACTTCCCTCCCATCCTATTCTAATTTATTTTAAAAGGCCACGGGGTTAAGACAGAGGCCTGAGCTCCCCACAAGGGAGCAGTCAGACATTTCGAGGACACTGAGTAAAAAGAATAAAAACTGCTCTGTTAAAAAGCCCCGGCCCGACCGGCCCAGAGAAACAGAAATTTCATAGCTACTTTAAATTTATGAGTTGTTGGGTCCTGAAAGGCAGGCAGGTCATAAACTTCAAATAAGAAGCCAAAAAAAAAAAATCCTAATGAATAAGGGCCATACAGCAAGTGCCCCATTCCCTGCCCCCACCCCAGAACAGGCCCCCCTCCCCACAGGGAGCACTGTTCCGGAACATCCTGGCACCCTGTCCCATGGATGGAGTGGAGGCTGGTCCAGGGAAGCCTGCCCCCGAAGCCCAGGGCTTCCACCTGGCGGGGCTGGTGGAGCAGCAGTCTCGGCAGCTGTGGGCACAGCTGGTCCTCTTGGCTGGCGTGGGGAAGGGGGCGGTATTGTCACCTACAGCAGACACTGCCTGGGTGGGATCCGAGTCCCCTGAGCTGGAGAGCAAGCCGGCCTGTCCTCACACAGCCTACAACTCCCTGCTGTCGACTATGGGAGTTTTTCTCCCTCCCTCCCTGCTCTCATGACCTTCTGCTGGGTTCTGGGAGATGCAACTGGGAACCAGACAGTCATGGATGCTCTGCTGGGCTAGACATCTCAGGATTAGGTGTTGAGATGCCCGGCTTCACCCTGGACAGAGCTTCTTAAAGGCAAGGCCCATGATTTGTAAATATCTTTGTGTGCCCAGCACCTAGGACAGGGCCCTGCAGGCTGGCTGCACTCTGTTAAAGAAACCGCAAGGACTCAGAAGGTCAAGGGTTTTCTAGTGTCTTCGGGGCAGGTCATGGGAATCCAGCAGGCCTGAGCGTCAACCTGGGCTCTGACAGTGACAGCACTGCCTGGGAGGTCAAGGTCTAAGTACTTAACTTCTCAGAGCCTTGGTTTCCTCATTTGGAAAATGGGGCTAGTAGTACGTACTGTCATAGAATCGCTAGGGAACTCTGGGGATGGTATGGAAAGTGCTTGGCACACAGCCTGGTCCCTAACAGGCGCCTGATAAATGGAGCAGATACTGTGACTATAAAGGGGTCCTTCCACTCTTCCCAGGAATCCTCTGATTCTGCCTTGAATGGGAAAGGCCTGCTCCTTCCCACACGGGGAAGGGGCAGAGGGGACAGCAGGCACGGCTCCAGCCCTGCCTCACAACTCAGGAAGGTCTCTGTCTTCCCTGCTCAGCTGACGGGGCAGCTAGCTGAGGTCTCTACTGAGCAAGTGTGCCTGCGGCCGCCCCAGGCCAGGTTCCCACTCCTCCTGCCCATTCCTTTGCTTACTTGGTCTAAGTTAAACCTCTGTGTGTGTGTGTGTTCCTGCTTAGTCACTCAGTCAAGTCCGACTCTTTGTGATCCTTTGGACCGTAGCCCTCCAGGCTCCTCTCTCCATGGGATTCTCCAAGAATACTGGAGTGGGCTGCCATTTCCTCCTCCAGGGGATCTTTGCCACCCAGGGACTGAGGCCTCTTCTCCTGTATCTCCTGTATTGCAGGTGGATTCTTTACCCACTGAGCCATTCCCCTCCCTAAATCCCAGACTTGTCAATGTGGTCGAGGATCCAGGAGTTCTCAATCTGGGGTCCCTGTAAGGCTCCATGGCTGCATTTCAGGGGTCCATGAACTTGAACGGGAGAAACTACAACTGTCATCTTCGCCAGCCTCTAGTTGAAATTGAGCACTTCTCTCAAACATGAGTTTGAGGCATGCAGGCAGCAAATCTACAGCACCGGTAATGGTCACAGATCTTTACATGTCACATTACAGTCACTGCTGCAGAGAGTTCAAAAGGTATCGGTGAGACTGGTCACCACTTCAAAATTGAGGTCATTATCGGACCTGCCATTAGATCTCATTATTCAAGGCAAGAATAAAGAACCATATCTTTGAGGAGATCACAATTTAACATAGTCTCACATCTGTATTTCAATATAATCCATTTCCTTTGTAGTCTTTTATTTTGAATTTTGTGCATTTAAAGAAGTTCTTTATTCTGAGATGGTTAGACAGCATCACCGACTCAATGGACATGAATTTGAGCAAACTCCGGTAGACAGTGAAGGACAGGGGAGCCTGGCGTGCTGCAGTCCACATAGTCGCAAAGAGTTGAACACAACTTAGTGACTTAACAACAAATTCTGAGAAGGGGTCTGTGATCTTCTCCAGCCTGCCAAAGGGGTCTACGGCACAAAATAAAAGGTTAGGACTCCAGGATAGAGGGATTTCAAAGGAGGCTTTGTGCACTGCCATCCTAGGATTCCAAGTATCTATTTCCCAAGGGCCCTACCATGAGCATAACTATGAAATTAAATTTGCTGAACGTATTGCCTTTTTTTTCCAATCAGGAAATACATCCAGGCCGCGGCAGGCCTTCCAAACTCCCGGGCTTCCCACAGAATGTGCTCGAATGACACTGGAAAGGTTTCAAAAATCCAATCCTCCCCCTGCTTTAATTCCTTTCTTCCCCCCAACAGATGTTGCAGGCCTGGTGAGGAAGCTCCTCGTGTGCGTGACTCTCACGGCATTGATGGCGTTTCTCGGCAGAGACAAATTCTTCTGGGTCCCCAGCATCACTCCCTTTCCAGCCTGAGGCAGCCCCTCGCTGGGTTCAGAGGATGGGGTCCTTCTTTAAAGGAGTGGACGAGACTGCTACGTCCCGACCTGACCTACGAGCCCAGAGCTTACGCTTTCAGGAGGCGCCGGGCTGCAGAGGAGGGACTAAGGCCAGTCATCCACCCAACAGCGTCCAGAGCCAAGGGCCCTGGACCTCAACACTGAAGGTTATGTTTCTCCAACCTCCTTTTCAGAGATCACGTGCAACCTCCTCTCCTCTTCAGACCCTGGCCTGACTTCCTGCATAGCCAGAGCCACTGATGTGAACTTCATTTTCTTTATAAACTAGGGATGCCTGAACTAAGAGGCCCTGGCACGCGGCTCTGCTTCTCTGCTCTTCCGGCCCTCCCGTTATATCGAGCACGGAGGGTGGCTGTGAAAGGGCTCTTCCACTCTGCACGTTCTGGGAGCAAAGTCACGTAACGTCTTTTGGGCGAATGCCCCCAGAACATCTGCAGAGTCAGGCTGTGGGGAGCAACCATGGGGACTGAGATTCGTGACTTTTTCATGCAGTGACCTCACCTCCCTGAGAGCCAGAGTTTGTCCGTGTCAGTGAAGCGGGGAGATGAGCCGTTTAGGGTTAGATAACCCTAACCCAACCACTCCAGCTGGGGTTGGGGATTGAATGAGCTCCATACACACACTTCCCACAGCTAAGCCCTCAGTAAAGGGAGCCAGTAGGGTCCGAGATGGCGGTGACTCACCTGCTCGCCCACAGGCCCCGGCCTTCCAGGATCGCCTGGCTCGCCCTGCAGAGAAACAGAGGAGGGTCACTTGGGATGGGTGGCAGGAGTCTAGGCCTCCCGGGAGACACCCAGGTCAACTTGCCTTAGTCCCCTCTGGTGGGGATGAACCAAGAAACTCAACTGCAGTCTGGCCTTGGAAACTCCAAACAAATGGTAAGGATAAGGGACACTGGGACAAAACCTCCTCTGGCCCCAGGGATGATCCTAGTCGTCATTCCCTTGGAGGGGCCCTGGGCAGGTTACCTGGCACGGGGTCTTTATCTCATCTGGGACCCCCATCAACCCATGGCATTCCGCGGGAGATGGAAACTGAAGCTCACAGAGGTGACGTGACCTGCCGAGGTCACACAGCGAGCTGGAAGCAGGGCTAGAGCTGGAACTTGGGTCTAACTGATGGAGATCCCCTGCTGCACCAGGATGAGCAGGGAGCCGGGGAATCAGGGCACCGGACTCCCAGAGCCCTGCCACCAGCTCACAAGTGACACGGAAGGGTCTCGTCTCTGCTCTGGGCTCGGCGTCCCCACTCATAAATAAGGAAAATTAAACTCATTTGCCTCCGAGCTCTCACATGCGCTGTCTCCTGCGTCACCTCCGTCATGTCCGACTGTGACCCTATGGACTGTAGCCCGCCAGGCTCCTCTGTCCATGGGATTCTCCAGGCAAGAATACTGAAACGGGTTGCCGTTTCCTCCTCCAGGGATCGAGCCCTTGTCTCATGGCTCCTGCACTGACGGGCGGGCTCTTTACCACTAGCGCCCCCTGGGAGTCCCCGAGCCATCATGCTAGGTGGCCATTCGAGGCCTTGTCTGGCGGCTTTATCCCACGCTGGGGTGACGCCTGCTCCTTCTGCAGCCACAGCCGCCCTGGCAAGCAGAACCGTGGGATAAATCTGCCCGGGGCCCTGTCACCGCTCCCACCACAGAAACCCAGCTGGTATCTGAGGGAGAAAGGCCCAGGCCTCAGAGGGCAGGACATGGGCTCGGACCGGCCGGGGCTGGGCTCACAGTTGGGGTTCACAGCGATCCCAGCTCGAGACTCAGCCTCCCCTCCAGGTCTGCCCCAAGACCTCAGGCTCGAGACCCCCAGAGGAGCCAGACAGACACAGACTCGGGGGCCATTTCTCCTGAGAGGAGGGCACTTGGACATCCTGGGGCCCCCAGTTCCACCCTAACCCTCTATGTGTCTGTCCAGCTGTCAACCCAGCCCAGCAATCCCTGCCCGGGATGGCCAGGGAAATCCAGCCTTCAGACAGAGTCCCTGGAAAGGCATTAAGCTGCCCATATGTTGAGGAACATAATCTCTTACTGGGGTCAATTCTTTTTCATTTTGATAACTTAAAAAAAACCTGTTAATAAGTGAAATGCATATTTATGGTTGGTTATGGGGAAAATACAGAAGCCCAGAGAGGAGAATGGAAATCTCCGATAATCCCACTACCCAGCGCTAACCCCCGTCCACGCTCCAGCCTTTGCTCTGAGCCTTCAGGAACGCAGCATAGCCAGCCCCAGCCACGGGCTCCTCCTGCACTGTTCCGCTACGTGACCTGCTTCCCACGCGCCCACCATCACCCCCGCAACACACGGGCATCTTCCCGTCCTGTCAATGCCCCCAGCACACTGTCTTTGGTGGCTGCGCTGTGCCCCGTGACCTGAACACTGGTCCCCTGGTGGGCACTGGGATTCTGTCCACGCTTTCCTGTTACTCACACACACTTTGTGATAAATGGGGACCATCTGGTCCCCTTTTCCCAACAGGTCAGGGATTCAGGGGTCATCCTAGGGCCTCATCGGTTGGCTCCCCACCCTCTCTCCTCCTCCCCAGGTGTTCCCTCCTCCCCCTTCCTGCCACATCACTTCCAGGTCTCCTCACCTTCAGGCCATCTGGGCCAGGTCTTCCAGGAAACCCCTTCCTGCCGGGCTGACCCTGCAACAGGGAGAAGTGAGTGAGCGAAGCCAGGAGGGGCAGGGACACAGAGCCCCGAGGTCGCTGCCAGCTGCCCTTGGGGAGTCAGGGAGAGTCTTCAGCTGTGTGACCTTGGGAAGCCTCCCCTCCCAGGCTGGTTTGTTTGCTAAGGGGAATGATGAAAACTGCTTTCAAGGAGTGAGGAAAAGGAAGGGACTGGAACAGAAGATAAAGGACACAGGGGCGTGGAGAGTTTATGCCAGTAGTTCTCAAACTGTGGTCCCGGGGCCCTCTGGGGGACCCCAAGACCCTTTCACAGGAAATTCACAAGGTCAAAACTATCTTCATAAGAATATTAAGATGTCATTTGCCCGTGTCACTTATTTTCATGAATGCAAGTGGAGTTTTCCAGAGACTACATGGCGCGTGGTTTTATACACAGATGGAACGCAGAGGCAGGCTGGAGAATCCAGCTGACTCCTATTAAGCCAGACATTAAAGAGATTTGCAAAAAATGGTAAAACAATGCCACTCTTTTCATTAGATTATTTTTGTTTTGGAAAATATAGCTTTTTTGGGGGGTAACTATTATTTTTGTTAACATGAAATGAGTTGGTTGTTAATCTTGAACGAATTGTTAAAAGCATTTAAAATTTCTTGGTTTTAAGTACTCACGTCGATAGATGTAACCCATGTAAAGAAAAGCATTCAGGGTCCTCAATCATTTCCAAGGATGTCAAAAGGTCCCAAGACCAAAAAAATCTACAAATTGCCAATTTATGCAATTGAGACTGACGGTGGCTGGGCATACACCTTCTTTCTGGAAGGCCACTTGAAGCAGTAGAGAGAAGTCTAATTCAAGATCCTGGCTTCCTGGTTGTGAGATTCTGGGCTAAGTTTTTTACTTTCTTTAAACAAAAATTTTTTTATGACTGTGATGGGTTTTAGTTGTGATCTGCAGGCTTAAGTGACTGCCCCTTGGCACCCTGGATCTCAGTTCCCTGACCAGGGAATGAACCCATATCCCCTCCATAAGGAGGCGGATTCTTAACCGCTGGATTACCAGGGAAGTTCCCTGGGCTATGCTCTTTGAGCCTGAGGGCCTTGAATGATACTAAGAAAGGCAGTGCCTCTCTCAAGGCAGAATCAAATGAGTGACAATGGATGCAATGCCCCTGCACACAGTAGGTGCACAACAGTTTCCTGCCTCTTGTCTCTCTCCTCTGGGGTCTGTCCTCACCTTGGCAGGCCCAAGGCTCTCACAGACAGCTTCTCTCCAGAGCACCACCCAAACGACGCCCGCCTGCACACAGCTGGCTCAGCGGCAACAAACCCCACCCCCCCCAGGCCAGCAACACTCACCTCCAAGCCAGGGACCCCTGGTGGCCCCATGGGCCCCTCATCTCCCTAGGGTCAGGAGACACGAGAGAGGAGAAAAAGGAGAAAGTTAATTCAGTGGGAGTCTTGGAGAACTTGACCTGTCAGGAGGGCAAGGGGTGGACACAGGAGAGCCCTCCTTGAGTGAGCAATGGTGGACCTGGGCCCCCTGCCTGGCCCCAAGCAGGGCAGAGGCCTGGAGGCCAGACCACACGTGGGCTTCTGGGTGAACGGGGCTCCCCTATGATGTGAATGTGGTCAGTCTGGGTTGGCAGAAGTGCCGGACAGGAAAGCCAAACCCTATCTATCATATGCTGTTTGAGCAGAGCCCCAGACTGCAGCTCAAAGATACAGGCTCTGCTCCGAGCTCTGCCATTTACTCGGCAGCAGACGTTAGCCTCACCATGCCTCAGTCTCCCCATCTGTAAAATGGTGCGGGGCAGAGAAGATCATCTTAAACACTGATGAATATCACCCTGCTTGACCCTCCAAATTGTATGTAATTATTTTACATTGTTAGGTTAATCATGTTCCCATGAGTTAGAGTTAGTCGCTCAGTCATGTCCAACTCTTCACAACCCCATGGACTGTAGCTTGCCAGGTTCCTCTGTCCATGGGATTTCCCCGGCAAGAATACTGGAGTGGGTTGCCATTTCCTTCTCCAGGGGATCTTCCCAGCCCAGGGATCGAACTCATGTCTCTTGCATTGCAGGCAGATCTTAACTGTCTGAGCTACCAGGGAAGCCCCACTGTGACTTGGAAATGTAATTATCTTTTATGTTTTGTCTGCCTATTGATTGTGAAAATTGATAAACATCTTTTATTATTGTGATTACGTTTAAAGAAACAAACAAAAAAAACCCCACTGATGAGTAATCTGGGTTCCTGGAGGACAGCCAGGATCCCTTATTCTTTTTTGACACCACGACCCCCAACATCACTCAGGATGGGTGTGCCCAGGGTCTAGTGGGTGTGTGGTTCAGGAAGGCAGGGAGAAGGGCCTGAGAGAGGGTAACAAATGAAGGAATGAATGAATGGATGAGTGGACAGACGAATCAATGGAGATGTGAGCAAGTGGCAGGCGTATTGAGGGTCTGCTTCAGTGATGATGGTGTAATGTGAGCGTCAACGGGAGTACAGGCTGGTGCCATCTTTCCCTCGCACCCTCCTGCCCACTTCCTGCCCATGGAGATGGCTCAGGCCCTCCCGCAGGCTTAGGGAGCTTCCAGACTGGCCCCCCCTGGCATGCCAACCCTAACCAAGAGGCCCCCCCTCCAGAGCCCACTCCCCCCCGCCCCAGCTTCCAGGAAAGCAGCCCCACGTGGCAGCTCACAGGGCCAGTACTGGGACCCCGCCAGACCCAGAACCAGCCCGAGAAGGGATCCATGTCAGCCAGATGCCTGCCTGTGGTCGCGGTGAGTCGGGGCCTCCTGCGCCCTCCCCCAGGGCTGCGTCATGGGAGCTCTGGGGCCTGAGCCAAGGTGCGAGGGAGGGCCTTGCGCATGGGAAAAGCCTGGGGCCAGCCCCTGGGGTGGCCAACAGCCCTCCAGCTGGTGCTCCAACAGGCCCAGGGAAATCATCAATCCCCTTCACCATGGATGAGTCAGTAAACAAATCTTCAGTCTGCCTCTTACTAGCTGCACAAGTCATGTCATTCTCCCAGGAGGCCTCAGGCAGCCCCCAGGAGCCCAGAAGTTAAACAGCACAGGGTCCATGCCAGGAGCTTTGGGCTCAGCGGCCTCGGATTCGAATCCTGATGCTGCCTGCCACTAACCACAGGAACCTGACATAGTCTATCCCCTTGAGAGTCAGGACCTCCCCTGAGCTGACGATGTCCCCCTCCTACAGCAGCACCCCAATAAACTGGCTACAGGGAGAAGAAGCAGTGACAGTGGCTCCTAGAGACGAAACCCCAGGGCAGTGGCGTTGCCATGATGGGAGTGACCTGCCAGCCAGGCCACGGCAGACGAGAACCCTGGAAGGGTCACAGGGCGGAGCTACAAAGGATGAGTTGGAGGGCCAGCCTGAGGTGGCCCTGGGCCCTGTGTCTCCTGACTGAGGGGCCCTGGAACTCAGCTAAGGTCTCCAGGACGCAGGGGAGAGCAAGCTAGGGGCTGGGTGGCAGGGGGGCGGGCAGGAGGCAGGGTCAGACGGTCTCACCTCGGGGCCCAGCTGCCCACGGGGTCCTGGCAGGCCTCGAGCTCCAGGCTTACCCTGGTGAGAGGGAAAGAGAGCGGGCTCAGAGGCGGCACCTCTGTCTCCATCACAGGCTGGCGAGACTCCCGCTGGCTTGGAATCAGGCCTGTGGTTTGCATACAGTGGTCAGCCTCATCAGCTGGAGCTCCCCTGGGCAGGGACTCACCTTCACACCTTCTGGGCCGTTGTCCCCGGGAGGGCCAATGTCTCCAGGGAATCCCTGAAAGGAAGCAGAGAGCTGGGATCACCCAGGGGGACTACGTAGGGAAATGAGAAGACCATAGGTCTTGGAGAGGGACCGACCTGGGTCTCTATCTCATCCTGCAGGGGAGATGACCCTGGGTAGGTCAGTTATCACGGTTCTAAAACAAAGAATCAGCCCCTACACTTCAGAGGGGTGCTGAGAAAATGAGGCAGGACAGTGGAGGAAGGTCCTAGCATAGGAACTAGCACATACAAGGTCATCTAATCCAGACCTGCCCAAGTCTTAGTGTTGGGGCAGCCAGGGCTTCACAGCTAGCCGTCTTCCGCTCTGAGAAGTGCCACCCTTTATTGCGGGGATTCTGAATATTCTGGGTTTGCTGTGACTTTGAAAGGCTACAAAAGCACTGATCTATAAGTATCAGCAACTATCGGAAGCAGAAATCCCCAATGTATCCTTGGACCCTGCCCCACACCACCATTGAAAGTTCACTGCTCCCATCTGATGGATGGCTGCAGTGGAAGCTTCTTTGGGACATGGAGCAGAATCTCTTCCCTTCCTCAGCAGAAAAGACCAGACTTCTCTGTCCCTTCAACTGCCCCTAGTCAGGAGCCCTCAGTCTGGCTGCCTCCAACCGCTTAGCTTCCATTGTTGGTGGTCACTAGGATACTCGAGAACCGACCAGCAGAGGTCGGTGTAAGAACATCTCCTCCCTTGTTTTAGGTATAATATCTCCGTTAATTCAGCCTAGAACCCCATTTGTTTTCAGGGCAGACCCACTACTCCCTCAGTTGTCTGCCAACCAGAAACCAAAGCCTTTGAATATGAGTCCCTAAAGTCAGGATGCTCCCCGACTTCACCTTAGTAAGTGGTTTTATTTTCTTCCTCTTTTGAGGTTTTGATAACTCCCGTTAGATTCCAGCTCCACCATCCTCTCATCCTTCTCACTAGGGAAGGCAAGTCTGGTCTTGAATTTGGAGCTAACACAGGAAGCCAAAGACCCACGTCTTTTTCTTCAAAGCGAGAGGCTCCAAGTCCCATTCTGCCACCGACTCACTGGGTGACCCCAGCAGGTTTCTAAGCCTGTTTGGGCCCCGGCTTCCTCATCTCTAAAATGGTAACTATAAAAATCACCTAACAAGGCTTTTCTGAGGCTTGAAGAGAATAAGGTGAGTGCACCGCTGAGTCGGAATTTGGCATCTGGTAAGCACTCAATAAAAAATCTACAAGCCAAAGGGTTTTGGGTCCTGGGAAAACAAGCCTGCTTGGGGTGGGCCCGTCTCCAGGGAGAATTTGAAGGAGGCCAGGACACTGATCAACTTCTGGTGTCACACAGATCCGACCCACTAATGAATGAAAGAGCTGTTTCCCTCGGGGGCTGGGGAGTGGAAGCTGCACCCACGGCCTCGGAAAGGCAGCAAAGACCTCGGAAGGCGCTGAGGCTCGTCGGCTTCTGTCCTCGGCTGAGCAGAACCATCTTCCGGACGCTGAGTCCGCCAATCCAAACAGAACCCAAAGATGGGGGAGGCAGACCCCAGAGCTGTCCAGGGACCCGGGAGGGAGCCAAAGGGCAAAATGGAGAACTCCTTTGCTACAAGTAGCAGGGTGACCCTGAGGGGGTCGCCCCCGCCCTCCTCGTCACTCAGCTCCCTCCTCTGCAACGCGTGGTGGTGACAGTATCTCCCTCGCTGGCCGTGATGGCCGTTCAGTCAGCTCCCATCCCGAAGATACGACGCAGCCTCCTGGCACGAGGCAGTGCCTAATAAAACGAGGGAGCCGGCTTTCCACCCGCACTGGCCAGACTGCTGGGAAACCCGGCCTCTCAGAGAAGTCTTTTTCCACAGTGACCAGGGGAAGGAATCAGGGCCATGGAAGAGAGGCCAAGTCCACTTGTCTAAAGATAGGACTGTGTCAAGGCCAAAGTCAACACAGTGGAAAGTAGAACTTGTGGCTTTTAGGAAACACTCCCTCATCCATCCGGGCGATACCAGGAGTGATCTTTGGAAGGAAGGATGGACCAGACTTCTGTCTCCGAGGCCTCAGGGATGTGCAAGGCGCCAGGCCAGGGAGGTATGGCATAGGGGTGGGGTGGGGACTAGGACTGACCTAGAGCCCCTAAGAGAGACAGCAGTCCCCCAGCACTGTTTACCCTGTTCTCCAGAGCTGGTCTCTGTAGTGGGGGCGAGGCATGGGGCGGGGGGGTGGGAAGAGGCGTTCAATCAGCTGCCCAGCTGCCTCGCCCCCTTTGTGCAGAAATGCCAGTGATGGACATTTAACATGCCTGTGCTCGTTATCACACGTCAGAAACTCTCGGGTTCTACTGACTCAGCTGTAGTTACCATGTTAATTGCTTAATCTATCTGTCGTGACTTCTTCTCCATTCAAACACCAGAATCTTCCACTTGTTTCTTGCTCTCTGTACCTGTGAGCTCTGAGCCCTGCACCTCTCCAGGGTGGCTGTAAGTAGCTGGAAAAGTTCCAGGGCTCAGAAGGGTAGAGAATGCAGGGAGCTCCCATGAAGGGTCCAGGCAGCTCCGCTCAGAGGGTTTTCCTGATGCTTCTTTCTGGAAACCGTAAAGGCGGCCATGGTGCTGGAGAGGGAGTCTGGAGCCAGCTGTGGCCCTACTGGCTTTGCGAGCCCTCAGGGCATCCGGGAAGCCGAGGAAGAAAAGGAAAGATGGCTGCTCTAGGAATTTCTAATCCCATCTTCCATTTGCTGTGTGACCTCAGGCAAGTCTCTCCCTGTCTCTGAGCCTTGGTTTCCCAAGGACGACACGCAGTCCCAGTAACAGCCAGCCACAGAGAAATAGGGCATTATATACCTCAGGTCCCGGGGGCCCAGGAAACCCAATGGATCCTTTGTCTCCAACTTTGCCCTGTGGAAGAGAAGAGATTGTAGGGGAGGCAGGGGTAAGCGAGGGTCCACCCTTCCTGGATCCCTTGTATTAGGCCCCAGGCTGGGGATGGTCGGAAAATTCAAGAGAATATGAGTGAAATCTGCCCAGACAACTACAAGGAGTTGCTGTTCAAGCCCCAGCTCCTACTCTTCCTTGGCACTGGATCCTGGGCAAGTCACTTCACCTTTGAATCTTACTTTCCCCATCTGTGAAATGGGAACAGTAACAATTCTCTAACTCCTGGGGTTGTTGAGTCTTTCAAAGAGATCCAGCACAGGAAGGATCTGATGCATGTATGTGTGCCTGCTAAGTTGCTTCAGTCACATCCAACTTTTTGTGACGCTATGGACAGTAGCCCGCCAGGATCCTCTGTCCATGGGATTCTCCAGGCAAGAATACTGGGGTGGGTTGCCATGCCCTCCTCCAGGGGATCTTCTCGACCCAGGGATCAAACCTGTGTCTCTTTAAGTCTCCTGCACTGGCAGGCAGGTTCTTTACCATTAGCGCCAACAGGAACGTTCAATAAATAAATGACATCCACTGCTATTGTTGATAACATTACTATTATTTACAAGACACTGGGAGCCCTGATTCGCACCAGAGCTCTGCCAATGCCTGATGCCTGGGTGTGCGCCTGCCCCTCTGGGCCTCAGTGTCCTCATCTGTAAAAGGGGAGAATCTCCGTTTCTACTTTGCTTTACTCGCTTCCCAGAGCTGCTGTGGGAGGAAATAAGGTCCTGGATGTGAAGGCATCTCTGGCCACATTCCATGACCATTTGGACACCATAAGCCCGAGGATCTAGAAGCAGAAGGTACTCACCACAGGCCCTGGCTTCCCCCGTGCGCCTGGGAACCCTGGCAAGCCCTGGCTTCCCTGAAAAAGATGCAGAGCAAACTGGGGTTAGTAACACCCAGAAATGGCCAGATGGACAGCTGCTTGGTCATCCCTGCCGGCGGCCTGAGGCCTGAACAACACCCGCTTTGAGAGGGAGGATAAGCCCTCTGCTTGCAAGCTCCAGCTTGGCAGCTCTGTAGGGTGGGGCCCGGGGACACAAAGGTGAAACGACTGCTCCTATCCTCACCAGGTCATCCAGGAACCTGGGACCCCGGGGCCACCGAGCAGGCACTGCTGCTGCACCCGTGATGCCTGGGGAAGTCTGGAGACTGGGGCCCAGCTGCAGAGGCAGCCCGGCCTGCGTGGCTCGCAACCCGGAGACATCGAGGCTGGGTCAGGACAGGCCAGCCAGGAGGGAGGGGAGAGGAAGAGTGAAAGCTGGCCAACATCTGGGCCTCGTTGACTGGCTGGGAGAACTCCAGATGTGGCCACATGGTGCCGGACACAGGCAAAGAGGAGCCGGCCTGGCAGGCGGCCTGGGATCCTCCGTCATCCTGGCCAGCCACTCACTCAGACGTATCTTTTTAAGTGCTCACTGTCCTGCGCAGGACCCTGACCTGAGCCCCTCCGGGCCAGCCCGGGGCCCTATTCTGGGGAACCTGCCGTCTGGCAGGGGGCAAAGCACCGGTCCCCACATCAGCCAGGGGAGAAATGTGCTGCTGCAGGTGAGGGGCACGTTCTTTGGCATCTGGTAAGCACTCATAAAAAATCTACAAGCCAAAGGGTTTTGGGTCCTGGGAGGACAAGCGTGCTTGGGGTGGGCCTGCAGGTGAGGGCCACGGCGACTTCCTGAGCAGGCAGAGAACATGGCATCCGCGCGGGGCTCTGGGCTGGGGCTGGCCGTGCGCGGGTGGGGCGGAGGGTGTGCCCAGCGAGGCGGCCGCGTGTGCCCGCTTGGTGCAGTGAGGAGGTCAGTGGGGCTGGGGCTCAGGGCTGGAAGGGCGAGGGGCAGGAATGTCAGAGGGGCCGGCACGCTGGCGGCCCAGGTGCGGGAGCCAGGAGCCGGGACTCCACTCTGGGGCAGCGAGGAGCCATGGGTGAGTACGGAGCAGAGCTGGGCCCTGGACACAGTTTGGTGCAGGTGAGGAAGACAGGCTGGGGCCTGGCAATATGCCAGGAGGCCACTGTGAAGTCCAGAGAAGAGACAACAAGAGAGTGGATGGAAGATGGAGGAGACAGGATGGTGGGAAAGGATGTCACCTTCCAGGTGGGTCCCGGCCCATGTCGGCCCCTGGGAAAGAAGCCAGAGCAGAGCAGAGCAGGGCCGGGGTGGGGGGTGGGGCAGGGGGGCGAATGTGCTGGAGTTACCTTGTCTCCTTGGAATCCGGCATCTCCTGACACACCTGGAACCCCTTGTTCACCCTAAATACACACCAGCAAAGAAGGTTACGATGGAAACCACAGTGAGTTCTGGAAGCCTCCCCCACATCCAGACCCAGTGGCGAGGTACAGCTTTGCCGAGGCCGTTCCCCAAGTCGATCCACCCAGCAGCAGCCTTGTTAGGGAAAAGGGCAGCCCCCAGCCCCAGAGGAGCCTGGGTGGGGAGGGTGGGCCCCCTCGGGGGACAGAGCCAGCTTAGCCGCAGGTCTGCCTGGGGTTGCTCAGGCTGAACGCTCCACTAACAGAAGCTAAGCAGTGCCATGTTGCCTGGCCTTGGAGGGAGATCAGACACTCGTGGGTCAAAGGAACCGTGTCTTGATCCTTCAACCTCTTCATCATCAACTGACGTCACTCAGAAGAGCGTGCAGCTTGGACAGCGTCCCCACACCACCGTGGGTTCAGAGCGCTTGCATATGTTGCTTGATATTTTTCACTGCCAGGCTGTGAGTTGTCATGTCTTCCTTCTGTGGGAGTTTCTGTGCCAGCAATCGGCTTTGGTTTACGTCTGATTAACTGCTTTGAATCAGCTATAGCATGAGAAGCCAGAGAGCTTGGCTCATTAAGACTACGTGTAACCAGCAAGTAAACTGGTCTGGAGTTAAGTCTGGGTGTTTCCCTTTTAAGATGACACATTGCATGGACTTGGTGACACTGATTTTGGCTGTCAGAGGTCTCTTCTGCCCCCTCCCTGTACTCAAACCACATCCTGGTAAATGAGCTGTCACAGAACCAGATTGGGAGGTTTCTCCTTGGAGCTGGAACCATCTCACACAGCCCTCATCCTTTCCAGCTTTCCATGTTGGTACATTGGCCCCAGGACTCAGAAAACATTCACAGCCCTGGCAGCAGTTGGATGGATGGGGAGAAAAACCCAAGAAGAATGGAGAATCTTAGAGAACTCATGTCGTGCAGCTAAGGCCATGATCCAACAGAACTTCCTTGGTAGAACAAAAGCCAGAATTTTTTTTTTTTAAATAAAAAAAAAGTTTTTTTGTTTTTTTTCAAAAACTTACTTTGGTTTTTCCAATTTGGAAAATCTTATACAATATCCCAGAGTTTTAGGAACATTTTTTTTTTTTTTTAATGTCCAAAGAAGGAGTAAGATGGCTTTTAAAAAAAGTTTCAAAGGCCCCTAAGAAACCAGGACAAGGGATCTGGAGAAAGCTGGGCCTGGAGCAGGAGGTTGGGTTCCAGAATGTACCTCCATGGGGGGAGAGGGAGCCAGGTGGTGGTAAATGGGACCGAGGCCAGGCTGGGTCATGACAATCTGGGATTCTAGGCAGGATGACCGTGGAACATGAAGGGGTGGCTCTGTCATCCCAGGGGAGGGCCAGAAGGTGGGGTGGAGTGAGGAGGGGCTGATAAGAACATTGCTCCTCAAAATATTATGATCCTATCCCAGCCAAAGAAGCAGAAAAGTGATTTCTTTTTCTTTTCTTTTTTTTTTTTCAACTCTAAAGACTTATTTGATTGTGCTGAGATCTGTGAGCAGGAAAATAATTTCCTCCTCTTTTTTTTTTTCAGGGCTTTTACATGTCCCAGGCAGCACCAGTCAGCAAGCCAGCCGAGTTCTATGTAACACGTTTATTTCCATGTTCCTGAAGAAACAGTGAGCTGGAGGCCAGCTCTGCAAAGGGCCTATAAAAAGCTCCCTGCCTGCACTCCCATTTCCCCCCCACTTCCTTTCCCTTCGTCCATGACTTCAACATTTCCAGAGTGCTGATGACTCAAACCACGGGGTAAACAGGTAGCTGTGGGAAGCCCCCGCCTCCAACAGAAAGCCCCTACATCTCCAGAGGGCGGGCTGTGGAAGAGGGGGCTTAGCAACCAGCAGGGCAGAGTCAGAGGGCAAAGCTGAGTGGGGTGGGGTGGGGGGAGGGCCAGCTGGAGGCCTGGGAACGAGGGCGGAGACGGGAGAGGTGGAAACAGACAGAGAGGAGAGTGGTGAGCACCGCGCAGCTGGGTACCAGGGGTGGAGACGGGTAGGCAACCCGGGATGCTCATTTCAGCCCAGCAGCTCTAGTTTTTCTAGGAGTCCAGGCTCCGGGCGGTCTCCTACAGATCCCTGAGTTTCTTTTGAAGAATCTCTTCTCCTCTCCGGGTCTGCTTCTCCAGTTGTGACAGGTAGGCACTGGAGGAAGTGACCTCTAAGGACCTCATCGGCTCTGCCCTTCTGACCCCAGTCCTGCTTCAGGGTGGAGGTCTCTGCTGGCAGGTACCGGGGTTCGAATCCTGACGCTACGTACCAGCTGTGCATGCCCAGCAAGCTTCCCACCTCATAGAGGGGTGGAGGATGGGCGAGCTAAGCCCTGCAGCACGCTCAGAGGGGGACCAGTGTTGGTCCTCGAGCTGAGGAGGAGCAGGGTCATCGGGAGGCAGGTGCAGGGAGCAAGGCCCCCGAGCAGGTGAGCGGCTCCTATCTGCTCAGGCTTATGGAAACTTGGATGCTGCCCAAAAGCTCTCCCACACTCCCTCTGGGGGGCCTGGTTTGTCAAGAGGCTGCCGGGGAGGGCAGGAAGAAGGCCACACGGCCAAGCACAGAAGCACGGCCCCTACCCCCTGAGTCTCTTCACGTGGATGCTGCAGGGCCCAGGCTAGGTGCTGCCCCCCTCTGGGCCCCGGGGTCCCACCGACCCACCTCCAGCTCTGGTTGGGCCCAGGGTCGGCTCGGCAGTGGAACGGTAGAAGACATGTAGCAAGGGTCTCCGCAGCCCATTCCCCACCCCGCACAGCTGGGAGGAATGCTGGTCAGGGGCTCAGGCCTGTCCTGGCTTTTCTGTTACATTTTCAGACTCTGGGATTGGGCTCCCAACTCCAATCTTGACAGTGTATGTGCATTTGTTTCCTCCTATGCCTGGGAGGGGTCTCTGGACCCCACATCACCCCTGCCCTGGGGCCCATCATCTTAGCACCACATCTCCCCATCTCTCCATCTCCCCACCCTCTGTATCCTCTGGCTTTGACTTCAAAGCCCAGACGCTAGACCCAGCTTTGCTCCCCCCAGAAAAAAAAAAATTCGGAGACCTGCCTTAACTTACCCCTAACCCAAGCTTCAACAGCCCCAGCCCCCTACTCTTGTCTGCCAAGATCCGCATGCTTCCAGAACTGTCTGCCTGAATCCCACCCAGAGTTACGGGGAAGAAGCTGGGGAGCACAGATTTAGGGAGGGCCAGAGGGGAGGCAGGCAGAGTGCAGGGGAGTGGACCTGGCGAGAAATCAGCAGCAGCGTCGAGGCGGAGGGAATTCGCATGCAGATAAAACACAGTGCAATAAGGGAGTATTCAGATCACCTTATCACCTTTCAGTCCGGGTTCCCCCACGTTTCCCATCAGTCCCTGCAAGACAGAGGCCGGGGTTCAGCGGTGAAGGAGGGTGAAAGCCCCAAAAGTCGGGAGCCCTGGCATAAACCCATTGGCTTGCTGCAAGACCCCGTGCTGGATGCTCCAGCCCAGGGCTCAGTTTTCTCATCTGTAAAAGGGGGGCAATGAGCCCCGGCCCAAAGGGCGATGGTGTGGCGTGTAGGACCATAAGAAGGGGCGGCTGACTTGTGAGTCACAGAGCTCTGGGCACATCCAGGGGAGAAGGGCGCTGATGGGGGGAGACGGCCTTCACGAGCCGTGTGACACACACTTGTTAGCCAAATGGAATCATCCCTGGAACGTGGCCCTGGCAGCGTAAGCCCACCTTTCGCCTGCACACCCGTCCCACTCAGGGATGTCGAGCTCACTGGCTTGCCGTTCTGTCCCCTGGTGATGCTCCGCACTGCACTTGCAGTGCCCTGAGGTCCAGAACCACGTCTGACTCATGCGCAGCTGGGGGACTGCCGTCTAGTAAGGATGTCTGGTGTAAGTGACATGCACACGATGTTTGGCTCTCAGGACTGAGAAGCACTGAGCCCCTGATCTGCCACCTTCCACCCCAGCAGCCCTCTGAGTACACTCCCCCAACACCGTGTCAGGGTACCCTTACTTCTAAGCTGAAATGAGTCAGGGGGCGCCCGGCTGGGATGAGACCCAGATTAAAGAACAGCTTTTGTTTACCTTCATGCCCTTGGGTCCTGGGTAGCCAATCGGACCCAATGTTCCCATGTCGCCCTGGGAAGAGAAAGAGAAGAAGGCAGCAATGAGAGGGGCTCACAGGAGGCTGGCCTGGGAAGAATTCCAAGGATGCAAACCCCCTATCCCTGGGTTGATCTCGTAATTAGGCGTGTTCGCCTCCACCGAAATACTGGAGTTAATTTCACAGAGGTCCTCTCCCAAGCTCATTTCTTGATTGGTGCCCCTCCCACTACCTCTTTCCACCTCATATTGGATTCTTCATACCCCGTAGTAGCTAAGGCAGGGGTTAGCTACATTAAAACCTCCAGGATTTAATGCCTGATGATCTGAGGTGGAGCTGATAGAATAATAATAGGGATGAAGTGCACAATAAATGTAATGCGCTTGAATCATCCCGAAACCATCCTGCCTCCCCGGTCCGTGGAAAAATTCTTCCAGGAAACCCAGTCCCTTGTGCCGGAGAGGTTGGGAACTGCTGAGCTAAGGGATTCAGGGCATTTCCTTGGGCTTCTGTGGTCCTCAGCCTCCTGATCTATAAAATGCAGATGAGGAACCCTCCCCTCCGAGAGCTGCTGAAAGGGCAAAATAAGCACACACAGAGGCTTTGACTCTAGCTTAGTGAGGGGCAGGAATTTCTGCTTCCAGAAGCTGGGACAGCAGCAAGGAAGGAGCGGGGCTGTCAATCACAGACATCAGAGTTGCAGACGGAGCCCGGAGGACACTAAGATCAGCGGGTGAGTCCTGGACCACAGGTTGGAGACCCAGCATCCCATCAGATCAGCCCGTTCAAGGTGGGAGCAGGTCACGGAGAGTGACCTCACTCTCACCCTGGAGAGTCACATTCACTGAGGGCTGGGGAAAGGCTGGGAGGCGGTCAGCGTAGGTCAAGGCCAGACCACTCGGTCCCATCTCTCCTCCGAGGCTCACTCGCTCATTGTGAGACTGTGAGATTGTTCGTTGTGAGATCTCCGTGCCTCAGATTCCTCATCTCCAACAGGGACTAATACTCTGTACCTCCTGTAGTTTGGAGAAGTAATTGACATGGATAAAGTACTTGGCACAGCCTGGAGGCGTTTTTGGCGGTTACAACTGAAGAGGTGCTACTGGCATCTCATGGGCGGAGGCCCCACAGCAAAGGGTTATCTGGCTCGGGGGACTTCCCTGGTGGTCCAGTGGCTAAGGCTGTGTGCTCCCAAAACAGGGGGCCCAGGTTTGATCCCTGGACAGGGAACTAGATCTCACACACCTCATCTAAGAGTTCACAGGCCTCAGCTAAGCCCCACTACAGACAAGTAAATAAATGAATTTTAAAAAACAATAATTATCTGGCTCAAATGTTAACAGTGTTGAGGTGAGAAAGCCTGGTCTAGAGTGCAGGAATGCACCCTCTTTCCCTGAAGGCTCCTCACTTCCTGCCCTGCCCTGCCCTTCCACTACTGCCCTCAGCCACAGCCATCAAATTAAGCCTTCGCCCAGAGAGAGGGAGCCCCTGAAACACTCTCTTCGCCCCCTTTTCCATCCTCTGTGACTGATGTGCGTGTCTGGCTGCTTTGTGAGCTCCATCAGCGTGCCTGACCTCTCTGGGCCTCGGTTCCCCACTCCCTAAGTCAGGCTCCATGGAGGCCCCTGGCAAGCCCTCCGAAGCCCTGGAGGAACGCAGCCTGACCCAGGTGGCCAGGCTCAAGAACCGGTTCCTGTGGGAGCTGCCTGGAGCTGGCTTGGAGGGAGGCTGGCAGAGAATGGAACGTCACATTCCTGCCGACTCCTGTGGAAGGAAGGGCCGAGATGGAGGGAAACAGGCTGAGCTCAGAGACGGCGCAGCTGGGCCTGGCTGAGGCAATGCTGAGTCTCATCCCCCACCTCACCACCCTCCTGAACCCACCTGACTGGGTGAAACCAAACCTTCTCACTGAGCCTTTGCAAGGAATTCTGCTTTCAGTGCCCATCAGGTGATCTTATTAAGAAAGGGAGCGCTCAGATGAATGGGTGATCATAGCAACACAGATGACCCCCAGGCAGGCACCACGCTGCACACTTCACATGCCTCACCTCCGTTACTGCTCCCGACGGCCCTTCACGATCTGCCTGATCTCCCCGTTTTACAGATGAGGAAACTGAGGCTCTGAGAGGTGAGGGCTTGAGCAAGTTGCAGAGCTCAGCAGAGTTGGGATTCACCTTGGGTAGTCTGTCCCCAGAGTTTCTAAGCAATTCTGAGGTAATCTTGGGAGAGAAGAAGCCAGGATTGCTGGCCGGACAGAGGCTGGAGGGAAGGACAGCCAGCTTCTCAGTTAGGTTCAGTTTAGTCACTCAGTCGTGTCCGACTCTTTGTGACCCCGTGGACTGCAGCACGTCAGGCTTCCCTGTCCATCACCAACTCCCAGAGTTTACTCAAACTCATGTCTATCGAGTCAGTGATGCCATCCAACCATCTCATCCTCTGTTGTCCCCTTCTCCTCCCGCCTTCAATCTTTCCCAGCATCAGGGTCTTTTCCAATGAGTCAGTCCTTCGCATCAGGTGGCCAAAGCTCAGAGAAAAGCATTTCAGCTCTTTGGATGCTTTGACTGGTCCCTTGCCCCCCCCAACCCCCGCACCACCCCCACCCCGCTTTTCCTGGAGGAAGGGAGCAAAGGGTGACCACCCAGAGTTCCCCGCAGTGGTGCACACACAGACAAGGTCCTGCTGATGCAGGGGCTCTGATGGGGGCCGGGGTCTTGAACAGAGAGGACCACCCAGCAGCTCTGGGAACACACGCTCCCTCTCCCCCAATCCAGACCCGACGGCGGCTTGCTGCATGGAGGCTGGATGAAGGCACTCCACATGCATGCACCGCCCCTCTCCAAAGGGGTCTGTGTCTGGTTGGGGGCCAGGGCCAGTGTGGGCTTCCCACCCAAGAACCCGTGGGAAAAAGGTGGCTGCTTGCTGAGGACAGGTCTTCTTCATGTGGGCAGGACCCCCACGTTGGACTAGAAAAGCATTTGGGGGAGAACAGAGAAAACCTCAGGCCGCATTCCATGCCCCCCTCTAGTATAGTCCGCAGATACCAGCCTGCTTTGCGCTCAGCACTGTCGTGGGCAGCTTGTCCAAGTAACACACAAAGTCGGGTCCCACAAGAAAGCAGAGTGAGTCATGCCCATAATCTGGAACCTGTTTCCCTGTCTGCCGGCCCTCCCAGATCCTGCTCAACACACTTCACCCCTCATCTCACAGACTCCCACCAAGAATGCAACATCAACCGGCCACATCTGCGACCACTGAAAGAGCTCCTGAGTGCCAGACGCCACACCAGACAGTTTCCAGCCTCATCAGATCTGTTCGGACGCTCTCCAGCTGCTCACAGCTGTCCCACGGGGTCAGCATCATCGTTGGTGCCGCGTCACAGATGAGAAAACTGAGGCTCAGAGTGAGGTGAAGCAACGTCCCCAAGACCAAGCAACAGGCAGGGGACACAGGCAGGACCAGAACAGGTCTGGGTGTCCGTCGGGTCTCGGAGTCCATGCTCACAGGCCTGGGACTGACCCGGCTTACTCCAATGAAGGACCCAATGATGCCTTTCCTTGTTGCTCTCAATCATAAGGCAGGCTTGAGATTCAAAAACAGGTGAGAGTCCCACTCCGCTGCCCAACAGGTCAGCAGGTGTCCAGGCTGGGGCTTGCTAGGAACCCCTGAAAGAACACCTGGGGCGCTCCCAGTGCCCACCCTCACGGGTGCTGGCAGAGCCTTCCTCCCTGTTGTTCCTCTGGCGCTGGGCATCCTTGGCCACTGCCTCCTACGCCGAGCGCTCCGCCCTGAGCTCACACTGTCCATTGTCCTCAGCATGAGCATCACTTCCCTGACCCCACAGGCCAGGTCAGGCTCCCGCCATCATGTCTGAGCCTGATGAGGCTTTAACTCATGGCCTATTCTACACGATGACCATTGACATGTGTGCGTATGTGGCCACTGCCTGCCTGGTGCCCTAGAGGAAGCGCTCACTAAAAGGGGCTAAATCAGTGGGTGAAAAAGAAGCCCACTCTTTTCCAAACCCTCTAGGGAAAAACCTTCCCTGGAACTGCCTTTTGAAGGCAACAAGGCCTCCTTGAAACTCCAGTAGGAGGGCAGGAGCCTGGGGATGGGGACCTAGGTGACCAGCCCTGGCTCCTGTGTGGTCTTCATAAGCACTACCTCTCACCCAGAAAAGCCCCTGGCACCGTCCAGTTCACAGTCTCACACACCTGCTGTCTCCATTCACCCCAGAAGTCAGGCAGAGCTGGAGGGGCAGTGCCGTGGCAAAGGGCATGAACCATGAAACAGACAGCTTCAGGGCTGTGTGACCTTGGGCAGGTGTGTCAGCCTCTCTGAGCCTCAGTTTCCTTAACTGTACAATGGTAATCTCACTCTTTACTCAGACGGTTTCTGTGATAATTAAATACCTAGCATAGGGCCCGGCACATGAGGGTTTGGTAGATGTCAGCTAGCAGGTTTCCTGACCTTGCTTTATAGACAAAGAAAAAAGTCGGGGGATCATTTGGTGACAGGACACGGTGGACTTGTCCACTATATCTCACACGCTGGGATTTGGCCAGATCACATATCCTTTGGGCCTCATTAAACGGAGGAGGCAAGATTCCCTTTGTGTCACTCAGAATACAAAAGACAGAAATCTTCTCTGTTGAGCAGACTCTGGAATCAGGCATACTTTGTTTGAGGGCTAGCCAAAGGGATTCAATTACTCAAAGGGGGCTGCTTCAAGACTGACTCACCTCAGAGACTGCAGGGGGCCACCCAGTGCTTTTGGGATCAGGGTCACACAGGTCTGAGTGGCAACCCCCCGGCTGGTGACCTTGGGCCCCAGCCTTCCCACCGGGGTACCAGGCTGCTGCCACCTGCTTCATGCATCTCAAGGCCCCCAGCCTAATGCGTGTCAAGCACACACAGAGAGACAGAAGCTCTGCAAATGTTTGTCTGTCCTCTCTCACCCTCCCGTCTGCAAGGGCCCCGGGCACAGGGGATGTTTCAGTTTTGGTCTGCATGCAGACTGCTGCAGCTGACTAGTCCAAAGGCACTGAATAAATGTGGATCTCCACGAACATGATGGTCAGTACATGGAATTCCCATTTGCTCAGCTAGAAACCCACATCCTCTGGAAACTGTAGGTGACTCACAATCCCTCTTCCCTTTAGCTCCTGGTTAGAAAATTCCTTTTCCTCTCCAACTCTTTGGGGAGGCAATTTTTTTTCCCCCAGACACAGAAGCTGCTGTCTCCAAAAATCCAGGTCAGGAGTGGGTGCCTTGGGTGGGACAGGGTACTGGCTTGGAGGCTGATGGTGACTTGATGGGTGCAGGTCTAGACCCACGACCCACCCTCCCTGCCAGGCACATGGGGAAAGGAAGGTCACCCTGGCACCAGAGGGAGTTTAAAAACAGGGGAAGCAGGATTGAAAGTGGCCAAAGAAAGACATGAGGCAAGGTGTGGGGGACGGAGGGTGGGGCGGACTCAGTTCTTTAAGGAGCAACAGGAGGACCGCAGGGCCTGAGAAATGCAGGGACATCCAGGGCTCACCCCCAGCTCAGGCCCCTCAGAAAAGGGTGGGAAGAGAAGTGCCCTGAGCTAAGAGTTAGGAGGCACGGCCTCTGATCATGCCTCCATCTTCTCCTGCCTTGGGTGTGACCTTGACCTAGGGCCTCACTTTTCCCATCTGTCCAATGGGATTTTCCTAAGACATACTGAGCACAGAGTTGCCAGATTGAGTGAATACAAGATGCCTGGTTAAAATGTGAATGTCAGATAAACAATCAAACAAAGGAATGACATTAGAGTGTAAATGTGTTTTAAATAATGTATCTGAAATTCAAATTTCACTGGGCCTCTTCTATTTTATCTGGCAGTCCTTACTGTGGAGAGCAAAGGGGAGCATCGGTGGGAAGAGCTTTTAAAGAGTCAGGAAGGCCAAGGGCTGTAATGGCACAGTCTCTAGAATCTGCGTGCATTCGGCCAAGCAATACTCTCGCCCCTCTCAGAATCCAACCCAGTGGACGCCAACAATGACAAATAGGATTGTGTGCCAAGAATGACAGCCAAGATATGTAAACATCCCTGCAGAAAAGCTTTAGGGACGGGGATTATATAGCCTGAAGAAGCAGCCTTAGGAAGAACAGACGCAACCATCTTTACATCTTGAACAGCCTCTCCCAGGGACAGGGAGATGAGTTGGACTCAAAACACAGGAAAGCCCTGCACAATGAGAGCTCTGTGAAAGTAGATGGACTTTCAGGGGAGGGAGCATCTAACACCAGGGTGTTCTAAGTTGGAGTTTAATGACCATATGACCAAAATCCTCCAGAAGGGAGTCCTGCTGAGCTTCAAGAAGGTTGGACCAGAGAAGACCTCTGAGATCCTCATCAAGTCAGGTTCCCAAATACTCATTGCAGAAATTTCTTTTTCCAAAGCATTCAGGTCAGTGCCTTGTGCCAAAGAAGGTGCTCCACAAAGGACATCAGGGATGACAAATGTATGACTCACACGTTGACACTTCCTAATCCCAAGCCAAGGCAGACATCACCAATCAATCGCAGCACTATCTCCCGATGATTTCTAATGTGACTTTGAACTCTTTCTCAATGCAGCATTCTAAACGGCTGCGGTTCTGTGCTGGGTTTGGTGGCTCAGTCGTGTCCGACTTTTTGTGACTCTACGGACTTCAGTCCACCAGGCTCCTCTGTCCATGGAATTCTTCAGGCAAGAATACTGGAGTGGGTTGCCATGCCCTCCTCCAGAGGATCTTCCCAACCCAGGGATTGACTCTGGGTTTCCTGCATTGCAGGCAGATTCTTTACTGTCTTGAGCCGCCAGGGAAGCCCTAGTGTACATAAAACACTACTACTACTACTGAACCACTACTTATTAGCAGTAACTACTTTACTATTTATTAACAAGTAGTAGTCATAAAATCATTATTATGATTATTACTAAATTTATTGTCATTATTCCTAGCGCTTCTTGAGTGCTTACTATGTACTTCTTGCTGTTGTTCAGTTGCTAAGTTGTGTCCGACTCTTTGTGAGCCCATGGACTGCAGCCCGCCAGGCTTCCCTGTCCTTCACCATCTCCAGGACTTTCCTCAAACTCAAGTCCACTGAGTCGGACTTGCCATCCAACCATGTCATCCTCTGTCGTCCCCTTCTCCTCCTGCCTTCGATCTTTCTCAGCATCAGTACTAGCAGTTTGTAGGTACTAGTTTCCCTGAATCCTCACAGCACTCTCCCAAGTTAGGCACTGATTTATTCCCATTTTAAAGATGAAGAAAACTGAGACACGGGAGGCTTAGAAAATGTGCTCAGAATGGCAATTAAAAGAGTGATAGAGCTAGGATTTGAACCCAGGTAACCTGGTTCTGGACTGGTCTGGGTATACATGTGGTCCTAACAAGAGGGAGCATAAAGATCCCATCTGACAGTGGATCCCTGAGGCTCAGGAAGTGAGCCTGTAATTGAAGACCACAGAGCCCAGAGGAAGCGAGGCCCGGGTCTGCACACAGGCTGATCGGACCTCCACTCCTCACCCTGCCCTGGTTCTGCTCTCACCTACCTGAGCAGGAGCACATTGCCCATGGGAGCCTCTGGGCCTTCTTCCCAGGACTGGTCTTCCCTGAACAATGACCTCCCCAATTCTCCAGGGCCTTCCCCAGCCTCCTTCTCAATAGAAGGTCTCAGCAGGATGGCTGGAGTAGCCAAAGCTGGCAGCCCATTTGTCAAACCAGGCAACAGCCTCCTTATGTGAGCCCCTGAGACGCAAATCCCACAGGATATGTCCCAAAGAACAGAGGAGAGGAGCATCAGACCCTTAGGGAAGCTCCTAGACTTATTTCCTAGACTCAGGCCTGTCACTGGCCCTCGGGCCTGGGCCCAAGGTCAGGGCTCACCCTCTGAAGGTCTATTGGGGAGCCCTGGTTTTGGTTAATAGCACTACTCCACAAAGCTACCCCAACCTGGATGGAGTCAGAAGTCAGATTGCCTCCTACCTCCCTGGTACAGGCCTCTCTCAGTCCCGGGCACATCAAGAGATAGCAACAAGAAGTGACATTTTAAAATAAAAGCAATATTTTCCACTAATTGCATATTTACTGAATGCCAGATGTACCAAAGATAGTACAAGAATGCCTCGTTTAATCCTCACAGCCCTCCCAAGAGGAGTCTACCATCATACCCATTTTACAGATGAGGAACTAAGGCTCAGAGAGGGTAAGTGACTTGACCCAGGTCACACAGCCTGGTTATGGCAGAACTGGGACTTGACTTCAGGTGATCTGGCCCCAAAGTCAGTGTTCTGAAAAGGATGGAGAAGACTGTCCAGCGTGGTCCAGAGACTCAGCTCCTCTGCTAGTCACTTCCTTTGTCTGGACCTGAAGCACCTCATCTGTCGGATGAACACACTACCACCTGCCTAGACCTTGCTGCAGAGCAACGGACAGGCAGCAGGGGTGAAAGTACACGGCCGTCTCACGCTCCAAACCCTTCCCCATTTGAGTAATGACGAAAGGGGCTCAGAGAAGGTTGGTAATCCGCCTGAGGCCACAGGGCATGGCTGTCCTCCTTAGTCCCCTGCCCCGACTGCCCTGTCCTGCTCTCCCAGCTCCTCCAGGGGTCTGATGAGAGAGGGGCGTTTTCAGCAGGACTTGTGGCTCGCTCCCCACACTCTCCCTCCTGGCCATTCCCCTCCCCAGGCATCTGTGTACTTACAATGAGGCCGGGGACTCCTGGGGGCCCTGGCAGGCCCAGCTCTCCCTGCAAAGAAAGAGAGACCAAGGTGGTTACTTGCTCCGTCTCCCTCCAGGCCATGCCCTCCACCCCATCCTCCATGTGGGCCTCTGGTAGACTCCTTCAGAGCTGACCATTCTTTGTTCCTGACTCTCCTGAGCCTGGCCTGGAGTTTGGATGAGAACTTCCTCCTTTGTCGTCAGCTTTCCACATCCGTAAGGTGGGGAGGTTGGGTTTCTAATCCAGCACCTTCCAGTGGCAGGTGTGAGAATGGGCAGAATCCTGACTATGCCAATAGAGATGGGCAGGATGCCTGGCCCAGGAGATCTCATTTCACCCTCACCTTACAGATGGCAAAACTTAGGCCCAAGGTCAGACAACTGTCCTAAGGTCAAGAGCGAGGAAATAACAGGGGGGTGAGGACACCAAGCCGAGACCCACCTGGCCAGCTTCCCTCCATTTCTCAGCCAGAAGATACTGGGGGCCTTGAGAGAACCCCCGAACCCCCCAGAAGAAAGAGGCTGTCAGGTTCCACCTCCCAGGGCCTCTGAGAGGCTGGGAAGCTCTCGCCTGGGAGTCAGGAGATACGGCCATGTATGGGCAAGTTTGTTTTCCAAATCTCTATAAATGGACCTTCAATTGTTTGCACCAGAAAAGACAGGTAGAGGGGATTGGATCAAATTCAAACTGCAAAAGTGGGAATAAAAATAGGAAGCTCTAGAAATGGTGATTATGAACCACCAACATCCTCCCGGGGGTTGTCTTCCTTCATCTGTGTGATCAGATGGGACGTCATTACTACAGCCATTGAGAAGGGGAAGAGGAGGTGAGGAGGAGCCTTGGCTTTAAAACGAAGGGTCTGAGACTCGGGAAAGGGAAGGGACTTGTTCAAGGCCACTTGACTACGCGGCAGAGCCGGGACCAGTCATCAGGTCCTCCTCCTACTCCTCCGGACCATGAGTACAGAGTCATCCCCTCCCCAAGGACACTTCCAGGATGACATCACCCGTTATATGAATAGTGGTTAATCCGGTGACTGGTACACTGAAGGAAAGACTCTGGTTTCCCACTTCTGACCCCTTGCCAGTGCTCTTACCTCCACCTGGAATGCCCCCCCACCACCTCTCTCCCTCCTCATCCCAATTCCAATGCCGTCTTCCCCAGGAGTCTCCTCTGCTTCATTCTCCCGCCTCCATAGCACCTGTGACCTCTCCGATCCCACGTGTCTCACTTCACCCCATGCAATGGACTAGGGAGACGGCCATGAGCTCCTCCAGGGCAGGGACAGGCCCCATCATTACCCACTCTTCCCAACCCCTCCGTCCAGTGAAAACCCAGCACCTCCCTGCCCTCCCTCACTGCATTCCCACAACACCTCTCAGAGACTGGCGTCAGATCCCCGTCATTTACAGATGAGGAAACTGAGATCCAGACAGGGCAACTGATTTGTCCAAGCTTCCATGCCTGGTAAGGGGTGCAGAAGGATCCGAACCCAGACCCATCTGGCTCTGAGGCCAGGGCTGCAGGTCTCCAGGGAGGCCGGGAGTCAGCCCCAAGCTGGGTGAGGCTCCAGGAGCATTTGTGGAATTTAAAACAAGCACATATCAGGTGCTGACTATGGATCTGGCAGCCACCTCTGCCGAGGGCATGGCTAGGCACAGCTGTGAAGGCGGGAAGCCCCAGGACAGATGGGGGCACACAGCAGATGTGCCAAAGAGCCCTGGACATGATCTGCACTTCCAGGCAGAGAGCATGCTTTCCCACCACTGGAGCTGGAGCCTGGGACGGCAAGGGAGAGGCGGGCTCAGCTCCCCAGGGCAGGCTGACCTGGCTCCCTGACGGCCCTCGATTATTTACAAACTCTATAAACATGCCTATGCTGGAGATTTTCTTTAGAACTCAGCTCTTCCCTCCATACAGGGCCTGCAAACCATCTGCTCCCCCAGGCCGCTGCCATCCCATAAACATTTCTCAGACTTTATAACATGGTAGTGGCCCTGGATTCCCCAGCAGGAAGTGACCCATGAACCTTCCTGACTCCTTGAGGATGGGACAAAGCCTAGGGCTTTGGGACCTGGGGCTCAGTGGGCTGGAGGACTCTCCTGGAGTGGGGTGGGGTGGCTCAAAGGCCATCCATAGTAGACAGAAGCCAGGAATTCAGGAAAATCATGCAGTCCACCCAGGAGCACCCAGCTCGTGGGTGACCCAGCTGGGTGACCTAAAAGCTTAGGGTCCTAAAACCTGCTGTGTGCTTGTTCTTAATCTCTTTCCTGTTCCCAAAAAAGATGTGAAATACTTACAGGGTTTCCATCCAGTCCTGGAGGGCCTCTTTCCCCAAAGTCTCCAGGAAACCCCTGAGGGTAGGAGAGAGAGCAAACATCTGCAGATTAGTGTGTATACCTGCGGGCGGCTTGGATCCAGACCCCGAGAGGACACAGGACACGTCCATGCAGTCTCACTCGCTGGTTCCAGGATCTGGGCAGGCTCTGGAGTCCTGAGTCACCTTGAGCCCTCAACAAACATCCTTCCCCTGTCGGCCCCCACTAAAGAACTTCCCAAGGACTGGCTACTGTACAGAAGCCCATGGCCAGGGAGCCCTCTTTTCATGTTTCCTGAGTGTCAGAAAAGAGCACCCAGCTCCCTGGCACGTAAAGGCCAAACCCCAAGCTGAGACTTCCCTGGTGGCTCAGTCAGTAAAGAATCCACCTACAATGCAGGAGACCCGAGTTTCATCTCTGGATCGGGAAGATCTCCTGGAGAAGGAAATGGCCAACCACTCTAGTACTCTTGCCTGGAAATTCCATGGACAGAGGAGCCTGGCGGGCTACAGACCATGCAGTCGTGTATGACTTAGCAACTGAACTATCACCAGGCTGAGACCTGGTCCAAAGGGAGTGGGGGGTCAGGTAGGTCTAGGCCTGCACCAGTCACTGACTTGCTGAGAGTTTTGAGTCATGCCTTCCCCCTGAGTGAGCCTCAGTTTCCCCACTGGTCCAAGCAGGAGACGCTTCTGCAGCATTTCCCAGTCCAGCCTTCTGCGATTTCTGTGATGTGCTCTTTAAAAGCTACCCTCTGGAGTCACGACCCTCATTTTACAGATGAAGAAAGTGAGGCTCTGAAAGGGCAGGTGTCAAGGTCACAGAGTCACACGGATAGGGAATACGGGCAGCACGACCACAGGTGAGTTTCGGCAGCCAAGAGGAACAGGCGGCCCGGCGCGGGCAGGTCTGGCCCTCGCCCCCGCCCTGACCCCTTCTCCATGCTCTCTGGGGAGACAGGCAGCTGGAAAAACATCAGCTGTGGAGAAGCTTCTCGGAGCCGAGGATGGGGGCATAACTCCATTCTACTTCAAAAGGAAGAGAAAGTCCCTGAGCTTAGAATTCAGGGAAACCTGTTCTCCTCTCCTTGAATTCAAATCACTGTTTTTCCAGGGAAATTTAATAAAAAAAAAAAAAAAAAGCACATGTTTCTCTGACCAAGAGGAGGCCTGAGCTGTTCAAACAGTCGAGATTCTTCACGGAAGATAATTTATTTCTGGTTTCTGAAGCCACCGGGGGAATCCAGAAAGTAGATTAAACTAAAAAGACCAAAGATAAAAACAAAACCAAGCCAATTACAAAGTCTATACTGGCTGAGCAAAGAGACCTTGAAGTGTGTGTGCATCTAGGCCTTTGTCTCACCCTGCCCAGAATACTATTCCCCTCAAATCCCTCCTCTGCCAGGAAACCCTAGTAGACCAGAAGGGAAGGCGTTGATATGGACCCTGTAGGAGGTGTGGCTTCATTCTGACACCCAAAAGAGGATACGAGGACACATTAAAGAGATCTGGGCCAAGCCAGTGACTTTGCATGCAAAACTTTACGTGCCTTTGACATTCGCCCTTGAGGGGAAGGTTATTGGTCCCATTTAACAGAAGGGGAAATTGAGGCTCAGAGAGAGAGATGTCACCTCACCAAAGACAAAAAGAAAGTCTGTGGCAGAGCGGAGCCCAGGTCCCACCTCTCTGAACTCTGCCATGTTTGCATGATCTGAGTATGAGCACATCCTGGCATGCAGAAGTGCTCGAATGTGTGCCTGATTGATTTTAGAGAGCGGTAAAGGTAGGCGCGCGCGTGCGTGCGTGCGTGTTTGTGCGTGTGTGTGTCTGCGTGCGCACATGAGCATGCCCCTCCAGATCAAGTTTTCATGGGGTTACATCTGACCCTATCTAAGATGCCTCTTCCCACATCCTTAGGGTCCCCCCTGGCAAATTCCAACCCAGCCCCGCTTGGGCATGCTATAAGGTAGAGAGCCCTCTCGTGTCCTGGGGCAAGAGATATCAGCTGGGCGAGTAGTGGGCAGGGGAGGCTTCTGAAGGCATTTGAGCCACCACCTCTGACCTCGGAGCACGCGGCTGGGGGCTTGGCGAGACAGAAGGACAATCCCTCAGGCGACAAGGTGGGATGCTGTCTAGCCGGACACCTGGCTGACTTCACGAGGCAGGGTTTGGGCAGTCCATGTTGTGCTCTCCAGATCCAGGGTCTGGAGACAGCCTGCAGACTGACCTGGGCTCACCCCCAGGTGGGCTGTGTGACTACAGACAGACCCTCACTGACCCACTGTCCTCTCAGGCTGGGGTGTGCTCTCTGAGAGCCCTGCGGCTTGGCCCATCCCTTAGACAAAGCCTGGAAGGGAGGAGCAGGAATGCCCCTGGACCCCGCCACCAGCCCCATCACCTCAAGACAAGACAGCATGACTGTACTCCCTGGGCATCAATCCTGGCTGAGATGCCCAACGTGTTCACACGCGGAAGCCACCAGACAGGTTCAAACCCATGGGTCTGCAGTCAGGGCCACGCTAGGCTGGCCTAGGGACTCCTCTCAGACCCAGCTGCCAGGCCAGCTTCCCCCGTGAGGCTTTAGAACCAAAGCAACCGGATGCCAGCCCTCCACCACGCGCGGGCCTCTCCAAGCCTCGGTTTTCTCTGCTGTACAATCGGGGTCCTGAGAGTTTGAGCCAAGATGCTGCATGGAGGGCAAGTCCCTGCCGGCACGTGGAGGCAGCAGCCATGCCAGGGCACCTCTCTGAGGCTTAAGCCAAGACGAGACCATCAGAATCAATGGTCAAAAACCCAAAGAGAGACACTTATGTGGACAAAATGCAGCCTGAGGAGAGCCAGTGGCTGATGATGGTGGGGTGACAGCAACGACAGAAACAGCCCCACGACAGAGGGCCTATTATTGGCCCCATTTTCGAGATGAGGAAACTGAGGTCCAAGGATATTAGGAAACTTGTCTGAAGTCACACAGCTATGGAATAGCAGAACTGGGATCTGAACTCAGGCAGTCTGACTCCAGAGACCATTCTCTTGGCTGTGAATGAACAGTGAGTACACAGAATGGGCTAGAGCAAGCCTGTGGCCTCTCAAGGGTGCATGAGAGCTCTAGGCTAATGCGTGAGAGGGAATGGCATTATTGAGGCTCAGGACTGATTCTGGTTTATCCGTTGTGCTCAGCGGCCTCAATACCCAGCCCCGTATCCACCTTTTCTCCCTTTCTTCAGAGCCAAGCAGATGACCTAGAAATCTAGGGTAATTAAGAACACAATAATCCAAAAAAGGGCTTCCCTGGTGGCTCAGATGGTAAAGAATCTGCCTGCAATGTGGGAGACCTGGGTTTGACCCCTGGGTTTGGAAGATGCCCTGGAGGAGGGCATGGCAACCCACTCCAGTATTCTTGCCTGGCAAATCCCATGGACAGAGGAGCCTGGCCTACAGACCATGGGGTCACAAAGAGTCGGACACAACTGAGTGACTAGGCACAGCACAATCAGAAAAAAGACAGGGCTTTAAAAGAGCTGGAATTGGCATCCAGATCTGCGACTGGAATAATCATAGATGGTCTAAGATGGAAAGACCCTAGCTGTTCTTGGCATTCAGCACCTCATTCGTCAGTGGGGAAACTGAGGCCCAGAACCTGCCCAAGGCCCCCTCACCTCGCTAGCTTGCAGCACCCCTCCACCGCTAAGCAACACATCCCAGTTCCGACACTTGCCCAGGGCCCTGACGCTTGATCCAAGGGATCCCAGGAGGTGGCGGTGGAGCTGGACGCACACCACCGCTTCCACCCTGCTTGCTTCTCCCTGTCTGGCCGCGCCCGCCCGTGCACAACATACACCAACAGCCCGGCCGATGGCGGGAGCTCCGCAGGCCCACGCTCCCGGCTACAGCAAGCTGGCCCGAGGCCCAAGGAATGAGCTCGGCGCCCTGCCGGGCCCCAGCCACGTGGTTTCTCCACTTCCCCAGGTCAGGCCCCCCTGGGGAACTGAATGCCTCGTACTTTGAGCAGAACAAGGCCCAGGAGGAGATAGAACCAGGATCCAGGGCGAGACTCCACATTCTCTCTTGGCTACAGCAATTCAGAGGAACAGACGCCCAAACAGGGACGGTTCTCATAACCACATCTGTGGCCGGATGCCAGGGGCTGAGGAGGCCTCTGAGGGCCATCTTCTCCGCCCCCTCCCTCCAGCCAGTGTCTACACTGATGGCCTGCTCCAGAAGCTGAGATGTCAGGGCAGGGATGCCTACAGTCTCCAGAATCAGAAGTCCTGCTACGTCTTGAAGACACAGCTCGCTGGGCGGCGAGATGGTCAGTCCTGCCCCACCCACCTGACAACTCACCTGCCCAGCTTCCCCTGTGCTAAGGAAGAAGTGAGATGTTTGCAATCCAGCCTCTGGTAACATTAGGCCTTAGCTTTTGATAAACTCTAAAACGCCATCACACGCTGGTTAGGTGCTAACAGTGGAATTCATAATAATCTCGAGGAAAAGCCTGCAGAAGAAACTTGCAGGGTTTACAGTCTCTAAAGTTGAGAAGCTCCTGCACAGGTTTGATCTGTATCCTTCCTAATACATTGACAACAGCCTGTATTCTTTTCCAGGAGATGCGTGCCCTCCGAGTGCTCCAACAGGGAAAGACTCCTGAAGATCCCTGCATCATTCTCTCACGACGCTGAGCATGTCTTCACCCTACCTTCTGATATCCAGCTGGGAGGGAATCCCCCCACAAGGAGTCACCGTAGGGAGGAAGGAGGAGGGAAGAAGGGAGAGTGCTCAGCAGGATCCCAGGGTTGCCAACAGCCCTGGGGACAGTTTCAGTTCCAGTTTTGGACCCTAGGGATCACACCCCCAGCTCACAGCGTCACCAGCGCTTAGAACCTTCATCTGTTTTGTCCTCAGTTTCTCCGTTTGGAAAGCACTTTGCTCCCTGCTGCCCTCAGGCTGAGAAAGAGCTTGAAGCCAAAACTGAACTATGTGAGAAGCCCTGTCCTGCCCCAGACAGGCATGTGGCCTTGGACGAGTCCCAAGTGTCCCTAAGCCACACACGGAGGGAACCGGAGCCAAGGCTGGACCTTTCCAGCTCTAAGCTTTAGGGTCTGCCTGCCTGACTCGCTACACAAGACCAGTCCTGGCAGGTCTGGCCAGAAGCCACGAGAGAAGCTGTGAGCAGGGGCTGGCCTTGCCAGGCATTCCAGCAGGCTTGACAGCGAAGCCACAGAGTGCAGGACAAGAGGATGCACTGTGGCGTCTTCCTAGGCCCCATGAGATTCTGCAAGGCACGGCTCTGTCCCCAGCCGTGTCACTGCGTCGTGCTCCTAACAGGCCAGCAGAAACCTCTTCAACTCCAGCCAAGCTTGTAACATCTTATATTTGGACCCCTCCTCGGGAAACCACAGCACATTTCTCTTCTAGCAGGCGATGTGAGATGAGAGCTCTGGAACAAGCTTTCCTTTGGAGGCTAAAGCGGGAGCAGAGAGGAGAGGGGTGACGTGGAGAGCACTCTGCCTGAGCAGGCAAGGGTCCTGGGTTCAAGTCCGGATTCTGCCACCAATGTGCTGTGTGACCTCGGGTGAGTTTACTGGCCTCTCTGAGCTACGTCTACTTATGCGTCTGACCGAGAGGTGGGGCCAGGTCATCACTAGGGTTCCTGCAGCTCTGATGTGCTCTGACCTCCGCTGTGTTTCACAGCTCCCATCCGCAGAAGACTCCCACACAGCCTCCTGATGCTGAGCAGGCCGTACGCATGGGCCTGAGGTTTTGCTTGCTGGAGAGAAACGGACCACAGCAAAATCACCGCCAGCCCTGCCAGAAATGAGGCCAGCTGCGATCTGGCATGAAGGGATTCAGCTCATTCTCCTGACATTTCCTCTTGGTAATAAGTGCCTAGAAATCGTCTGGCCCCAAGCTTTTGACCAAAGGAAAACCCATTCACAGAAGAAGCCCCCAGCTCCCATCAGGCAGATCAGGGGCTTAGGAGCACGTAACCGGGGGATGGCCCTAAAGACCAGGCAAGGAGTGTGCGGGCCAAGGGCGCAGCAGACTGGGAGGCCAGGCAAAGGCACACGCAAAGCCCAAAGGACTCAGGGATATAAAGTCTATTCCATACACATTAAATCATTCCGAGGCAGACCCTGCCCATGTGCTGGCCAAGATGATTGGACCAGAGTCAAGCAGACTTTCACGGCCCTCTGGGGTATTGTATGGCCATAGGGCTCCTTGGCGGAATGGGGATGGTTCCTCGCACACACGCCTGACACCCCAGTGCCAGGGAACACCCATTATGGAGGGCAGGGTGGAATCTTAGGGAGTTAAAGGCACAAAGACGTGGAGTGAAGGGACAGAAATGAGTTGTCTGTTACAGGGGTTGAAGCGTGGCAAGGCCTCAGAGGGTCTCTGGGTACATGGCTTTGAAGCCACGGTTTCCTTACCTGGAAAATAGGTAATCAATCTTAACTCAGCGAATCAGTATGAGAACCACATGTAGTGGTTCAAATGCCACGTAGGTAGCAGGGTCCGGGAATGTGTGCTTGGTCACGTAGTTATGTCTGACTCTTTGTGACCCCATAGACTGTAGCCCACCAGGCTCCTCTGTCCATGGAATTTCCCAGGCAAGAATACTGGAGTGAGTGGCCATTTCCAACTCCAGGGTCTCTCCTGACCCAGGGATTGAACCCATGTCTCCTGTGTCTGCTGCCTTGGCAGGTGATTTCCAGGGCTGCACTGAGACATTCTACCTGAGCCAACTGCTCCCACTCTGTGACTGAAACTTTGGGAAAACAGACCCAGAGAGGTAAGGCCATTGGCTTAAATTCACACAGCCCAGGCAAATCCTCAGTCAGTCACAAAACTACAAATAGAAACAATGACTGCTACTATGTATTGAGTTTTTATTCTGTGATAAGCACAATGACCCCATGAGCTAGAAGCTATTACCCCCATTTTTCAGATGAGAAAACTGCAGTTCAGACCCAGTAGTACTCCTGCCCCAGGGCCTTTGCACCTGCTCTTTCCTCAACCTGGAATGCTCTTCCCCACAGCAGCCACAAAATTAAAAGATGCTCGCTCCATGGAAGAAAAGTTATGACAAAGCTAGACAGCATATTAAAAAGCAGGGACATCACTTTGCTGACAAAGGTCCATATAGTCAAAGCTATGGCTTTTCCAGTAGTCATGTATGCATGTGAGGTTGGACCATAAAGAAGGCTGAGCACCGAAGAATTGATGCTTTCAAACTGTGGCATTGAAAAAGACTCTTGAGAGTCCCTTGCACTGCAAGGAGATCAAACCAGTCAATCCTAAAGGAAAATTAACCCTGAATATTCACTGGAAGGACTGATGCTGAAGCTGAAACTCCAATACTTGGCTACCTGATGTGAAGAGCCAACTCATTGGAAAGACCCTGATGCTGGGAAAGATTGAGGACAGGAGGAGAAGGGGACGACAGAGGATGAGATGGTTTGATGGAAACACCGACTCAATGGACATGGGTTTGAGCAAACTCAGGGAGATGGTGATGGACAGGGAAGCCTGACGTGCTGCAGTCCCTGGGGTCGCAGAGTCAGACAGGACTGAGTGACTGAACAACAATTAGCCCTCAGGCACAAAGGAACTGTCAGCCGCAGACTGTTTTAGGTCTGAGGGTGAGGTACCCCTTCTGTTAATTCCATAAGGTCAGGACCTGGATGTTGCTTTTCTCTGTACCCCCAGACTTGGCCCCCAGAGGGTCCAGATCCCTATACTACAACAGGTAAGGCATCATGATCACACATGTCAACCCCAGAATCACAGTCAACCCCCTTCCTGGCCACCCTTGAATGTTCCTGGCTCCGTCGCAGCTGCCTCTCACCTTCTAACCTCCCCCACTATCCCTTCTCCATCAACCACAAACAAAGGGAGGCCCAGACCCAGAGCTGAAGATGGTTCCAAGCCCAGGAGTTAACCTGCGGGGCAGCAGCAGAGAACCTTAAGCCACCAGCAGGGGCCGGGCCTGAAAGAAAGATGCCTCAGTTACAATCCTGGGTCTCCTTCGACCTGACAACGAGACCCTGGACGTATCACCCCACCTCTCAGAGCCTCAGTTTCCCCTTGTGAAAAATGAGATCATTGGAATCTTCCCCCCAAGCGAAGATTCTAGGACTCCACTTTCACAGCATTATTGCCAACTAGTGAACTTGAGCCAACACTGATGTCAGAGGCCCTGGACAAGAACCGAGTTAGTGTCCTGGCTCTGTTGTCAAACTGTGGGCAAGTTACTTGAGCTCTCTGGGCCTTGGCTTTTTCTTCCTGCCCCACAGATGCTCAAACAAAGGGAGAAATCATTTCCATCTACAATGGACAATCAGGGTCAGAGCTGGTGAACTGGGGTTCCTGCTGAGCCCCTCTCGTGGTCACGTCTCCGGTGGGCCTGCCCAACACCCCAGGGTCCTCTGGCCTTGTGTGTGCGGGAGTAAAACAGGTAACACCAGGACAATACAGAGACTGAGTGTTCTCAGACAGAGAAGCACAGACACCCGGTCTAGACAAGGTCCCCCAGCATGGCACTCATGACCCAGACAACAGAAGCCCCTCTGACACAGAACCGCCTTGCAGGACAATTGCTGGACGCGCTGAGAAGCTCCATCCCAGAAGGGCCCAGAGTCCTCAGGAGACCCCAGCCCCAGCCGTGCAGCAGCCACTGAAGTGTTCCGGCAGCAGGACACGAGGCCCAGACAGCCCCCCAGGCCTGCCCACACACTCAAAGCAGAAGAGCAGAGAGAAGCAAAGAACGCCCAGGCCATGGGTGGACAGGGCCACATGGCCAGTGGGAGGTCAGGTTCACCCATAGAATCTGCGTAATAGACACGGAAAATCTTTACCGGCCTACCCATCTTGCCCCTCTTGCCAGGAACGCCAGGCAGGCCCTGTAGAAGGAAACAGGGAAGAGATCAGCACAGGATTCCAGCAGGAGACTTACAGCGTTGCTCCAAACCCGCCTCTCTTCCACCCACAAGAGAAAGTCACAGTAGGCCTGGCGTCCAGTCCACAAACACAGCAGGCACCCGTGATGGGCACGTCGGACGGATGGTCCTTAAATGCGGTCCTCAGAGTGAGGGCCTGCAAGGACCTGAGCTGGGGAGATCCCTAAGGAAAGCACCCAGGACTCTGGTATTCAGCAGATACTCAATACATGCTCACGCTGCTTCCCTGTGATTCTTATTCCCCAGCTTATTGATGAGATTACAGCTGAGTCCCCAGATGTAGGCTCAGGTGGAGAGGGGACAGAGCCGGTCCAGAGGCAGGTGGGGCCCACCACCTCTGCCCTGGGAACTCCAGCAGCCCCGGACACATATACACAAAGGAGCGCAGTGTGTTCAGGAAAGGTTCACGTAACTCGTGCCTGGTGGGATCTGGTCCATGGGCCATATTGATCGGAAATACAAAATAAGCCCACTTCTCATTCGCCAAAAGCCCTTCAGGAGCTCCTCATGCTCTCCGAACAGTCCCTCTCCTAATCTCGGTTCCTGGGGGCCGTGCAGCTGTGCCCAGGGGCCCCCTCCAGCCTGTCTCCTATCCGCATTCCTGCCTTGCGCTCAGAGCTTCGTGCTGTCAAACTCGCCAGGTAAGCTTCTGTCCCTGACTTTGCACATGCTGTTCTCTGTGTCTGGAAGGCGTCTGCCTCGATTTCACCCCTTTGTGGACTGTTTAACTCTGGGGCACCTCCTCCAGGAGGGATTCTAGAACTTTTCCAGGCTGGCCCGTGGCAGAGGGTGGTGAGGTGGGTGAGAGATAAACAAAGAAGGCATACTCACTCGCTCGCCATCGGACCCTGGCAGGCCGAAGAGCCCCGGGAGTCCAATGTAGCCCTAGGCAGAGAGCAGAGGGGAGGTCAGAAGGGCTGGCTGGTGGGGTGTGGCTTGCCCGGCCCGGCCCGGCCCCCTCTAGCTGCACTTTGGTGCCCGGCTCCTCTTCCTCGCTGGCAGCGGCGGCGGCTCCAGTGGTTCCACGATGACATAGGCCTTGAGGCAAGTGTATATGCCCATGGACTGCATGGTGCTGGCTTCCACGATGTAGTCCAAAGGCACATACCCTCACGCCAGGGAAGGGCGCGGGCGCTCGCAGGGGAAGGCCCGCCCCATGCCGGGGGCTCCTGGACCTGCTGGAAGGAAGCTCTCTGCCGGGTTAGACGCTAGGGCGGCACCAAGCCCTACCCACCCTCCCAGGGAGGCTGGAGAGGGGGGGGGCGCTCGCGGCTCCCTCCTTCTAGGCCTCCAAGGCCGTGCACGTGGGGCTCGCATCACCCTGGACTGCCTGAGTGTGGCCGGCAGGGACAGCCGCTGCCACCCCGGCATGCTGGCATCCTGCCAAGCATGTGTGCCGCTGCATCCAGCCAGCCCAAGGACCCTGCAGATGGCCCATCCTCCTCCTCACTGAACAAAGAAGACCCCAGCTCTGGAGAGAAAGCAGCACAGCGAGACAGGGGTGGAGTCTGGAGCGTCTGCCCTCCAGCCTCTATCCACTCCATGCCCTCCATCAGGCATGCCCTTCCCACCCCCACGACTGCAGAACCAATGCTTTCAAGCCCAGCTCAGAGGTGCTCTCCTCTGGCTAGCATCCCTGATGCCTCCAACCAGAAGCAACCTCCTGCCCTCTCCGCGGCCCCCTATTTATACCCCCTGCATTAGTGCATAGTTGCTTCAGTGTCGTGTCTGACTCTTTGCGACCCCAAGGACCGTAGCCCACCAGTTTCCTCTGTCCATGAGATTCTCCAGGCAAGAATACTGGAGTGGGTTGCCGTTTCCTCCTACAGGAAATCTTCCCGACCCAGGGATTGAACCTGCATCTCTTGTGACTCCTGCATTGCAGGCGGATTCTTAAGCACTGAGCCACCAAGGAAGCCCCTATTTGTACCCCACTTAATAGATTTATGGCTTTCTCTTCTGTATCTTCCTTATCTGTGTCCACGTTTCATGGCCTCATTAGCCTGGGAACTTCTCCAGGGCAGGGACCTAGCCCAGGGTTCCTATCACTATCTGTACTCTCTAGATGTTTGTGAAATGACTTCACTGATTGAATGGCCATGAGTTTGAGCAAACTCAGGGAGATGGTGAAGGACACGGAAGCCTGGCATGCTACAGTCCATGGGGTCACAGAGTCAGACATGACTGGGCGATGGAACAACAACATAAGCTAACATTTACTGAGCACAAAGTATGTGCCAGACCCACTTCTCCATGTTCTGCAGGCATTTCAGGCATCTACTGTGCCCTCTCCACACCCTTAGGAGGTAGGAATTATTAGTCAGCCTCCTATAGAGGTGAGATCATTTAGGCCCAGAGAGGCTAAGTGACTTGCCCAGAGTCACACTGCTGGAACGTAGCAGAATGTGGTATTTGAATTGAGGTCATCTGACTCCCAGGGCCTGGGCCGCTCTAACCACTTTGCTACTCTGCCTCCCATAAAAAAGCAACCAGTGCAGGCTCACAAGCATTCCTCCGTCCCTAGAAGAGGTCTGGGGGCCCCCTTCTCGGCATCATCATAACCAATGATGTTTACTGATCCTTCCTAGCAGGGCTTATATACCAGATTGGCAGTGATGGGCTCAGAGAGGTCCAGAGATGTGCCCAAGCTCCCACAGCTGGGTAATGGCAGGGTAGGTCTCCAAACCAGCTGCCCTGACCCCAAGTCTGTGCTCTGCCTACTTCATAAACATAAGGCCGCTGATAGCAGGATTGGGCAGGCAGCCTGAGTGGCCCTGGCTCACCGAGGCTGCTCAGGGCCCTGTGACCCTGAAAAGGGGTGTGCCAGGGTCAGACCAGCAATCCCCCCACATGTGGCCTCTAAATGCCACAGCAGGGCAAACGGCAAGCAGCCCCAGATGTTATTGGCCTGCCTCGCTCCTCCAGTGCTCCTGGTAGATCAGAGACCCCGGGGCTGAACCAGGAAGCCCTTCTCCCTTGGTTCAGGAGGCCCCTCTGGGGCCAAAGCTCATGGGAACAGTTAAATAAAGGGAAGGAGGGGGAGACCCAGCTCCTAAGACAGGAGCCTCCTCAGCCCCTGTCTGTCACTGCCCCGCCCCCATCACCACCATCATCATCATCAGTGACATCATCAACACGTCCCGGGGAACTTTCCCACCTCCCAGCCGCTCTCCTAACATCCGCCCGTCAGGACCAGGAATTTGGGCTGAGACTGCAGCCATAAATAGCTTTGGCTCAGGCTTGAAGGACACGTCATACCTGACCTGACCTGGCCTGACCGAGGACTGTGTGACCCACTTGCTGAGCATTCTTTGAGAGGCAGGCAGCCCTGCCCTCCAAATACCTGGGTCCTCAATTCCATCCCCACCTTAGGCAAGCTGTGGGAACTGGGGCCCCACCATGAGCCCAGTTTCCTTGTATACAGAAGACAGGGTTCCACCAGATTGCTTCTTTAGTCTTCTAAATTCCATTTTACCCCCATTCAATTCACCCAGAACCTTCTCCATTGCCCCACAACGCACCTGGGACCCCCCTCAGCAGTATTTGCTTCCAAATTCCTAGCATCCCCCTAACCATGCCAGGGGTAGGAATGGACATCCCTCCCACTGGAAAGATGGGCAAACAGCCTGCTGGCTACTCAGGGTTTGTTTCAGGGGCCGTGAAGGAGGGACACAGGAGATGCTCCATCAGCCTCCAGGCCTGGACAGCATTCACCCATTGGTCAGCACTGCCCTCCCTAAAGGGTGATACCCCAGCCCTCAGCAAGGTGCAGGAGTGAGGCCTCAGAGGATTCCAGGGACAGACAAAGTGGCCCCAGCTTCGGTTCCCTACTGATTGGACTTGCTGGGAGACACAGCAAGCAAATGTGTGATTACAGCAGCTGGACCGCAGCTGAGGCCCCAGCAGATCCGTTGCTGCCCAGCCGCCTGGCCGTGGGCACCAAGCTGGCCCCAGGGTTCCCCACCATGTAGCCATCCTGCTGCCCCTCTGCTCTTGGGAGCACTCAGGCAGGAGGACCGAGGCCTCAGCTCCCCCAGGAGACACTGCAGGCTTTACAGCCCCGATCGCCCACCAGGCCCACTGGAGGGACAGGAAATGCCCACCCGGGGCCCCAGGCAGGTGGCACTTGCCAAGTCGCACTTACCCGGCTGCCTTTGGGCCCAGGGTCTCCTATGGGTCCAGGCAGCCCCTGAAACACAAAAGACAGAAGGGCAAGGACATATGGAGACGTTCTAGCTGCTGCCAACAACCCAGGCCAAGTCCTGTCTACTTTGGCTTCAGCTGTTCCTCTGTATGACAGGAGTGGGGTTACACTCCTGGTCTTCAAACTGAGCCCCCAGCTACCCCAGGGCCCCAAGCAGGCGGCTGGGAAGAGCTTCTGGAGCCACACCCCCACACCCCAGAGCTACTCTTTCTTCTGTGTCCTCCTGAGCATCCTTGCCCTGCTGCCTTCAGAGAAGGTTCCTCAATACAGCCCTCTGAACAGCCCTTTCCTTCAGGGCCCCCCTGGCAGGTGTAGCTCCTGGGCCCCCAGCCCACCGCCTCCCTCTGCCTGGGGGCACCCGTGGCCAGCTCCACACCACCACGGCCACAGAGCTTCCAGAAGCCATATACTGCACCTGCCTGCCAGGGTAACCTTTGGCCCCTGGGCTACCCTCGGGTCCTGGCTGCCCCTGCAAAGGAACAAGAGAAGCATAAGGAAAGGGGAGACCCTGCCCAGCTCCAGGTCTGGGGGGCGGTGGGGGGCCGGGGTTTACAATGGACAAAGAGAAGGGCAGGAATGTGAGACGAAAGTGGAGGGAGGGGAGGCCATCGGCCTGCTGGGCGCCCCCGCTAACCCACCCTCTCCCCCCAGCCCACCCTTTTGAGAAACCGGTCCGACCAGCTCGGAGGGACAAAAACCCCTGTCCTTGCAGCCCAGGAATAAAGCGCTGAGGGGGCCTGGCTGGGCTCTCCCACGCTGGCAGCGGCTGATGTTTGACTTGGGCCAGGGCAGCCAAAATTCCTGCAAACCCCGTGGCGGCGTGTATAATATCCCCTAACATCGCCCGGAACAGGCCAGCTATTCATGGCTCTAACCAGAGTCCAGCGGCTCATGCCAGCACTGGGCCGGCGTGGACTCCAGCCCTTTCAGGCAGATGTGGCTGGGGGAGAGGTGGGGTCGGGTGGGGGCCCTGGGTCGGGTGGGGGCCCCAGCGGGATGGGAGGCAGAGCCTCCTGGCTCTGGAGCTTACTCGTGGAACCAGGCAGGGTGGGGTGGAGGCCAAGGGCAGGCAGGGGGACTGGAGCAAGGGAGGACGAGGAGGGCGGGGCTGAGGCTGCAGCCCTCACCTGTTCTCCGGGGTGCCCCGTCGGTCCAGGATAACCCTTCTGTCCCTGCGGAGGGAAAGAAACCACTTGAGCCTAGGAAGACACGTCTGGGTCCGGGGATCGCAGAGGCCCGGCCTTCCCGCCTGCCTTTGCAGCGCTGCAGGCACTTTGGCAGGGACACATGGCAGCACGCGTTTGAGAACCGCGCTCCGAGTGGAGACATGTACGTTAGGCATCCTGCAGTTTCCTCTCCGTCATCAATGGTTCTTAGACCAGAAGACAGCAGGGGCTGATCCCTCCTTGGGCAGGACTTGTGAGCTGAATTAGGATACAGCAACTGGGAGAGACTGATGCTGCTATGACCACCCTTCTTTCCAAGCCCAGAGAGAATGTAAGAACATTTGAAGCAGGGCTGGAGGGATGTCTAAGTGACGGGTGGACTGATGAGGACCTTAAAGTCTGCTGGGAATTTTCTGTTGGAACCTTCTCATTAATCCCCTATCAGAAAAGATCTCACACCTATTGACCGATTGTGTGACCCCCAAATAGCTACCCTCCTTCCCAGTGATTCCAGCCACTATACCAGGGGGAAAGAGGTCACTAGATTAACTGAGAAAGACTCTGGTGACATTTCAGTACCAACCATGCATCCTGTCCCCATGGTCTAATTCCCATGGTCCAAGGCCAGGTCTCCAGGTCAAGAGCATCAGAATGAGTGTGTGCCTTCAGGTGGCACTGGGGGCGGCCACTTGGACGATTTCGTGAGTGTAAGGAGCTCTTTGCAGGGAAACCCCAGACTGCAAACTTCCCTAAGGTTAGGGCTGTTATGAAACAAGACGGAGCAGGGGCTTCCGTTTCAGACAGTGTGGTGGAGACAGGGTGATCTCCATTAGACGCCCCCTCACAGGGAGCCCTGGGCTGGGTCCAGACCGTCTCTGACTTCCTGTGCAACCCTGGAGCGGTTGCTGCCCTTCTCTGGTTGTCAGATAAGGGAGTCAGAACTCCGAGTACTCTTCAGTCCTGGTGTTCTGGAACTCGGGAGTTCTAGGGCTCCCCCAGCGTGTTTGTCACTCATTCATGTCTGACTTGTTGCAACCCCATGGACTGTAGCCCACCAGGCTCCACTGTCCATGGATTTCTCCAGACAAAATTACTGGAGTGGGTAGCCATTCCCTTTTCCAGGGGATCTTCCAGACTCAGCGATTGATCCCAGGTCTCCTGCATTGCAGGTAGAAGCCCTAGGGCTCCCCCAGGCTGGTGATAAATGAGACTCTAGACTATACACACACACACACACACACACATATACATATGATGTCTGTGAACCCCCTCTACCCACTGTTGTAGATCATCTCCATCCTACAGAAAACCGAGTCTCGATGAATGGAAGTCACTTGTCCAGAATCCCACTACTAAGGAGCAGCGGCTCAAGTTCACCACTGGGTCCTTCTGACACCAGAGGCCACACGGAGAGCTTCGCAGCCCCCCTGGGCATGTACAGTTCATGCACATCCACAAACACCCACAGGCACACACGTTTGGCACCCCCGCAGACCCCCAGAAAGCGGCACTCTTTAATTATAAACAGCATCGCTCTGATCCAAGAGGTTTGGAGAGTTTACGAGCATTCCTTCTGCACCTACTCATGCCTCGAGACTGCTCAGCATTGTGATTGCATCTCAGACCTGGGGCCCGTGAGGTTGGTGCAACATGGCTGGGTGAGATTCCTCCAGCATGCCATTCGTCCCCAGTGGGCAAACTGAGGCAGAGGCCACAGCCAGCAGCCATCATGCAGAGTGGTTAAGATCTCTTGTTTCAGATTAACCTGGATCCCTATCCTGCTTCCCTACTGGCTGGAGGACCTGGGACCACCTCTCTGAGTCCTGGTTTCATCTTGCAAAATGGGGTCCTAAGGGGTTGGCATTGTAGACTACATGATATAATGTGTGAAGCACTTAGCACCACATTGAATTCAAGAGCCCCATAAAGGCTAGCTGCTGTTAGTAGCATGATCTTTATATTATATTCATTCATTCAACAAACATTTGCTGTACTTTCATGCTCCAGCCCCATTCTAGGCATTGGGTGAAAAAGAAGACAAGATCCTTTGCCTTAACAGAATTTACAGTCTAATTAAGTAGATATAAAAACAAATAAATATAAAACATAATGCCTCAAGGATTTGCTTACTTGGGGGTAGAGTTTCAGTCTTGCAAGACGAAAAAGTTCTGGCGATCGATTGCATGACAATGTGAACATACCCAACACCACTGAACTGCACACACAAACAGGGTTCAGGTGGAAAATGTACGTGATGTGTTTCTTATCGTCGCTGAAAATGAAATTCTAAAAAAGGGATCACGTGTGGCAATGACTAGTGCTGTGGAGAGACGTGAGCAGAGGACAGAGGGGCCCACGTTGGGCAGGGTGGTGACCACGGGTAAGCAGGCAGGGGAGCTAGACACAGGGCTGGCTCTCTGGGGAAAGGCTTTCCAGGCAGAGGGAACAATAGGGGCAGAAGCCCTGAGGCTTGAGATTGCTCTCAAGAAAGAATGAGCCCTGTGGGACTGGAGCAGAATGAGTGAGGGGTGAGGGGCAGAGTGACGAGATGGTCAGAGAGGAAGCAGGAAACCAGAGCATGCCAGGTGGAAAGATGGCAGGAAAGCAGAGGAGGATTGTGAGCAAGGATGTGTCATGGACAGGATGCACGACCATCATCCTTTCTCCACTTGAAGCCTGCAGATGAGGAAAAACAAGCAAAGCCTTTTCCCACGAAGAGCTGAGTGGAGCCCCGAGCTCTAAGCTGTGTGACTCAGCCCAGACGACTGCCTTCTCTGAGCCTCTCTCTGCCATCCTCTGCTGCCTCAATGCCATAATGCAGCCAGTGCGATAATGGAGCAAGAATCCCAAGAGAAGCGAGAGAGAGGAGCCTCACATGCTCCTTTGGCTTCCTCTGCAGCCACAAAGAAGCTAGAAACCAATGCTTTGGCAGACTTGCCAGTGAAATCCCAGGAGGAGATTTCAAGTAAATCTCCTACTCAGGATGCAGTGAAAAGGAAGTGAATGACCATCGGGGACATGGACAGTGACTCACTCTATGCCTGGCCCCGCACTAAGACCTAGATACATCAGTTCATCAACAACCTGCTATCACCCCTGAGAGGCAGGAATTACCAGGCCCACCTGCCAGATGAGGAAACTGAGGCTCAGTGAGGTAAAGAGGCCACACAGCAGGCTGCGAAGTCCTATGTCCTAACTGTTGTGACCCCAGCCCACCTGGAAGAGTCACAGGGACACCAAGGGAAAGACCCTCTTACAGACTCGCCTCCCCAGGTCTGAGCTTGTGGATCACTGTAGCATCATAAACCCACTGTCTGAGTTGGAAGGGACCTAAGTCATCAGTTTCACAGCCTCCTTCATTGGATACAATGAGAAACCGAGGCTCAGAGAGGTAAAGGCACGCGCCGAAGGCTAGTTAGCAGGTTACGGCCAAGCCCAGACTGTTCCCCATGACTCCAGACCCACTGGGCTGGGCTTTGTCCAGAAGGCCACAGTTCCTAGGTCTTTTCCAAACCATGGGCCCTGAAGGGCCTTGAACACTGCCACGAACCCGTTTCTCCTAGCGGACTGGGAGCAGCTGAGATTGAACACAGCCAAGACATGGGGTTGGGGTGGGGATGGGGGTTCCTACACTCCCTGGAAAGCACCTTAACGGTGTTTACCAAACTGGGGCCAGTCAAATAGCTTCAAATGACAGGGCCCCAGGTCTTGGAAGAATCTAAACCATTACCTTCTCCAGGGCCCCAGCAATTACGGGGCGGGCACTGACCGCAAGGTGGACCCACGGGCAGTGATTTCCCCACGGGTGATGGCTGCCTGACGGGGACAAGAGGAGAGCAGAGGCTTCAGGGGAGTTCCAGGGACCACAGAAATCTGCAAGGGGCCTCTGGCTGCTCGGCAGGCGGGTCTCCACAGGACCCGTGTTTATAATAGAACTCGGGCTATATTTTGGTTTGGGAGCCAGATTAATCATTGCTTACAATGCACAAGTAAAAACCAGACATCACCTCACTGTTACTGCAGACAGTCTCCCTGTCAGCTGGGATGCTATTTGGGCTTTGGGCAGGGAGGGGAGGGGGGTCCTGTCCCTGCCTGGGGGTCCTGAGAACCAGCCTAGACCTCTCAGCTGATCGCCTCTCCCACGCTGATCTTGAAGGCTCCACCTCAGCCTGCACGAGGCCCCAGCTTCTCTCGCAGTAGAATAAAGCTGACCAGACCCGCTCAGCATTCCATGAAGCTTCCGGCTAAACTTCTCTACCACCCTGGCAGCCCCCAGGCCACACTGGGCGGCCGGCAGGATGAAGAGCCCCAGTCAACAGAAAGGGTCAGTTGGAAGAAACATCCGCCAAGAGGCAGAGTGAGTCACGACACCAGACCCGCCAAGTTCCCGCTCCTCTCTGGACCTCAGTTTCCCTAGCTGACCTCTCAGCATCCTGTTGGCCCTAAAACAACAGGATTCTGTAAGATTCTGCAATGTGATGCGTGGCTTGTCTGAAAGCACAGTACAGTCAGGCATCTGATGCTGAAGTCTGCTCAGTGGGTACCTGAGACAGGTCAGAGCAGAGAGGTAGAGTTTCTGTGCAAATCCTTCATTCATCTGGTTACTCCTTCATTCCAAGGTTTGCGGAGCCCCACCAACGGGGCAGACTCTATCTTAGCACTGAGAATGCACAGGTAAACAAAGCAAACTTGCTCTCTACCTTCTAGAACAGGATATTAAACACATACGAAGCGGAACAAAGCAGTACTGACTGCTGGGAGAGCGCAGACAGCCAAGCAGAGGAGGTGGTGGTGTAAGCCGAGGCTTGAAGGAGGAGCCACGTTCGCGAGCAGAGGGTCAGCGGAGCGCAGAAACGGAGCCGGAGGGGCTTCCCTGGTGGTCTGGTGGCTAAGACTCTGTGCTCCCAAAGCAGGGGGCCCGGATTCAATCCTGGGTTGGGGAACTAGATCCCACATGCCACAACTGAAGATCCCACATGCCACAACGATGTGACCAGTAGAGCCATTTAAAATAAATAATTTTTTTTAATAAATAAATTTTCTTTAAAAGAAAAAAAAAAAACAAAACAGAGTGGGTATGGGCACCAGAAGATCAGAACAGCTCAGCCACAGGGGGAATCCAAGGAGGTCCTCAGTAGGGGCGCTGCATGGAACTGGGGGTGCTACATGGAACTAGGGGTGCTGCTTGGAACTGGAGGTGCTACATGGAACTGGGGGTGCTATGTCCAGATAGAACTGGCAGTTCTGCAGAAAAGCAGGAGATTGCCTTAAGATTTGTCAATCACACCCGCCCCCCAAACATCCCCAGATAACTCCCTCTGCCTGCCCACTTTACTACAGATTCTCAGACAGTGGCCAACGCAGAAGGCAGAGGGTGGGCTCATGGGCAGGGTGAGGGTGGCAGGAGGGAGCCAAGAGGAAGTTTCAACTTGGGTACCAACTTTATTCCATCAGTCATGTCTACCTGGAGCAATGTGTTAAGAAAGAGTCTGAGGCTGAATTAGGCTTGGCAAGAAAGAGCAGCTAGTTATGTCTGCCATGGGCAGAGGAGGCAGGGAGGTGTGGGGCGAAAGAGCAGATGTCTGGGTCCAGCACTGTGCTGAGCCCCACATGAGGAAACAGAGAAGAAGAGGCCCTCCTCTGTGAACTTGCTCTAGTCTGACAACTATGCCAAGAATATCAACGAGTTGCCCGCTAGCCAGAAAATGCAGAGTCCCAAAGAGGCTGAGAAAACGGGCTGGTGTGAGAAGGGAGATACGAATTCTGCCTGGAGGTGCTGGGCAGATACTCTTGGAAAAGACGGCATGTGAGGGTAGAATCTGATACATGAAGATGAGGAGGGAGGGGAGAGCCTGCCAGGGGAGAGCCCAGCATAAGCAAACACAGGGAGGCAGGAAGCCCAGGGCACACAGGGTGGATGCTTCGAGGGTTTCTTTGCAGCAGAATTCCTTGGTCTTGGCACCACTGACGCCGGGGACTGGATCAGTCTTTGCTGTGGGTGGGGTGTGTGTGCCATGCATGACAAGATCTGTAACAGCATCTCTGCCATCCACTCATTCAAAGCTAGAAGCGCCCGCTCCCAGGGGGTAATGATCAAAAATGCCTCCACTGTGAACTGTTCCCTGGAGGCAGCTGAGAAGTGCTGCTCTATAGGAGAGAAGGCAGGGGGATTGGACTAGGGACAGCATGGATTCTGCCCTTCCAAGGAGCAAACAGGGCTCTGGCAGCCTTCTGGGCTAGAGGAGGGTGTGTGTGTGAGTCCCTAGTCCTGTCCGACTCTTCGTGACCCCATGGACTGCAGCCCACCAGGCTCCTCCGTCCATGGGATTTTCCAGGCAAGAGTACTGGAGTGGGGTGCCATCGCCTTCTCCGTTACTGAGGGTGGGAAGGCTCTTATTTAAGAAGCTGTTTCCATCAGCATTGTAGAGAGGGAAAGGGCCTGAAGGTTAGAAGACCTGAGTTCAAATCCCAGCTCTGCCATTTAGTGACCTTGGCAGCTGTGTCCACTGACCCAGTGGCTCTCGGCCTGGGCTGCCCGTGACGATCTAGTGCTCTAGTCCGCTTAGACCAGCTGAACTGGAACCCTGTGGAGGTGGAGGACAAACTCCCCCAGTGGTTCTCACACTCAGAGGGGCTGGGAACCAGGGCTGTGGACTTCACTCTCCGAAAGCCCCGTGATCTCACTGGCATGTAACTCCTATGTCAGCACAGGGCCAGGTGCATAGGCACATCTTTGCGCAATGGCTGGAAGAGTGAATGAGTGAATGAGACCTATTTGGGCCTTAGTTTTCTCAGCTGTAAAACGGGCATAATACTGCTTAACTGCTGGAGGCTATTATGAGGAAGAGATGTGATGAGGAACAGTCAGCCTTTCTGTCACACTAGTCAATATGAGAAACTCCCAACTCAAAGTCCCTTTCTCCCGCCTACTTTTCTCCATGGCCTTTTTCATCTTCTAACATATCTCGTGTTTTTACGATTTTTGTTGCCTCCTTCCTCCCACAAGGCTGCAACCTCTGGGGATCGGGGGTTTTTGTCTCGTCATTCAGCTCAGAGGCCTGCACGCTTCCTGACACACACAAGACAATCAATTCGTTCTGTTGAAGAAATGAATGAACAGGGCTACTGGTGTCACTATGAGGTGACACCAAAATCCAGCGTGCTGACGAGCAAAGGGCACGCTGACCTCACCTCTCAGCCGCTGATGTTCTTTCTCGCTCAAGGCTCCCCACATGAGATGATGCAGGCAAACCACCCAACAGGATCAGTGCAAAACGGCTACTGTTGTTACCGAAGATGCTTGCGGGAGGAGAGACTACTGACAAACAGGGATGGTTCCCGCTGAGGTTGCCCACCCCATTGGTCTGCCTCTCTGACCCCCACCACCGGTCAGGGGTCCCTGCCTTGAGATCTGAGCGCCCCCATGATCTGCCCACCACCCACTGTGAGCAGGTGACACTGGCCAGCCAGACCAAACTCCTCCGTGTTTGCCTAGACCGGGGCCAGAGGGACTCGGTGGAAATGGCTTTGCCAAATCGTTTTCCTACCACCCAGAGACTCTTCCTTAATTTAGAAAAGATGTCTCTCCCTGCTCAGGTGAGCTGGTTCCCCTAGGCTGGGGACTCTGGGCCTCCCTGGACATCTGCTAAGAGCAGGAAGGCTAGAACCCCAGGCAGGAGCCAGTCCAGTCTGGTTTTCCATCTCCCGCCTCCTCTGCTAGATTCCTACTCCCGTGCCAAGCGAGACCACCACTGGCTGCTTTATGAGCCAGGACTGGAAGAAGACTTTTCCACTCACACCTCATCCATCAGAAAGTGCTGGAGCCCAGAGAGGAAGTGAGCGGGGAGAGGGAGTCCCTCTGCATTCTCTGAGCCAGAAGAGACCACGTTTCCCCAGCTCACAGACAGCCACGCGCTCCTGTCTGGGTCTGGCTTCTTCAGATCTGCAGCAAGACCCGTTCTGGCCGAGGAGGTTGGAAAAGAAGGGGTACGGTGGGGGGGGGGGGCAGTGATGTTCCATGTCCACCTGTGCCACGGGGACCCTCAGAGCATGGACAGGATGGAGCCAGGAGATGCCACGGCTGCCCGAATGAGAACCAGATGGCCAAGGAAGAGGGCAGCTGTGGTTACAGCTGGGAGCCAGCATGGATGCTCAAGCCGCGGCCCTAGGCTGATCTACGGAGTGAAAACCCATCAGCAATGGGGGATTTTCCTGCAAAAATAGCAGCTGACCCTGACTCTGCACTGTCCTCCCTACTACACACAGGCCCTGAGTGAGGCTCTGTGGGAAGAGCGACAAACCAGTTTTGCATGTCCTGGTTGGCGAGGCTGGTCTGGGGGCCAAAAAGAACGCCGTGTAGATGGACTATGAGTCCTCGAGCAGCGTAGAGGCTCTAGAGCCGAAAGCTGGGGTTCTCGAAGGGCTTCCTGGAGGGGGCACAAGTAGAGTTGAGTCTGAAGGATGGGACACCCTAGCTGCAAAGTTGGAGAGGAATTCAGGGGCACAGCCAGCCAGAAACCCACCACCTAGGAAAATGACAGCTCTTCCTCCAAAGGCCATTAGAGAGGTAACACCCCCTGCCTGACTGATGCAGTGATGGGGTGGGGGCGGATGAGATCAAAATGCACAGAGAACTCTCTGCCTCTATAGGGATTTCCCTGCAGTATATGGGAGGGATGAGATGAGACCCAGAGAGGTTACTGACTTGCTCCAGGTCACAGAGAGCAAATGGTGGAGCAGGGAGCAGAGTCCAGATGCAGCTGACCCCAGAGCCCACTTTCTCAACTTCCAGGCTCCAGACCTCACTCCTGGTTTACAGCCCCAGGGAGATCAGGGACAGGGGAGCAGGTAGGTCATGGTCACTCCAGGTAGAAGAAGGCTGAGGCTCAGAGAGGGGATGTGCAGGTCCCAGGCCCTCAGCTCATGGCAGATGGAGCTGAACTTATGGGGGCTCCTGGCTCTGACAGTATTCCTTCCACCACCAAGAGCACCCTCAGGACCTCCCTGGAGCAGCTGGGCTGCAAGAGGAAGGACAGCAAACCAGCGTCACTTCTTGTCACATCTCACTAACCATGGTGGGGGGACCTGCTCCAAGCCAAGGTGCTCCACGCCCCTGGGCAAGCACAGACCCTCAGAAGCCTCTCTCCCCTCTGGCCACCAGCCCACTGCTGAGGATCTGGGCCAGAGCTGGGGAGAGGTAGGCGGACAAGCGGGCAGCACACAGCACTCCTGCCTGAAGACCCGACTTGCTAGGAAACCCACTGGGCAAAGCAAAGCACCAACACCAAGGTGTACCTTTCGTCCAAGGGGTCCTGGATTCCCAGTGAGCCCGGGCAAGCCCATGTCGCCCTGAAAAGAGATGCAGAAAATGGGGTGAGATGAGGGAACAGGAGCAGACACTCATTGAAAGTTCGGCCTCCCATGGCCAGCGGTTTGCTAACAGGATTCACGGAGGCCTAGAGGCCTCAGAGGAGACTCAGGTCCTCTGTGCAGGGTGAGTGCAACCGAGTGGGCAGGGGACCCAGTCCCTCCTCACTTGACTCAGTCGCTCCATTTGATCTGTTATCTATGTTGGACTTCGGCAGAAGGTACCATCTGGGGAATGGGTTACACTGCCAAAAGCATGTTTGAAAACCACTGCCCTGGAGAACATGCAACCTGTTTCAATCGGCAATCCCTCTCCCTCCCTCCTGCCCATGCTGGGCATGGTGGCCACCCAGGAGGGGGGATTTCTGCCACCACCATGAGACCCAGGAGCAGACAACGCAGGAGTGGGAGAGAAGCCTGGGCCCCTGGAGGTCATCCAGCCCGGGTACAAAGTCTGGTCTGCACCTGACCAGCTGCGTAGCCTCCAGCCACCTGCCTCTGGGGCCTCTGTTTCCTCCCAGGCAAGCTAGGCCCAGCTGCTTGGCTTATAGGCTTCCGAGAATCCAATGGGAGTGCATGTGGATGTATATATACAGGAAGCGTTTGCTGAGTGAAAAAACTTCTCACGAAGATGTGAAGGAATGAGCCACCTGTGTCTCGGAGAAATCAACAGAAGCCGCCACCTTTAAGTCCCCACGCACCAGAGGCTGGGCTGAGAATCAGAGTCCTTCCGGTCAGGAGGGCTTTGGGGTTGTGTCAGAAGGAAACCAGACTTGAGGGCTCCTTCCAGAGGATGGGTGTCTGGGATGCGGGGCGACCTTACTTGGAGTTCTGGGTTCCCCTGCTCTGGCCTGACCTGCACTCCCTCCAGGCCCCTTGCTTAACTTACAGGGTGGACGCTTCAGGGGCAATGAAATCCTTGGGCCTAACTCTTCTCTCTCCCATGGGAGAACTTCTGGTCTCAGCGCTTCAGAGTCAGGGAGCCCTGCCTCTCCAGCCCATTCCCTTCCACGTCCTGAAAATCCGCAGACCTGAGTGTCCAACTAACCAACTTGGAGGGGTCTTCAAATGTCTGCTGGAAGCTTCCTGGGCATGTGCTACCAAGAAGCTTCTGGATGCCGAGGGCCACCTAGCAGGCCCTGCAGAAAACCCACTGAGAGCATGAGGCCAAAGGACATTCACCAAAGCAATGTCCACAGGTCACAGTTTTTGTCGGTTTTATTGGCTGCACAAAGGAAGAAGGCAGCGGGGATGGCTTTGGGTTTGGTGCAGGGAGAGCTGAAGGGCTTCAAAGAGAATAGACCATGTCCTTTTCTACATCCTGCCTCCGGCCTTTTGTTATGCAGGGGCCTCTGTCTGCACATCGGCGGTTTCCCTACCGTCCACTCCTCCGCTTCCCTGAGCGCTGGGGTCCCTGGAAACCTACCTTTGCCCCATCGTGGGCCTTTCCTGGTGAGAGCCCGGGGTCCCCTTTCTGTCCCTGAAACAGAAACAATTCCACTTTGGCCGCCACATCTTCTAAAGAGGATATCTCCCCACCAACTCTGCTCAAATCCCTGTCCTCTGCTTAAATGCCCTCCCCTTCCACCCCACTCACATTCCTCCACGGGGTCCTCTTCAATCCCATCAGTCCCTTCAATCCCCTGCTCAGCTGCCCACCACCCTACTGACAAAGTCTGAACTCCCCCTTGGGTGTCCCAAGTCTTCCATCATCTGGTCCCACCCATCCTATTCAGAACTCCTCTCCTCCTACCAGCCCAGCCTGTAGACGGGGCCCCTGTGCCCCATCCCCAGACCACATTCCTCCACCAGAACTTTCACATTCATGCTGCTGGGTCCTTGTGCAGGTAGTCACCCCCAAGTAGAAAACCACTCCCCCCTAATCATCATTAGCCAAACCAGAAACATTCCCAAGATGCAGCTTGACTGCATCCTCCCCCACTAACCCGTAGATCCTGGGCCCACTGTACAGGTGATGTGTTCCCCCAGGGCTCTCAGAGACCTTCTGAGAGACACATCCTGGAGGTAAGCTTGATTCTTTCTGCTTTTCCTAGCCCCTGATGCTCACACCTCACCATCTCAAATTACCTAGAGCCAGTGCACTAACAGCCACTTAATCTATGTATAGCCTTTCACAGTTTGCAATATCCTTCACCCCACCAGGTTCCCAGAATAGCCCGATGAAGTGGACAAAGGAAGTGTTATTACCCCATAACACATTCAGGGAAACAGGCCTGGAGAAGGAAAAGGACAGCCCAGGACCCCAAGTTGAGGCACTGGCAGAGCTAAGACTAGGACCCTGAATTTGCGATTCCCAGAACAGAGACCTGGGACCCAACAAGTTAGAATAGGCAGGTAAGAGCAGAGAAACTGACAAGTAGCATGTCCCCAGTCAGACCGGCATTCCTAGTCCCAAGCACACGGGAGCATCCCCATCACAACGATCCTGGCTCCTAAGAGCGCGTGCTCAGGGAAGCACGCACCAGCTGTGTCTCTCACAGCTGAAGAGGGCTCTGGGCTGTGGCCCGACCTGATTAAATGACTCAGGAGACGGTCCTTTGAGAAGTCAGTCTCCTGGTCTCTGTCCCTTAGCCTCACTCCCCAGCTCCCTCCCCAGTCTGGGTCCTGAGTCAGAAGTCCTGGGTTACAGACTTGCAGCAGGGTCTCAAGCAAGTGACTTCACTTCTCTGAGCCCGTTTCCTCACCTTTAAAACGCGGGCTGCACTGCGCGCGCGCACACACACACACACACACACACACACACAGGTCTGTGCTCACAGACACACATGCACACAGACACACATACACACACACACATGCACACACACACACACAGGGGTAGGGGTACACATGGCCGCCTGGCATCCAGGTTTCTTGGCAAGGAGCCAGTGCAATGACGGATGTGACACGTGGGGAGGGTGGTTTGGCCAACTTTAATTAGTTCCCATTTGATTCTTTTCTGTGTCAGGACCCAGATCTTCCAAATCCGGACTCAGTCACTCTGCATGAGAAATCACTGCATTCCAAACCAGAACAAGCCTTAAAAGAGTGAGGGCGCCCTTTCGCTGCCCACCTACCACGTGCCCAACACTGGCCCACTCAATGCAGCACCTCGCCAGGCCTCTTACACCCACTTGTGGCAACACAGGACCAAGCCCCAGATTCAGAGGGGCTGAGTCATAGCCCAGGGAGGCGTGCAGGTCAGAGGCCAAGTTTCACTAGGTCTGACTAGGTCCCGGGTCAATCTGACTCCAGAGCCCCCACTTACAAATGGGAAGCCTAGGTGCCTCTCCCACATGCCCTCCGGCTGCCCCAGGCTGCAGGCCAGTCCCTCCTTGCTAGAACCCCAACTCTCTGTCCACCGAGGTCCCTCCAAGTCACTGCTGCAGGCCTCACCTCTAGGATCAACAGCCTCATGCCGCAGCAGCCCCTTGTTGACACTCTCCCAGCCTCGGCGTTCACAAGCCCAGCTCCAATGCCTTTTATGTCCATGTGCAAGGCCAGGCCCAGGGCCACCCAGGATTCCAATGGCCAAAAAAGGATAGCCACTTCTACCCACCCCGCCCTTGCCCACCTCGCTCTGCAGCCAATAGAGGAGCTGGGCTTAAAATGCTCTCAGGGGTGGGCCTTTGTGCATCCGGTTCTGTCATCTTACAAGGGGGGAAACTGAGACCCAAAGGGATGCCAGACTGGTTCCTTTGCCCAGAGGCCATATCCGGGGGCATTTTCGTTTCTATGGACTGCTCTCTGCACTCTCAGCAGCCAGTGCCATGTTTGGGACTTAATCCCTGCCCGAGTACAACAAAAAAAAGAACTGAAATTTATTGAACATCTACACATCCTACTGTGCACACTGGAAATACCATGGTGGGGATCAAGATACAAGTCGTGCCTGTGGGGACCTCTCGAGGGAGAAATCAGAGACTGGTAATGCTGATCTGCTCTAGCATTTTCTGAGTGCTCTTCTAAGTCTTCAACGCATAAATCTAAAAGGGAGCCATAATCACTATTTCCATTTCACAGATGAGGAAACTGAGGTACAGAGAGGGTAAGTAATTTGCCCAAGATCCTATAATTCATAAGTGGGATTTTGATTCAGAAAGTCTGCTTCCAGAGCCCAAGATCTTTACATTTCAATACATGAGAGATGAAAAACTATGATCAGTGATACGTCGAGTACAGGAGGAAGCTGGGAGAACTTGACCCAGACTGAGAGCCAATCAGCCAAGCTAAAGCTGGAGGAAGACAAGAAGCGGGGCAGATGCAGTGTAGGCTCCAGGGATGCTCAAGGCACCCTTGCTCAGCTGAAGGTGTGACTTCTGGGATGCAGAAATTTATCCATCTTCCCAGCCAGACTCCTGCAAATTCTCCAGTAAGAGATATAAGGAATAATAAAGTCTAATTAATTGTTTACACCTTGGTGAGGTTGAGGACCTGGGTACCAGACCCAGCTCTCCAGTCAATGAGCCTGTGTGATCTTGGACAAGTCCCTTTCCCTCTGTCTGGAACAGCAGACTCTAGTTAACAGAGACTTGAGGAGCTAGAAGATGGTTAGGAAGGTATATACTAAACCAGAAATGCTACTAACAGAGCGGGAATGGAAACTATGAGCTTCTTTCTTGCAGGTGAAGTTGGGAACTGGTTAGATGAGGCCTCAAGGGGCTGAGACAAAGAAGAAGCAAACCATGAAGGACCGGAAAATTCTGGGCCAGAAATCCCCTGTGCAAGTCATCTTTTGCAAGATACATGATCCCGAGTACGTAGCACAGGGCCCGGCCTAGAGGAGGCATCAGAAAAATATTTCTCAAGTGAGAAAATAAATCAGTGGCGTCTCAAGAGACAACTCTAGGGCGAGGATTGGGTCAGATCTGGCCCCAGCTCCGGAAGGTCCTCTGAAGATTCACTAGGTCTCTCACCATCACTACTACTATTTCATGTGTTTATAAGTTCTGGCCACAGCAATAAGGCAGGAAAAACAAATAAGGCTACTAACCTTTGAGGAAAAGGAGACAAAAATATGTCCCTTTTTTGCAAACAATATGAGTGCCTGTCTAGAAATTCAGGAGAACTAAGTAAAATACTGTTAGAACTAATAAAATAATTCAGCAAAGGGCATGGTTGTAAAATAAACACCAAAAGTACAAATATACAAAGTCAATAGTTCTTTTTCAATAGCCAAAAGCCAGCTAGAAAATATAATGGGGAAAATATTCCATTCATAACAGCAACAAAAATATGAAATTTCTAAGAACAAACTTAGTAAGAAATATGCCAGGTTTATGCAATAAAAATTATAAAGGTTTATTATGAGACATTTAAAAAACTCAACCAAATGGGAAGATACGGCATGGTTTTAGATGGATAAAGTTAATATTTTAAAGATGGTAGTTATTCACAAATAAACACATTTAACACAATTCCAAGAAAAACCCCAAGAGAGGTTTTTTTTTAATGAAATTATTAAGATGGGCATAAAGTTCATCTGACAGATTAAATAGCCAGAACATTTTTTATAAGTGGAGGAGGGAGACACACAGTATAAAGATAATAACTGTCATAAAATAGTATTTTACTAGCCTAAAAATATACAAACATAGCAATGAAACATATTTGAATGGCCTAAAATAGACCCTGGTCTATCATATAATAGTGGAGGAAAAGATATTTAATAAATGATCAACTACTGTGGGGAAAATAAAGCTATACCCATACCTACTTCCACGAAGATTAATTCCAGATGGTTTAAAATTTTGACTACAAATGAAATTATAAAATGGAATATTAGTGAATACCTCTCTGGTCCTAGAATGGGAAAGAAATGTCTAAGTACAAAAGTAAAGAATCATACATTTTACATATGGTAGTGTTAGTGGCTCAGTCGTGTCTGACTCTTTGTGACCCCATGGACTGTAGCCTGCTAGGCTCCTCTGTCCATGGAATTCTCCAGGTAAGAATACTGGAGTAGGTTGCTATCCCCTTCTCCAGAGGATCTTCCCGACCCAGGCATCAAACCCCAGCCCACCGCAGTGCAGGCAGATTCTTTACCTCGGCCACCAGGGAAGCCCCTACTTATGATAGAGCTCTCTCCAAATTAGGGCTTTCCTGAAGGCTCAGATTCTGACATACTCTAAGTTACTAATAAACGTCCGTTATTGTTGATTCAAAAAAAATAGGCAACACTCTCATTTGTGAAAATCATCATGAATACTCTCAACAGGCAAATAATAAACTCAAAAATAATTTGTAAGATAGATGAAGCCTTAATAAACCTTCATATATAAACACAAATGATGTTTACAAATAAAAAAGACAACATCCTAACCCCTAAAATAAACAAACTCATAAATGGTGAAATGCAAATAGAAAGCAAATGTAAGAAAATTATTCATAGATGATCAGTGCAGTGTATTGGAAGCAATAATGAATTATCTTTTACAAACATCCTCTTCTAATACTAGCAGTGGCATAGATTGGTTCAGTCTTTCCACAAGGCAATTGTTAATAAAATAACAGCTAAACACTATATGGCACTTAGGTACAAGCATATTTTAAATTATTCATATATATGTAGCATGCATGTATATATATGTATATACATGTGTGTATATATATATAATATATATATATACATATATAGCTTAATCTACAGAGCTAAAGGGCTATGAAGCTAATGGATTCGCTAAAACTATGTGCTTTGGAGTCAGACAGCAGAGGATTCAAATTTTGTCCCTGATACTTATCAGAGATAGGCTAGTTACTTAGATATTTTGGCCCTTAGTTTTCTCATCTGTAAAATGGGGGTAATAACATCCACCCTGCAAAGTATGTCAGGTTCTTGGCCAGTCCTGGACGCATAGGCTGTTTAAAATGCAATTAGTGCCTATCGCTGGGCAGGGCCAGATCAGGAAGCCTGCTATCTTCTTGATACTTTCTAGACTTTTCCACATTTTCCTTAAAGAGTATGTCCTACTTCAGTCACTGGAGAAAGGGAAAGGGGAGGCTGGGGTCTGAGGCCCAAGACTCCTATAAGGAGTCACTCGGATCACTAAGCATGGCCCCTCTTGCCCACCTATCCTCCCCAGATGCCCAAGGGCTCACAGTAATCCTGAGTAATTCACTGCAAACCAAGCAGGCCAGAGGAGGGAAGGGGCAGCCGGCTGCCAGGGAGAAAGGGGCCAGATGCCTCATCACCCAGCACAGGCATAGTCAGAGCCCCGCCCACCTCGGGCCCAGAGCTTCTCACCTGACCGGGGCCCTGCATCCCATCTGATCTCACCTGGCCCAGAATCAGCATCACCACAGCCACAGCTCCAGGCCTCCCCGCTGGCCACCCTTCAACTTGATGGCCATGGACTTGATGGCCACGGACCCGGCTTCCGCAACTGCCTAAGTGACCTTTGCAAAACGATACATCTGATCGTGTCCTGCCTGCTGCAAACCTCACACCTTCCCACTGCTCTTTGTATGAAGTCTAAAAGTCTTAGCACACCCAGCAGGCCTGCTGCCCTCCCCAACCTCCTCCCACCCCTTGGCCTGGTGGCCTGCTGCCCTTCAGACTTGATTCAACCTTCCCACCCTCCAGGAAGGCAGGCCTTACCTCACAGACCAGATCAATTGCCATTCTGTGGGGTCTCTGAGCACCCAGTGCCTCTCATGTGGAGCCCTCTGCATGGTGTGTTCATCTTGCTTCCACAAGATCAGGAACCGTCCCTGTCTGTGCCCCCTTGTACACTGGGCGCCTTGCACACAGCTGACCACCGCCACAGGCCAGCACTGCTCTTAACTCAGTTATATCTCATGACAACCGGGGATGCCGGGAGGACAGCTACTATTGTTGTCCCATTTTCCAGATGAGCAAACTAAGGCATGCGAAATTCAGATAATTTGCTCAGAGTCACAGAACTAGAAGGTATTACTAACAGACCTGGGATGTGAACTTCCACCATCTGGCTCCAGAGTCCGTGCTCTTAACCACCATGCTCTCCTGCATGACAAGGGTGGTTGCTAGACACATAACTCAACACTTGGCCTCCAAGGTCAGCTAATGCCATCCACCCAGGGTTCTGGCTTCTCTGCTTCAGTCTCAAAGTCCTTGATCTTGACTCTGTGGGAACTGACAAACCCTCTTCTTGATGGGTTTGAACGTGGAACGTATGGGTATGTGGTACATGAGGAAAGCCTTGGCTCTGGAGGAGGCAGAAGGGACTGAAGCCTGGCTCTGGCCTGAACCATCTGTAGAGCCCTGATAAGTGTCTTCCAGCCAGAAAACCCAAGGACCTGAAATTCAGTCCTGCCACTGCTGGTCACTGCAAGTGACCCCAGCAAGTCACGGGCCCTTTGGGTCTCTGCTCCCCTGACCTCAAGAGCAATGAAGTTCCTCACTTTGCTCTGTCTCCCCTTCTTGATTCCTCAATCCACCAGTCTCTCCCATCCTTAGTCTGGCAGGGGGATCTTTAACCCACAAGGCCATAAGCTCCCAAGGGCTCAATAAATACGGTACAGGAGTGAGCCCACTGTGACCCATGCAGACGACGGGCGGGTTCCCTGCCACTGTGCAGGCCCTGCCTGTTGGGCTGATTTTTCCATCAACGGCGCACAGAAAATGCTCGACAATCGTTTGCCCACTGAAGGGAAATGAACGGATGGGTGGTCCCAGAGGTAGCTCTAGAAGCCAACACTGTTCAGAAAAGGAGGAGCCAGCACCGGGCCTGGAGGGAGCCAGCCCTACAGTCCCACCAGGTCACCACCCAGACCCAGAAAGGATCTGGTAAACAGCAAGGACCCTCTCCCCAGAATCACACCCGTTCCTGCAGATCCACAACATTCTCTTCCAATCTCAGGAATTCTGTCCCGGAAGCGCCTCTCTTTAACCCCATCCTGGCCAAACCACAGAAGAACACCAGCCCAGGGCCAAAGTCCAGCAGCCTGGGGCCTTCAGTTCAACTGAACTGCCCCGATCCACTTGGGCTCACCTCTTAGATACGCAGTCAAGCTTCCAGGAAAAGGGCGTGACTTTTCCCCTGGGCATTTTAATGGAAGTTCTACTGGGAGAAAACTCCCATTCCAGTGTATTTTCTGGAACCCACTCCCTTATTTGTTTATACAGAAGCAAGCTGGAAACCAGTCCAGGAGGCCCTGAGTCACAGGTTCCGGCTCCATATAGCTGCAGGAGGGCTCACCTGCCAGGTCTGAGCCTCCCTCACCACACTCAGAACAGCTCCTCAAAATGGCAGGAAAGGCAGCTGGTAGGTCCTCCTCCTGCCTCCCTACATCTGCTGGCAGGATGAGGGGTGGGCTGCAGGCCAGACTGGGGCCGGTGTGGACCGGGGAGAAGCTGATGGAGCATCTGCTACCACAGAAGCAGGGGGTCAAGTCTGGGAGTGGTGGGGGAGTGGGGGGAGGACCAAACAGTCCCAGAGCAGGCCAAGAAAGGCGTGTTCTTGAGCAAGCCTGGCAATCAAAACAGTGGCTAATCCTCAGCATCTTGATCTACCCAGGCCTGGGAGACCAGAAGCCTCTGCAAAGCAGAAGTTTCCCAAGGAGAATTCGGACCCTCTGCTTGACTCATGGGGGCAAGGTCCCACTGCCATTTCCTAGGCAGGGTCTTCATCTGCCTAGTTTTCCCATCTGTAAATGGGTGCAGTAACTCTACCATCTCATTAGGTCTTTGTGGAGATCAAATGAGGCTACGTGAAGTGCACGCAGAGTGTCTAGCACAGAGTAAGGGTTCAATATACAGTGCTTGGCATCATCGGTGTCTGCCTTGTTAAAACCCAGAGCACCTCCAGGCAGCTGCTGGCCCAAGGCCTCTGGGCACACTTTCCAAGAAAGGACCCCAGCCCAGCCCTGGCGGAAGTCACATACCCACAGGGGCGGAGGCGAGCGCCCCCACCGCTCCGTGCCAGGGCTCTGCACACTGGTACCCGACCGTCATACACCCAGGGCTGCCTGTGTACATCTGGCCCAGAAAGAGCTCCAGGAGTCAGAACTAGCTTATGGAGGATGCTCAGCCCTCAATCACAGCATGCGCTGGGGCCACGCGGCTAACGGTTTTCCGCAAGCTGCAAGACCTTTGTAAAGGGTTAGCAAAGGACCCTGAGCCTAGGCCAACCAAAGCCCAGGGATGCGCTTCACCTGGTTACCCCACAGCTGACAGCCAGGCAGACCCTCTGCCCTTCCCAGCCTGCCCCGCGCTCTTCTTGGCACAGTTGCTGTGCTCTCGGCTCCCCTGGCCCCCTCCTCATGTTTCTCCAGCCATCACTTGAGGCTACTCCTTATAACCTTAATATTGCTGGCCCTGTACTCATCCTGGGGCTTCTCACTCCACGCACCGCCCTGGACAGCTCCGGTCTCTCCCGGCGCCCCAGAGCTGGAGTCCCCATGGTCATCACAGCACCAGTCAGCTGGGTTTCTGGTCTCCTCTGCAGCCCAGAGGTGGCATCTCTGTGCGGGCCACCCCCTAGGGCTCCATCTCCAGCTCAGAGCTCCCCTGAGCTTCAGAATGTCCACGCATCATCTCCGCCTGGCTGGGCTACAGATTCCCAAAGGCAACATTCCTTCCTCCAGTTCCCTGGTTTGGCCACTGAGGCTAAAGAGAGAATCCCCGTCTCTCTCCTCTTGTCCATCACTGAGTCCTCTCAACCTCACCTCCACGTCGCTGAGGCACCCATTCCCTTCCTCCCGCACCCCACGCTGGCCTGTATCACCCCAGGTCTCCCTGCCTCTGGTTCCCAGCCCCCCAGCCCACCTTCCACACGGCATCCAGGGAATTTTCTCAAACATGACCTTTCCATATCCCTCCCCAGCTCAAAAAATGACCTGCTTCCCCAGGGTGTGTCCTATGACCCAGTAACACACTGAGGCTGGACCTCCAAGGCCCTCCCCTGTTTAGCAGCAGATGACCTTTCTTCCCACCCGCTTTGAGGGCCCTAGGTTCCAGACACCCTTTTCCGCCCAGCTCCTCCCCACCGGTTGCTAAACTCCTAACTCCTCGCTGTGTCTCCAGCCCAGTCCGGGGCCTGGCACGTGGGAGGCCTTCAGGGAGTGCTGGTGGCCTAGACATGGATCCTCCATGGAGACTCTGAGGTCCTCCTGCCAGGAGCCCCTAAGAAAAGAAGCTTCCCCCAATGCAGGGCCCTTAACCCCAGCATCCACCCCATGGCAGTATCTCCAGACCCCACAACATATACTCACTTTGGCTCCAGGGGGGCCAGGGAGGCCTGGATTTCCATAAGGCCCAGGAGGACCCTGAAAGGGAAAAGAGAAAAAGAGATGAGGGGAAAAGAGAAGCATCCCACTTCCTAAAGCAAGGCCTGGCACTTCCGCCCGCCCACTGGCTCTTCTCCGATAGCTGAGTCTCAGCAGTCTGGCCACGGCAGCTGCTTGCAGAAAGGCTCTCATGATGCCTGGCCCTGTGCTCAGCTCTTTCTGTACATCACCTCATTTTACCTTTTTAACCCACACGATAGGTGCTACCATGATTCCCATTTTCAAGATGAGGAAGCTGCCATCCAGAGAGTTTTACAACTTTCCCAGGTCACCCGGCTGCTAAGGGACAAACCTCAGATGTGCAGCTTCCAAGCACAAGCCCTTGAATTGGATCACCTCTGCATACTCTCTGCACCTGGCCCCACCAGCCTCTCCCACACTTGCTTCCTTCGACTCAGAGCACACTCAGCGATTGCCCTGCCCCACGCCTGGTACTTCCTACTCACATCACCTATGCCATGCTGTTCCATCATCTGGAATGCCTTTCCCATCCATCCCCTCCAGATGAATCCCAGCCCATCCTTCAAGACCTGGCTTTAATGCCACTTCCTCCAGGGAACCTTCTGGGACTCCTCCTGCTTAAGGGAAACTTTCTACCCTTCAGACTCCAACTGGACTCTGCATGAGCCTCTGGAGCTGCACGCGCAGTCACGGGAGCACTCGGCCACCTCCGAACAAGGGTGCGTCTCTTCTACGGCCACCACGGTAGTCAGAGCTCTCTCCCTTAGATTCCTACATGTTCTGAGCTTACAGAGTCCCTCGGGGACCATGAAACAGCTGGGAAGACTAAACCCAGAGAGTCAAAGGGTCTTGGCCAAGGTCACACAGCAGAGTGGTGGCCAAACAAGGGCTGGAACCCAGTTTGTTGGCTTCAAGTCCAAGGCTTATTCGTGGCACTAGATTTTCCCAGGCCATATTTGAATGTCCCTTATAACAGCTGGGGCCTTATGTCCACTTTCTCTGCAAAGGCCCTGGGCTAGCATCCTGCAGCCCAGTAATATAAACAGAATCCTAACAGTTGACTACTTTCCGAGAGTCTTTGTCCAATAGGAATAATCTGAGGCACTAAGGGTGGAGACAGGCACCTCAAGGGGTGCCCCCTACCACAACAGCCTCCAGACACACTGCCCTCCTCTGTGGCCCCTCTTGACTCATCTGGCTATGTATGAATTCGCTTCCTTCCTCTCGCTTCAAGGCCAACTTCCCAGCTGCAGCCCATCACACTCCGCCCGAGGCACCTCCCTCTTCCTTCATGCCTGAGCTGGGACCCTCCCCTTCTCCATCCATGTCAAGGAGGAACCGAGTTCAGAAGCTCACTCAGCCTAGGGGATTTATAACGGTGTCATGGGTAACCTCCAAAATAATCAGCCCTCCAGCCCCTTCCTGATATTTCACCAAAGGCTGTATCCTGTCAACTAGATGCAACCTGGTCCCAGCTCTGAGTCTCCCCTCTCCCCAGACTCAGTCTCCCCATCAATTTCATGAATTATGGGAAACTCATGGTCTCTAAGGAATCTGGAAGACCTCAGAGCTTCACCCCAGTCTGGGCTCCTGGGTTCTAAGCTCAAAGCTCAGCCCCAATTGGGAAAAGGTTAGATGAAGGATGTTTGAGGAGGGGACCCTCACATCCAGTACCCCAGAGCGAGATGAGGGGTGTGGTAGATAAGGTCAGGAATGACTACTTCTCCCCAGTCGTGCCCCCAGCTGTCCACAGATGGAGGGTTAGAGCACCCGGCTACCCCCTCAGGGAGGTGGGGGCTTCCTGCTTTCCCGCCCCCACCTTCATTCCCCTCTCCAGCCACTCACTGCCTTGCAGAGAAACGAACCGCATAGTTGACTGGGAGCCAAGCAGACCGATTCTACAAACGCTGCAGCCCAGAAAGCTGAGTGGAGGGAGGCCGAGGGATTCCCCCGGTTGGGCCAGGGGAGTCTGTGGAGGTGGAGAGGGCCAAGCCACGAAGCCTTGGGCAACCTCAGGTAAGGCCCCGACCCCTCCCCGAGCCCCAGAGCCACCACCATCTGTACAGAGGAACTGGGATTGCTTAGTCCCAGCAATGTATTATCTTTGGAATTTTACGATCTATGGAATTTCCAGTCTGGAAACAGGGTGATGGGCTCCAGGGAGCGGGGGGAGTCCTCCAAGAGCCTGAGAGGGATGTCAAGAGAGTCATTCCCTCACTTGTGGAACTTCAGAGCTAGAAGGAATCTTGGCTGAAAATGCCTTACCAAGATCCTAAGTTTGATAAATGCAGAAACTGAACCTCACAATAGGGAAAGGACTTGCCTAAGGTCACACAGCTTCCGGGGCCGGGGGGGGGGGGGGGGGGGGTGGGAAACACTCTTTTTCTCTTTTCTTTTGTATTGGGGGATAGCCAAGTAACAAACAATGTTGTGACAGGTACCAGTGGACAGTAAAAGAACTTAACCATACATGTACATGCATCCATTCTCTCACGGGAAATGTTCTTGACTCCTAGACTAGAACCCGTCAGCAACCATATGCCCAGCACATTCTGACGCAGGGGACTTTGCTAGGCATCAGGTAAGAAAGAATAGTCAATAGGACCTGTCTCTGGCCCAGAGGGGCTCAGCTAAGTAGAAGGGAAAACCAGCACAACGGGAAGTTTAAGGTCATGGGCTCTGGAGTCAGACTGTCCAGGTTCAATCTGGGCTTTGGCGTTTACTCCATGCTTGGCTTTAGTCAAAGTAACTGCATCGTTCTGTGCCTCAGTTTCCTCACCTGTAAAATGGGATAATGCTGGAACTTATTTATCAGGAAGGCTAGAAAGCTGGGAGGGGATCCTGCATATGCCACTCAGGTGACAGGGTTCAATGGTCAATGTGAGCTTTCTACCGAGGAATCCATGCAGTTAACTGCCACAGGAGCTCCAAAAAGGAGGTGATCATCAGAAAAGGAGGGAGCATTTGATCTGAGCCACGGATGGAGGAGGAGTTTGCAAAGGAGGACACGTTGGGTCAGGAGGACGGTCCTGCAGAAGCTGGGGGCTCAGAAGGTGTTTAGAGACGCAGGCAGACTGCCAGCACCTGGGATGCTAGGTCCTGGGGCCACGTCCTGGTCCCAGGCAACAAGGTCCCTTGGCCAGCAATGTCCATGTGTCCCCAGCTCTGGGCAAGCGCTCCATGGAGACTCCAAAGTCAGGAGGAAATGCCACTTCAGACAGCAGATTCCAGAGTCCTGGGCCCAGGGAGCACAGGGCCAGGTCTGGAGGGAACTAGGGCTCGAGTAATTGCATAACCAGAACCATCCGCTGGGCTCAGCGCTAAAAATATGCCCCAGGCAGCTATCTCTGCCAGGGCCTCGCCAGGCACCCAGCGTGGGAAAGGCTGATTCAGCCTGGGCATAGATGCCAGGCGCCGTGGGTCTGAGCCCCCTTGGGAAAAGGAGAGATTTCTCTTCAAGAGGACCCTCAAGAGTCCCCGTATCATATAGTTAGGAGCTGGGTTCCAGTCCTGGCTCTTCCATTTCTGAGTTATTCGGTTTTCTCATCCCTAAATGAGAGTGATCATACTGGCCCATGGGGGTCTTGGAAGGAGAGGGGATCAAGTAAGGCAGCATTAAGTGACATGCCAGCCATAACAGACCAGAGCTATTAATATTTTCCACTCCGAGGTTCGGGCTAGCTCCTATCAGCCACCAAAACCCTGCCAAGCCATCCTTCAGACTCTGGTTGAACCCCTCAGCATGGGGAGCTCGCCCCATCCCTGGCATGGCCCATCTGGTTGCCTCTGTCAGCATCCCTACCCCAGCTTGGCCCAGCAGAGATGGGAAGATGGATGCAAGGGTCATGCTCTTCCAAGTCAGCTTTTTCCCCAGCTGAACACCAAAGCCCATCAGCTGAGGGGATGTGATCTGCAGAAACCCCTACTCTACTCCAGGCTGCCAAAGGTGATACCCACAATGGACAGCTGAGACCCTGAAAGAGGTTCTCACTGTCCCATGCCTCGTCTGGACACCCAGTGACCCCTAAAAACCCCACGTCCGCTCCAATGGACAACGTGGAAAAGGGATGCCAGACAGCATGAGGACACACAGCGAAGCTGGGACTCCAGGGGCAAAGGGATACAGGACATTGAAACAACCAGAACTCAAGCACGATGTGTGATCACTTACCCGAGGACCCCGTGCGCCAGGAGGTCCAGGAAGCCCAGGCAGTCCAGGGGGACCCTGAATAAAAAGCAGGAAGATAGCATCAGTGCCTCGTGGTAGAATAGAATGGGATCAGGTAGTCATTCAACAAACTTATGCAGAGCTCTGGGCATGAAGACCCCAGAGCTGAGAAGAGAGGTCCCTTGAGGTCCTAACCTGAGGAATTCTGCTCTTTGGGGCTTTCCGGTCTTGGCAGCTGCTGTTTCTTGGTCTCTGAAGCTCTCATCTTTTATTACATAGCTAATTCAGGGCATCGCCTCCTCCAGGAAGCCTTCTTTGATCCCTCCCCCAAATTGGGCCAAGTCCCCTCTTTCCCTCTGCCTTAAAGGCCACTGTATTTTATTCGGGGAATTGTCTGCTTAGAAGCCCGCTCTCCCACTAGACCATGGTCTCCTCAAAGGAATTAATGGGATATGAGTCATCTCTCTCTCCCCAAGCCTCAGCCAAATGTTTGAGAAACTAAAACAGCAAAAGACCTCAGAGTTCAGCCAACTTCTCTGCAGAGCCTGAGCAGAGAAGGGACCTGTCCAAGGTCACACCGGCATCTCTGAGTCACACACAGAGAGTCAGTGTCACTAAAGGGTGTACGCCAAGGCTTTCAGGTTCGAATCCCAGTGCTGCCACCTACCAGCTGGGTTTGGGCAGGTTCCATAACCAGCCTGTGCCTATAAAATGGGGCAATAATACCCATCTCATCAGATTACTGCAAAGATGATATGAGATGGCAAACATATAACACGGTGCCTAGTATGCAATCGTCGCTCAAACGTCCCATCTAGTCCAGGGGTCATAGCCGGGTTCAGCCTCCATCATCACCCTCCAAGAACTTGCATCACCTCCTTCACTTGGTCTGGGCCCCACCTCCACCCTCTCCCCTCTCGTCTTCCTCCACACAGCGAGGTTCACCTTCCCAAGGCATCTCCCGGCTCAACAACACTCCCCATTTCCCCCATAAGACAGGCCTAATCCTGCCACACGGCATTCGGGCAGCACCTGTCTGTTCTCAGTTCTCTTCCTTCCCATAGGAAGCGAGGCACCCGAGCAGACTTGCAGAGCCGCAGGCTGACCTTCATGCAAATGCTGGTCTCACTATTTACTAGCTGGGGACTTGGCACAGAGCCTGCGGCCTGAGTCTCCGCGGCTGTCCTACACCACAGCTCCTGTCCTGTCTACATCAGAGGGGAAAAGGAGGATTAACCGAGTGCCTGATGTAAAGAACTGAACACAGAACTTTCAACGGAAGCCAGGCTTTCGAGGATGTGTGAGGCCTGGGGAATTCATTTGTTTCAAATAACCATCAATGAGATTCCAGGTTTCCTGCCCAGAGTTAGAATCGGTGTTGAAAACCCAGTAAGATTTGGCTGGTAATTAATCCAGATCTCACACTGGGCAGCCTCGGCTCACAGCTCTGGTCTGTGAACGCCACGTGCTTGCTCGTCCATGAAAAAAACATCAGAAGAGAGAGCCAGACAGGCAGATATGGGTACCACCGAGGCCCCTGGGTCACTGGAAAGAGCCCCAGCTGGAGGGAGGGGGGCTGCTGCGTGACCTCAGGCAAGTCCTGGGCACCTCAAGCCTCCAGGTACCTCTGGCCAAGCTGGCAGCCGGCAGCGTTCCTTCCGTCCAGAGCCCAGGGGTTGGGTAGACAGTTTCTAGTCTTCTATCTACCATTGCAGGTTTGAGAATCAAGGCCAGCCTACTCTGCTTCTCCCTGAGGAGCAGTAGAATACAGTATCAGACAGGGCCCTGGGTGCACACTGTGCACCCCCGCTTACTAGCTGTGTGGCTTTGGCCGAGTTCTTTCCAGTTTCCAAGGCTTCACTCCTTCACTGTAAAATGAGGCGGTAAGAGCACCTCGCTGACAGATAATCTATAAAAAGTGCTAATCCTGGTGCCTGGCACACAGTTCATGCCCAGAAAGTTAGTGCTGTTTCTGTTAAGCAAGCTGCTGGAAACTCCCCAACTCAAAACATCAAGCCACCACCTTCCTCAGCATCTGTTTTGGGGGAGAGCAAAAGATCTCCCTTCCTAGAAGGCCCTTCCTCGGCCCGCCTCTTCCGAATGACCCAGAATCAAAGGGAAATGCGGGGGTCTGAGGCCAAGCATTCCCGTAGGTGTCATTCTCATGACCAAGCCCTTTTCACGGGTGAGAAAGCAGAGAGAGACTCCGAGAGGTAGAGTGATTTACTCTAGGCCACACAGCTCAGAGAAGCTGGGTTTGACTTATTCTCCTATCCTGGGGAGCATCCACACAATCTTGGCCAGGTGCGTTGTGACTAGGTGTGCAAACCTGGGCCAGTCCCCTCTCTATAGGTATCTGTGAAATGAACATCCCAGAACCTCCCCGACACTGGGCATCTCCTGAATTTCTGGGTGGTGATGATTTCCTCTTCTAGGTTATTCGGCGGGAGAGAAAAGGTGAAATCATGCCCAGCTCCTAGAGAAGGGGGCCACGGCCCAGCAGAGTGAAGGCTGGGGTAGGGCTCCAGGGAGGGACAGTCTCTGCGGGGTGTAGCTCCCTGGTGGACCCTGGGAGGGCCGTCACTGCAGAGGCCTGGACACACCCTCTTGGCACGCTTCCTGCCCCAGAAACGGGGGCATCCAGCCTGGAGTCTGACCTCATCCGCAACATCTGCAGAGCAGACTTAAGTGCCAGTCAGGACCCATGGCCCGGCCTGGTGAGGTGAGTTCACAGCTGCACTCCTTGACACGGCAGCCCAGCTGCCCAGTCGCGTGCGTTCCCAGGTCCGACCCTCCCACACTCAGCGAGGCTGGATGCCCCCTGCCCCTCTCGCTTGATCCGAGACCCTGCCTGCTCCCCATGCAGTGGAAAAATGCTGCCATTTCTTTCCAAGGCCTGAAGCCTGAGCGAGTGACTCTGAGATGATTCACGAGGCCGGGGTGGGATTTTTCCACTCCACGCTGCAAACAACGGGGCCTCTGAGAGGGCCTGGAGCTGAGGGGGAGGGGCGCGGGGGCCGCAGGCCTGTCTGGGGGAGGTGGGCTCACGCAAACAGCACCATAGAAACAACAAGCAGCCGTTCTGGGCTTTCCCCAAGGGTCCCGGCCCCCGACAGCCAGGCCTCGGGGAACCCCATCCCACGGAACAAGTCCACCCTTGTGTCCAGCGACAAGAGCCCGCCTGCCAAGCTTTGCAGAAGGAAGTAAGTCCTGGCTGGCCTGGCCCCTGGCAGCAAGCAAGAGAGGTTTCGCAGGCCTGGGACCTGGGAGACCCAAGTCCAGTCCTGACCGTGCTGCTAACATCTGGGTGACCCTAAGCAATGACCTTTCATTCTCAGGGCTCTGCTCGGTGCCTGGTAGCTAGGTGGCAGGAGGCAGGGGATCTCAAAAGGCTCCTCCATCGCTATCTGAGCTCAAGATTATTCCCAAGGTTAGTCCACAGGGTCATGAGCTCTCTCCAGTCTCTGTCCTAGGGAAGAGAATACTCAGACAGGGCTTCTCAGTGAGGCCTTGAACAAATTACTTCATCTCCTTGTGCCTCCTGGCCTCAGTTTGCCCTGCTGTAAAATGGGATTACAATAGCCATATATATATATATATATATTTTTTTTTTTTTTTTCCAAGATAATGTTTATGTGTGCCGGGAATTCTCCGTTCGCTCTCCAAATCCATTCTGTGTCCTGGGAAGCCCCCATCTACAGGCTGCACCCCCAGGCTTCTGGCTGAGTCTGGTCAACGGGCGGGCCCAGCAAGAAACTGCAGAGCAGGAGAGGGTGGGTGGGGCATTTCTCTCCCTTCTCCCTCCTTGCTGTATTTGGCTCCAGCTCCTGTCGGAGACCCCGGCTCACATTTTAACGCCCTGGCTCGTGGTAACACCTTCCCCTCCTCTTGCACCTTCAGGTGGGACCCCATGCGCCTCTCCAGCGCCTGTTGATTCCCTTGCCGGTGCCCGCGCCTCTGTAAACAGTCTCTTCCTTAAACTCCCCTCGGTTACACTGTTCCCTGCCTGGGCCACAGGACACAGCGTGCCAACTGCTCCACACACAGCCTGGCACGCAGCAGGAGCTCAAAGAGGAGACGCCAAAGATGGAGCCAACACCCCTCCATTCTCCTGTGTTCTAGATGATGCCAGGACAAGGGGTAAACGACTCACGATCTAGTTCTTATTCCTAACCGCCAACAGCAGGAAGGCCCTCCTGTGCCGGAAGCTCTTGGTTCTCAGGGGGACAGTGCCCCTGCCTCAGCCATCAGCGCATCCCTAACCAGACTCTAATGTTGGAGGCAGACAACCCACCCAGCCCTGGAAAAGCAGGTGGTGCCATACCCTCTTTTTACAGAGGTAAAAACTGAGATTCAAAGAGGTCAAGTGACTTGCCAAAGGTCACACAGCACCTAGCACCCAGAAGGCACTCATTCAACATCTGTTGAAAGAAGGAAAAGATGGCTGGATAAGGCAACGGTTCAAACTCAGGTCATTCCAAATCCAAATTCTATGTGCTTTTGCACTCCATGCGCCCTTCTTACCCCACCGGCAACAGAGATCTGTGTAACTTCAAAGAGCCTGGCCTGCGTGTCAGGACGACCTGTTTTTCGTAAGGATCAAATTCCTTCATTCATCTTCTAGATAGTCATGGAGTATCTGCTGCAGGCCAGGCGCTCAGCCGGGTCTCCCCGAGGTGACGCTTGGAAAAAGTGCAAGGGCGTGCAAATGCCAGCGGCCTGAGCGTGAATAAATAAGGCCTTGACTCGCCTCCTCCTGGGCGTGGGGCTTCTGTGCGGCTTCTGTGCAGCCTCTGTGAACCGCAGCCTCCCCGCCCCTACTCACCCGGGGCCAAGCTCAGCTTTTCCATGCTCCCCCCGCCCCCCCCCCCCCGCCGCTCCCGGGGCTCCCACAGAGTTCCCTCTCGAAGTGGCTACAACTCCTGGCCAGCCTGGGCCAGAGCTGTGTCTCAGTCTCTGCCAGTCTCTCCCGTGCCCCTTGAGATCCACGCGGAACAGGTCAGATACAGCCTTGAAAACCCTCTCTGGGGCTTTCCTAGTGGCTCAGTGGTAAAGAATCCTGCCTGCCGATGCAAGAGACACAGGTTTGATCCCTGGCCCAGGAAGATCCCACATATAGTGGAGCAACTAAGCCCGTGTCCCACAACTACTGAGCCTGTGCTCTAGAGCCCGAGAGCCACAACTACTAAAGCCCGTGTACCCGAGCCCAAGCTCCGCAACAAGAGAAGCCACTGCAATAAGCCCCCAGGCACAACTAGAGAAAAGCCCGTGCAGCACTGAAGACCCAGCGCAGCCAAAAATAAATAACAAATAAAAATTATTTTTTTTAGAAAAGGAAAGAAAACCTTCTCAGGCTCTGAAAGGACCTGCAGTGAATTCTAAGAAAGGAATTCTCCCAAAGCCGGTCACAGAGGAGAGACAGCCTCAGGGAGCGGAAAGAAGTTCCCTATATCACCCAACAAATCTAGAACTCCCAGGTGGCCCTGGAGAGCCCTCAACTCGCTTCCTCACAGGAGGTGGGAGCTATTATCCTCTTACATTCTGCAGAAACTGAAGCCTAGTGTGGGTCAGGGCTGCAGAGCTAGTAAGGAGTGGAACCAGGATTTAAACCCAGACTGGTGCGTACCCAGACTGTAGACAATTAAATCTCATGCCCGGGCACTGCAGCTTCCGCTCTGCTGGGGTTACATCCCGAATACATATGAGGGTTCTGGGTGGGGACAAGGGAGAACAGAAGGAACACTTGTCAGAATCAGTTCTGTCTCTGTTGCTCAAAGACGCCACTTCGATTAATAATTTCTGCTATCCGGTGAAATATAAATGATCAGCTTGCCACAGCAGACTGGACAAAGCTTCTAGAAGTTTCTTGGTTCCTACTGGAGTAAGATTAGTTTCCGAGCTGGGGGGCGGGCAGGATGAGGGGATTGCACAGGACGTCAGGCAGGATGGCACCCAGACAGAATGATGTCTTCCCTCTTGCCCTCATCTGTTCTGGGCTGGAGGAGCAGGAAGAGCCATGGTCCCCGCAGAAATTGCATCCCAATTCCTCCTGCAAGATCATTCCGGGTGCCCTTGGCCAAGGCTTTTGTCTCCCCAGCCCTAGTCCTCTCCTTCATAGAGCAGGGGTCAGGGCACACATCCTACCCTCTAGACCAGTTTCTACAAGGTCCTAAAGGAAGATGCTCCATGTTTGGAAATTACTCGTGAATGTGCCAGGTATAGAAACAGAAGATGTTCTAGACACTGAACACTTCACTTGAGATCAAGGACAAGGCCTGCCTCTCTCAAGCCCCCGGCCTCTAAGCCCTGAGTCCTAGCGTCTCAGAGAGGACACTTAGGGGGTGGATTGGAACGTGCTGATCTTGGGGTCTGGAGCTGCGGCGTAAACTTCAGCTCAGCCTCCGACATGCTGTGTGGCTTTGGAGTGAATCCTGGCCCTTTCTGGACCCAGTCTCTAGGCTCCCCACCTGCACAATGGCGAGGGTGAATTGAATGATCCCTAAGCACCCATCCACTGAATAGGTCAACTCCAGCACCTTCTTTGATCAGGGTGGGAGGAGTTCAAGACCAGTTCGGGCAGGAGGCCTCACCTCCTGCTGACCCGCATCATTAAACTCCAGGAGGAAAGTCCGCAGCTCAGGCAGCCAAGCAGCCCCAAGGCAGAGTCTACACCCTGGGAACCTGCTCCTGCTCCAGCTCTACAGGCTCAGCCATGGTCTCTCTTGCTCTGCATCACACACAGCCCTGGGGGACAGGGCTGGCCCCCTCCACTGGGCGGCGTGGAGACCCTACACTTCACCCTCCTCTGTCAGAGGGGGACAATGCACCCCCTTTCAACCTCGCAGCCAGCCCCTGTGAGGGAAGCTGAGCTGTCCCAGGCCAAAGGTACCTGGTGCCTGAGCAGGACCGGGTAGCCTGGAGGGGGAGAAGCCTGCTTCCCTCGGCTCCCCGCTCCCTACCCTGCCAATTTCAGAATGCGGGACCTGAGCAGAATGTTGACATAATTGCAAAGCAATGCATACAATTTCCATAAGTTCTACAATATGGTTATAATAAAAACGGGCTCTCAGTCCCCTTGGAGACAGACTGAATAAATATTATTCCTCATGATTATTAAAACTCATTAAGTGTGTTTGTAAGGCCTGGGAATTCCCAGCATCTGCCAGTGCCTCCACATTGCGGGGAGCCTAACCCCAAGCCCGGGGCCTGGCGGGAGACTCGGCCCCGGGAAGGAGGAACCCACACGGTGGTCACCTCCAAGGCAGGAGAACAGAGTGGAGGCCAAGCTTTCTGGAAATGCCATCTCATCAATTCCCCCGCCCCCCCCCGCCCCCCCCCCCCGCCCCGGAGGAATTGGCCTCCAGCTGCAGAAAGGTCGTTGCCCCTGGAGACAGTCCCAGGAACCCTGGAGGCATCAACCCCAAGACGTCTCCTGCACGTGGAATGTTCTTTCTTTCTTCCTTGATTGTTCACGCTCACCCTGACCCTTTTTACCCCAAACTCCTCTACCAGGGCCCACAAATCAAATGGCTACAGGAGCCGGGCAGGTAAAAGAAACAAGATGAAAGGACTGGGTTGGAAGACCAATCAAGAGCTGTGTGGATGAGCACAGACAGGAGCGGGCTGCAACCTGGCCACAACCCACGGGCCACTGCCTCTCTCCCTCTTCCAAGAAAAGCTGGTCACCCCGTCTTTTATAAGAAATCTCTCACATTCAAAAAATATTAATCACTTATTAAATATTTTTTAAACAATGTTGCATGTGCCAAACAAAACATATTCAGGACTACTCATGGACAACCTTCGCCTGAAACTTGTGGACAAGCCAGGGGACGGGAGGAGCTCTGGTCCAGGAGTCAGAGAGGTGGCCTTTGGGGACTGCAGGACCAGGGGCCAGTCAGTTCGTGGTTTTCCTTCAGCCACTCAACCTTTATGGTTATGTTAGCGCACAGTCACCTGGGGCTTGGGCCAACCAAAGCCCAGAGGTGCTCTTACCTGGAGGGGGCCACCAGACCCAAGTTCATCCCAGGGGACCACAGATCTGAGGCAGGATGTGCAATTCATGAATATGGGAGAGACGGAGGCATGGGGGGGGGGCTGGGTTCAGGTCAAGGCTCTGCCCGTAACCAGCTCTTCGCTCTAGTTTCTCCTCCTCTGCCCTGATCAAGAGCAACCGCCCCACCGCCCCTATCAGTCACTCAAGCTCCAAGCAGCACGCACACCCACCCAGTCTTACCGGCAAACCACAGTCTCCCTTGGGTCCCGGAGGTCCGATCAGCAGCAGGAAAGGTGTGGGTCCCACCAGGTGGAAGAACGAATAGCCAGTACTCATGGGCTGGGGGCTGGAGGACAGGAATCGCGCTGGGGCCGGGGAGCTCTGCTGCCTGGCCCGGGGCTTCCTGGGGCTGGACTCCCTTGTCGGATCGTTCAGCGGGACATCTCGGGCTGCCTTCCCGGATCTGAGCGGGACGGGCTTCCGGGGTCTGGCTTTCTTTGTGGCTTCTGATCCAGTGGGTTTCTTGCTTCCAGTGGAGGCTGAACCAGGAGCGAGGGTGGGAGGCATCGCTGTGGCCAGTGGCCGAGCGGTCCTGGGAGGGCTAGGACTGGGGACAGGTGATGAGGGTGGGACTGTGGGTGGGGGAGGTCTGTGTGTGCTGGTGCGGGCAGGAGCCGGCTCACTGGCACGACTACTCATCTTGGCCTCAGCCTGGACCACTGGGGGCAAAGGCTTTTGAGAGGAGCCAGCAGCTGGAGGTAGGGGCCGGGCACTGGGTGGCGGGAGTCTGGGCATGCCGGAGTTCCTCTGGATCGGCTTCGCTGTGGAATGGGAGACTTTGGCAGAAATGGGCTGGGAAGTAGGTGGCACCAGCTTCTTGGTGGGTGGGGCTGGCTTTGTGAAGGCAGGCAGAGCTGTCTTCTGGGTGGGGCGGGGGCTTCTGACCGGGGTAATTGAAGGAGAAAGGGCTGATGAGAAAGGTGTGGCAGGGTGACTCTTGGGGGTCTTGGTGGCTGTGTTCTTCTGCAATGGCTGGACAGATCTGGGGGAGCTGGTGGGAGGGACCGGGGACACGGGAGGAGGCCCTTCACTGGCTGATAGCTTGGCGGAGGGCAGGGGGGTCCAGGCTGGATGGGATGGGATGGGCTGCGGCGGGCCTGTGGTGCTAGTCCTCGTGGGCTTGATGGGCACGGTCACCCCAGGCCCCCTGCCTGCCGGCCGTGACCCCAGGGCTGGCATGGCAGTGGTCAGGTTCTCCAGGCCCAGCCGGGCGGGGTCGCTCTGGAAGGTGAGGGGTGTGCCAGAGTCTCGGGGGAAGAAGGGTCCCAGCTGAGGCCGGTAGGTGTCAGCCTGTCCACACTGCTTTCTCAGGTGGGTACAGTAATTATGAGCGACCTGCGCCACGGGGTAGATACTGAACTGGCACAGGGCCCCCTCGAACTGGACCGCCTGTGGGCTCATCTTCCCAAAGAGGAACAAGCCGTCAGGGTCGAGCGCTGGGTCCCTGTGGAAAGGCAGCGAGATGGGCACCCGGCGCTGCCCGCAGGCCGTCACCAGGGTGACCGCGCGGCCGCGGAGCTCCAGGGCCAGGTGGTGCCAGCGCCCGTCGTGGACGTCGAGGTCGAAGGCCACGGAGCGCCGGGGCCCCAGGTGGACCACAGTCTTGCCGGGGAGGAACTGCAGGCCCAGCTGCAGCTTGCGCTTCCGGCTGCGGACGGCGAAGAGGAAGGCATGGTTCACCCGATGGGAGCAGAGGCTGAGCACCAGCGCCAGCTCCGTGCCCAGGGCGGCAGGGATGATGGCGGCCGTGGGAGCCTGGAGCCGGGCCCGCTGCGTGAAGATGAAGCCCGTCTGGAACGGGATGACCCCCGGGGGCGGGGGGCTCCGGCCGCCCGCCGCCTTCGTCCAGCTGAGGCCCAGCCGCTGGAGGACGTCCACATCTGGAGAGGGAGGGCAGGACGGGACAGAGGGCACGGTCAGGGCCTGCTTCCGGCCACAGCGACAGTGAGGACAGCCCACCCACTGCTGCCTGCTGCCCCACGGCTGACTGACAGGGCAGAGCTGGAACCAGCCCCTTGCTGGGCCGTGTGATCTGTGTGTATACAGACCGTCCTTCACTCCCAATGCAGTTACAGCCCCATACGGCAAATGTCAGCTGAAAACATCCTAAGTCAAAGATGCACTTAATACACCTAACCTAGTGAGCATCACAGCTTAGCCTAGCCTACCTTAAACTCAGAACACTTATCGTTAGGCTAAATCAGCTCACACGAAGCCTGAAAGTGAAAGTTGCCCAGTCGTGTCCAACTCTTTGTGACCCCATGGACTATACAGTCCGTGGAATTCTCCAGGCCAGAATACTGGAGTGGATAGCCTTTCCCTTCTCCAGGGGATCTTCCCAACCCAGGGATCGAACCCAGGTCTCTGGCATTGCGGGCGGATTCTCTACCAGCTGAGCCACAAGGGAAGTCCAAGAATACTGGAGTGGGTAACTTATCCCTTCTCCAGCGATCTTCCCGATCCAGGAATTGAACCAGGGTCTCCTGCATTGCAGGCGGATTCTCTACCAACTGAGCTATCAGGGAAGCCTCCATACAAAGCCTATTTTACAACAAAGTGCTGAATATCTCATATTGAATGCTATACTAAAATCGCCGACTCGATGGACATGAGTTTGAGTAAATTCCAGGAGTTGGTGATAGACAGGGAGGCCTGGCGTGCTGCGATTCATGGGGTCGCAAAGAGTCGGACACAATGGAGTGACTGAACTGAACTGAACTGATACTAAAAACAGGGCTTCTCTGGTAGCTCAGATGGTAAAGAATCCGCCTGCAATGCAGAAGACCCAGGTTTGACCCCTGGGTCAGGAAGATCCCCTGGAGATGGGAAAGGCAACCCACTCTAGCATTCTTGCCTGGAGAATTCCTTGGACAGAAGAGCCTGGTGGGCTATAGTCCATGTGGTCGCAAAGAGTCAGACACGACTGAGCACCTGTCTCACACACACATACTAAAACCGAGAAACAATGATTGTGCTGGTTCAGATGGTTTGAGTGTGTGGGTTGTCTCCCTTTGTGATCCCACGGTCAGCTGGGAGCTGTGGCTGCTGCTGCCCAGTGTCACAGAGACAATCGTACTGCATATCGCTAGCCCAGGAGAAGATCAAAAAGATCAAAATCAAACACTCCAAGTACAGTTTCACTTTTTGCACCGTCATTAAGTGGAAAAATCATAAATCGAACCATTGTCAAGTTAAGGACCGTCTGTAAGTGGCTAAAAACACAGACGCTGAAGCCAAGCTTCCTGAGTTCAAATCCCAGCTCTACCACTCATTAGGGTTGTGATGTCAGTGCCTCAGTTTTCCCATCTTTTAAATGGGATAATAGGAGTACCAAAACTCAGAAGGACGTGGTGAAGATTAAATGAGCTAATGCCCCTGGGGGGGGTGGGGAAGTGGCCTGGCACAAAATAAGCACGTTTGAAGGATAGCTATTAATATGAAAAATAATGATAATCACCAAATGCTAGAGCTAAGAGTATTAGAGACTGCCCAATGTGGCGTTTCCCCCTTTCTCTGCCTGAAAAGCCATCTCCTCCAGGAAGCAGTCCCATAAGTGAGGGACCAACAGGAATGTTGGTGTCACCAGAGCTTGGTAAGGATGTCCAGGGGACTGGACTAGTTTGACCATCTTCAGGAACCCTAGTCTGCTAGAGCAGACTACTGGGGGAGCCACTGTCTACACGGAAGGCAGAGGACATTTCCAGTGACCCCCCCTCTTCCCTGTGTGGCTTTGGAGAGAGCAGAGGAAGTAATCAAGGCATTCTTGTAACCTCTGTCCTCTGGCAAAGTGTTTGGACATCTGACCGTGGTCTGGCCAGGTCACATCCGCCTGGTAATTACACTGGCAAGAGTTTGCCAGAGCAAAAGGAGGGTTTCCAGGGTGTTTATGGAAAGGTTTCCTGACCTTGCCTCTCGTCGGGTCATTCGACCTCCTTCAGTCAGCTGAGCTGCCAGCGCCTGCAGAAGCCTGCTCGGGAGCCCCATCTCAGCAGGAACGAACAGGCTCCATCTGGAACTGGGCTCTGGGAAGGGTCCAAAGGCCCCCTCCCCTGAGCTCCGCATCCTGACCCCTGAATGTGGAAAGCTCTCTCCCTCATCACCTAGAGTAAGGGGTGTGTGCTGGGCTGAATGCAGCCGGCTCGCAGACCCTAGGCTGACTGCTGTGAGATAGATGGACAGAGAGACAAATGGGCTGGGAGAACCTCAGAACCTGGGCACTGGCAACATTGAAGCATAATGGCTCCATGGCAGGCTCTGCAAACAGAAGGCTGGACTTTAGAGCCGGACAAGACCACCTGCAGGTCTGGACTCTGAGCCTCCATTCCCCCCACTATAAGATGAGGCTACGAAGAGTGCTGACGTCACCAGGGCCCCGGGAGATGATAAGGCGGTCTTCCTCTCGATCCTCACCCACACCTGCACTCTGTGCCTCTGATCACGTTTCTTCCTGCACTCCCCCCACCTCCCATTGCCAGGCCAGTTTCCCTGCCTGTGAGACAAGGGAAACCCGACCTGGAGGTGGCCGCAGAGTCCTAAGAACATTCTAAAAACTGTAGCTGCAGGCTGCTGTTTCAGGTTGTGGCTTGAAGGCTCTTATTCCTCTCTAGGACCCAAGGGCCTTCGCTTCACTTCAAACTCCTCCTTTCTCCCACCTCTGTCTGTCCCCAGGTCCTAAGCTAAAATAAGCCACCATTTAAGGATTCTCTGAGTAGCAGCATCTTTTATACACTTAATCACGGAAAGCCGCTTACTACCATAAAACGCTTCTCACTATAAACAGCTTAAAAGGGAGGAGCTCCTTTTTAAAACCACCTCTCCTCTCTCCGCATCCCACCTCACCAGGGATCGAAAGGCTCCCAGCCCTGCAGACCTCACTCTGCACCCTACCACTTACAGCCCCTTGCGCTTGCCCCAAGAAGATGACAACCAGCCAGGCCAGGGGGCACCGAGGAGGTTCCCCTTATCACCCTCTCCAGGTGGGCTTTAAAGCTGAAACCATGCAGTCTCCAGGCCTCCCCCGCACACTCGCTGTAGTTCAGGGGCCAAGTCCTCCCAACTCAGCTACCTGGAGCTGGCAGAGCTGGTCACCGCTGAGCCTCCAGGGGTCTCTGACCACTGCGGACTCCATGGAGATACAGAAGGGCCACTCTTGCCCCAGCTTTACAGGTGAATATATAATCAACAATAAGAAGAAGAACTGATGTTTATTGAGTATTTACTATGTACCAAGTGCTTTACAAGCATTAACTCTTGACTCTCTCCATCATCTATGAAGCAGGTACTGTCTGTCATCCCCACTCTTTTGGAGAAGAGGGTGAGAAAGCTGAGCTATATATAGTGTTGGGTTGGCCAAAGGTTCCTTTGGGTGCCCCCATAACGAACGAACTTTTTGGCCAACTCAATAACTTGCCCAGGGTCACACAGCTTATAATCAGAGCTGGGCTTGAAACTCAGGCTGCTTGGCCCCAGGTCCTTTCTTCATCACTATGCCTTCCTGCACTGGAGCCCCTTGACTGCTTGGAAGGCAGGCTAGAGACGTGAGCAGGATCCCATCATGGGAGAGGAGCTGGGGGACCAGGGAATGAATTCAGCCCAACGCCGAGATGGAGGGACCCGGCCAGCTGGCCGCAGCAAGATCCCTTTATTACATAAACCTGGCTTCATGCTGCCCCAGCCTCTCCGCCCCCAACCCCCCCCTCCCAGTGCCTGACTCAGGACTCTGGACAGCTGTTCACCTACTTTGTGGGGGAAACTGCAAGCTTGGAAAATATGACATTTGCACAAAATGTTGCTGGGCGGCAGAAGTCTCTTCCGGGCACAGCCCTCCCCTCCCAGGGGCCCAATCCCTGCCCAGCAGCCAGGTCAGGCCACAGGGGCTCTGGGAGTGCCCGGTGCCTGTCCCGGCACACGGGCCGGGCGTGCAGGAGGGGGAGGGGCTGCTATTTTAAGAGGCATTGTGGCTGCTTGACAAACAGATGTGGGAGACGTTTCAGTTTCCATGCACAGCTATGTGGCCAGCCCCCTCCGCCCCCCCACCCGCCACCTGGGGCCCCCTGGACAGATCCTCAGGGATAGCAGGGAAAAGCAGCATCTCACGGGAAGGGAAGTGCGGATCACACAAGTGGGCAAGGATGCTGGAGGCCTTCGTGCCTCTTGTCAGCCCTTCTTGGGGTACCCATCAGACAAAGGGGGGCAACTGAGGCTTACTGACCTAGTGTAACTTACTCACATTCTGCCCTGGAGAGGAACAAAAGCATCGCCTCTCTACATTTCTGCACTGAGCGCTTCCTCCCTTCACAAAACATCAAATGGGATGCTTTCAAGGCTGGAGAGAATTTGTTAATGATTGGCTCCATTCTACCGATGAGAAAATCGAGGTACTGAGTTCCCCGTTAGGAGCACCGATGTCTCCTACCCCTGCATTCCCAGATCCCTTCCGTCCTGCTTTGTCTCCCCCTGGACAAAGAGAAGAGACAGTTACCTTCAGGAGCTCCTTGGGTGGAGGCCAGGTGACAGGCGAGCGAGACTAAGATCCAGGTGAAGAGAAACCCCCTAGAGACCAGGAGACACAAGCAGATGCGGCATCAGCTTCCACCCCTCGCATCCAGATCCGGCCGGGGAGTTGGGAGGGGATCCTCCAGCCCCTGTCCCACCCCAGTCCTGCCCAGGGGAGGCGGGAGGTGAGGTGCAGACTCTAGGACCCCATCAGACCAGCCCACACTCCTGGGGTCCAGGCACAACCTTCTGAAAAAGGAACTGCTTACACACTACAAATACAATCTCGCTTTTTACAGATCAGTAAATCAAGGTCACAGGCAGGAAGCCCTGCCCAGGACATCAGGAGACTCAGGGTCCAGATCAAAATCTGCCACTGATGCACTGGGCAACAAAAGACCAGGCCCGGCGCCTCCCTGTCTCTGGACCTCAGTCTCCCCATCTGTATTATGGCCTCAGGACTTTGAGACCCAATAGGCAGCAGAGCCAGGGAGGAAAGGTCAGCAGGAAGACCAGAGGGGTCTGCTTAGATGACAAGTATCTTCAAAGGGCAGGAAAGAGAAGAACTCAGTCTCCAGACTCAGGGCCGGGGGTGGGAGACGACCGCTGAGCCAGGACCACTGCATGTGAAGGAAGCTGCCTACTAGCTTCATGCTCACAGAAAATGGAAGAGGGAAGAAGAGAAGAGGAGAAGGTGGGGAGTCAGCCCCCGCTCAGGTGCAAACCTGGCCCCATTGCATACCAGCTGTATGACCCTGGATGAGTCCCTCAGCCTCCCTGAGCCTGTCTCCTTCTCTGCAATTCAGCTGACGTTCCCTATCTTGCAAGCCAGGCAGGAGGATTAAATGAGCTCATGCATGTCAAGGGCTCGGACTGCTGCCAGCCACAGAAGTGCTTCTTAGACCAACCCTGCTGCCCTTGCATGCTGGGTCCCAGAAGGGTTAATGCTCTGCTCAGGGGCTCCTGCCAAGATGGGCAGAGGCAGTGATCCGATTTCACCTTCCTGTGGGAGCAGCCACTGGTGACACCCGAAGCCACTGGGGCATCTGATCCCCAGGCAGGCAAAGGGGAGGGCGGCACGTGGCCAGAGTCGGCCAGCCAGGAGGCAGGCAGAAAGAACCCCGCCAGGCGGGTGGTGAGGGCAAAGGCTGGGACACGCTGGCCCAGGATCCATTTCCAAGAGGAAGGCTAGGATGGTGTGCTTCTGGGGAATTGTGTAATCCAGGAAACCCATCTGCCAGAGTGGATGTCGGGAGCCCCAGGTTCTTCCTAGCTCCCTGGGGGCTTTGGAAAACAAGCTCACGCTCTGTGATTTAATAGCAAATCCTCCTCCAATTTAATTGTAATTAGCATCAGTGGGAATCCTGACCTAGACAATGGAGAAGGCACTGGAGGTTACCTACCCATAGCCTCCCCCTTCTTCTTGCTTGTTCAGGGAGACATGAACTACAAAGGAAATTGGATACCTCTGGATAGATCTAAGTCCATCTTGGGAATCTGCCATGCCAGTGACTGGTTTAGGCCTGCATATATGACGCAAATTTGGCCAATGAGATGTCAGGAATGTCTATCAGGGCCTCGAAGAAAACATTTCAAAGGAACACAGTAAGGGCTTTCTTCTAGCCTTTGAATGTTGTTGAATGAAGACTTGCTGCTGCAGCTGTTTTGTGCACATGAAGTAACAAGCCACACGAGCCTGTGAGAATATGCCAGAACGGAAAAACGGTGGGTGTTTGATGACACTTGAGATGCCGAATTGTCCAATCCTATTATGGCTTTTCCTTTGGACCTCTTGATATAGGAGGTAATGAGTCCCTTACTGCTTAAGCCATGTTCAATTGGGAATTACATGCGGCATAAGGCAAGCTAGCTGAAACAGCACGCAGACGCTGATGGCGGTCCCTTGAAAGCCTTCGGCTTCTGGGCCTTAGCACATGCCAATTTCAAGTGCTCTGGACTCCACTCTTTTGCCTGCTCAGCTCCCACTCACGTGTTAGAGTCTAGTCATTTCACACCGTCTGCTGCATGTACCTCCCAAGGTATCCCATGTATATCTATTTTCCTGTCTCATTTTCTAACTCAAATCCCTGAAGGACAGGGCCTACGTCTGTCTTGGATTCCCAGCACCTGGCAGGCATGTAGTAAGTGTTCAGTGTATTTTTACAGAAGAAATGAGTATCATCTGGAACTACAGGACTCTGGACTTTAAAAAAAGTATCTTCCCAAAGACTTAATGCCAGTAGGCCCACCCCACCTCTGACTTTTTCCAAGGATGCTCCTGGATAACCCTTGCTCCTTCCTTCTCTTCTCCAATCTGCTGCCACTGCCGTGAGAATGCTTTTTACGTGGGACCTGTCCTCCCTGTCTCCAGCTTACCACCAGCAACAGTGAAAGGTCAGTGCCTAGCTGCCCTCAGTTGGGAGAGGGGTAGAGGCTGACCCTTCTGGCATGTCCTGCCTACTTAGAGCAAATAGTAGCCCCATCAGCTGCGACAAACCATAAGAGGCAGCTCTTTTTTATTTGACAGAAACTGAGCCTTAGGGAGGGCAGGTACTTTCTCAAGGTCACCATGGGCAGACTCTGAGGACACAGGTCTTCAGTACAATTTCCCATACCCACCAGGTAGCTACTCCAGGAAGCTGGCCAGATCTACTGGGGAAGAGCCATCTCCTACATCCTACTCTTGGTAGTTCCAAAGCACAACTGCGTATCAAAGGCTCTGAGAAGTTCTGCAATAAAGAAATCAACTGCCCTTTCTGTTGGTCAGCAGTCCCTGAAACCAGAGGACCAGAGAACTCATTTCTCCCGAGAAGACCTCCTCAGAAGACAGTGCTCCTTGCTCTGCAGTGTTCCTGCAGCCTCACTAGTTTCTGTTCCATCTCCTTTCAGTCTCCTCTTTTCCCAGCCTTTTCCAGGCACCAGCCCTCATTCCTTGAGTCTCTCCCTGTGTCGTCACATCCACCCTTCTGGATGCTCCCCAAGCTGATAAAGACAGGCCAGGTGGAGAGGGGAAGGTACAAGAACCACGCACATCCTTCTCGGTCAATTTCTCCTGCTGGAGTTATGCCAAGGTGACTACCCTGTAGAGAATAAAAGGATAAATTCAGAGGCAATATTTGTAATCCCAGGAGAAAGAAGACTCCCAGGGGAGATGGGATCGATCAGACTAGCCCCTTCAATTAAGCTTCCTAACACCATGGTTACTAACTTGAGAATTTCAGCTCTGAAAGAGCTATTTAAAAATATATTTGTCTCCCTTTCATTCACCTCAACAAATGCAACTGACCCTCTCAGACCTGGATTCCTTGTGCACTTGACCCAGAAACTTCCAAAGTATAGCAAGGGAGTATAGAGTGCGAGTGAAGTGGGCTTTCCTGGTGGCTCAGCTGGTAGAGAATCTGCCTGCAATGTGGGAGACCTGAGTTCGATCCCTGGGTTTGGAAGATCCCCTAGAGAAGGGAAGAGCTACCCACTTCAGCATTCTGGCTGGGAGAGTTCCATGGACTATATAGTCCATGGGATCGCAACAAGTTGGACACAACTATGTGACTTTCACTTCACTTCACAGAGTGGGAGAAGGTCCCCTGAGATCATTTCGAGGCCAGATTTTAGTCTCTTCCCTTTTGGAGAGATGGGCCACTGAGGCCCAGAGAGGGGAAGCAACTTGCTCAAAGCCACACAGCATGTCAGTGACCCACATCATCCGACTCCACTACTTAGCAGACCATTTTCGCTTGACTCGTCTCCCAAGAAGAAATCAAAGACTTACAGGGACTTCCTACTTGCCAGAGACCAGAGCCCTAGCCTTCACCAACAGGAACAGAGATGCAGCCTAGGGAGCCAACAGCCATCTAAGTAAGCTCCAGGCCTGGAAAGTTGGCTCCCAGAGGGAGGCCTGCCGATTCTTTTGCTCCGGTTCCAATCCTGTTTAGGCTACTGCTAATAACGTTTAGTGCCTGCGCTGGCTCAGAGCTTTGTTCTTCCAGACTTCTGTTTTCACCGCTGACTCGTGGGCCCTGGCTCAGCGAAGCCAGGGCTCCAGAATGTCGGGAAGACCAGAGCACAAGGGCCAGGGATGGCAGAAGGCGGCCGGAACGGAAGCCATGAGTTAGGGAGCCTGACCTTGGAGACAACCTGGCCACTGAGCCCTCCAAGAAGGGATCCCAGGTGTTCCTCTCTCCTGCAAAAAGCCCTCTGCCAGTACACCCAAAGTGGTTACTCCTGGACCACGAGGCTGCCAGAACCTGCAGCTGGCTTGCATGATTTCCTCCTCCGTCCTTGTTACCTGAGAACACAGGGGAGCTTCAGGGACCGATACCAGTCTGAACATCCACTGAGCGCTCAGAGCTGAGACCCGGGGCATAGAAACACAAGGCCAAGTAGACCCATGGTCTCTGGGCTTGGCTGTGCTCCCATGGAGTGAGCTGGGAAGGATGCTGGCCAGAGGACCACAGAAAAGAGAAGAGGGGTAAACCTGTCCCACCTGCCTCCATGGACTGGCCAGGCCCCATGTGCCCAGACAGCCACGCCCCAGCCTTCTTCACACCTTACACCTCTTCTATGGGAACACAGACAGGTCATCTGTCTGGACAGGATGCGGCCCAGAATTTTCCAGCTGACTCACACATCCATTCAAGATGAAGTGAATAATGATACAAACAGCAGCTGCCATTTATTGAGCACTTACTACATGCCAGGCCCTGTTCTAAAAGCCTTTTACAAGCACAGCCCCACTAATCCTCACAAAACCCTGCTTGCTGGAAATGAAGATGCCTGTTTGGGGGATGAGAAAAAGGAGAAGCGGAAAGGCAAGGTGCCCGCCCCAGCTTGCAGAACAGAGGCAGGGATTCACACGGCCTGACTGCCATGCTCTCCCTGCTCATGGGTGTGAGTTTATGTTTTGCTTCCGTTTCCACCATCAATTGAAATGGCATTTCGTGGGTCGGGCAGGTTGTGGGGTATCAAGGGGGTCCCTGAAACACAGAGAGAGAGGAAGAGAATATGCCAATAAAGTAACAGGTAGAGTGTGTTCAGAGAGGGGCAGACAGGGGGTTACATGTGGAGGGCAGGGCCCCCGCCAGTGCAACACCAGGGTTGCTGATGGCTCCACCATCAACAGCAGGGTTGCTGATGACTGAGCCTGGGGGTGGGGTGGGGGGTACAGTAGGCTTATGGAAGCATAAGGAAGGGGGAGTACTCTGAGGACAGGGAGGACAGGAAGCAAGAGAAGCCTGGGATGCTCCATAACAGTGTTGTGGAACCTGATCTGGGAGGTGCAAAGCTAGGGGGCCAGCGGGCAGAGCATCTGGGGTACTGCAGTGGCTGGGCCTCAAAGCCACGGGACTGCCCACTTGCCTAAAGCATGGGCCCCACTGTGGGGTGCTCTCCTGGCTCCGCTTCTCTACCCAACCGCTGGCATCTGCCCTGGCACAGGGTCTTCTGGAGAAAATGAGTCAGCAGGGCCCTTACTGGTGGTAGGGTATGTGTGTGGGGTATGTGTGTGTGTGTGTGTGTGAGAGCGCGCGAGCGCGTTGCGGTGGGGGGTGGGGGCGGGCGGGGGAATCTCAGCCAGCCAGCTTTTTCCAAGACATGGGAAAGAAAGGGGGAGGCATGCCCCCCTGATTCCAGCGCAGAGGGGGCAGGACCCGGTGGGGCAGGGCGGAGCTCCAACCCAGACCAGCCTCTTGGGAACAGTCCTCTGTTCCTGGGGGCAGGAAGGACAGGGAGCAAGCTCTGTGCTTCTCCAGGCCAGCGGTGAGCAGGAACCACAGTCCGTGGGGCCCGGAGGGGCTGCTCCCCGCCTGCTCACTCCCACACACACCCACACCAGTGACTCCTCCTGCACACGCTCCCTCTTTACAACTCCTACTCCACAGGCTGGGAACCAGAGATTCCCTGGCCCTCAGGGGCCCGCGGGGGCTCACATCTGTACCGTGAGGGGTTCGAATTAGTCATCTCCCCGGGCCCTTTCTGCCCTGACATGCTGGCTCTCACTTTTTCTAACACAGATGACGGGAAAGCGACAGGAACTCAGGACCACCCCCACTGCCACCCCCGCCCCTCCCCAAGCAAGGAAGCGCTGAGACACACAGACCCAAACAGCCTGACACACACGCGGCGATTTCCAGAAACAGGGGACGTGCAAAGACACACAGACACCGAGACAGAAGCAGGAGCCCTGGAAATCTGCAGTTTCCCAAGAACAGACAGAAACGGAGACTTACAGACTGGGGACCTATGGACGCCCACACGGGAACACTTCGAGACAGCCAGAAACGGAGACCCTCCTCCCCCATGCATCCAAAGAGCCCCCTCCGCCTCCCCCGCCCACCGCTCCAGGCACCACCCCCAGCCCTCAATCTCGACCCCGGGGCGGGCTCTGCAGCGACCCTCCCCAGCTCGGCCCCCGCCCCAACGCGATCCGGCCGCCGCGCCAGGCGGGGCAGGGCGGGCAGCGCTCGGCTCGCCAACCCTCGCCGGGCCGGGGGCGCTGCCCGCGTTAACCCTTGGCGGCCCGCCCTGCAGGGGCGCAGGAAGGGGCAGGAAGCTGACGTTCCGCTGGAAGCGTCCCGCGCGGCGGGGAACCCCAGCCCGCCCCGGGGCTGGAGCCGCCAGAAGCTGGGGAGGGGGCGTCCCCGAGCCCGTACTCACCCCCCTTGCGCCGCCGCCGCCGCCGCTGTGCCTCGGGCCCCCCGCGCCGATCCCGCTCCCATGGCGGGCCCCTACTTCATGCTCCCGAGCCCGGGGGGCAAGTGTGGGCGCGCCCCATGGGGCCGCCAGCCCCCCGCCCCGCCGCGCCAGGCCGGCTCAGAGCGCGCGGGCCCCGCGCCCCCAGCGCAGTCCGGCTCCCAGGGGCGCCCGAGCAAGCAGGCAGCGCGGCCGGGGCTCCGCGGGCGCCCGCGCCAGGCCCATGGTCCCAGGAGTCCCGGCGCCGCGCTCGCCCCTGCCTCGCTCTTTTCTGCTTCCACCGAAAAGGAAGAAGAAGCAGAAGGAAAAAAAAAAGATGATCAAACTTTTGGAGGCGGGCTGCTGGCGGTCCCCGGAGACAGAGCAAGGCCGGGCGAGGGCGCGCGGAGGGCGGTAGAAGCTGCCTCCCCGCCGGCCTGGGGGAGGAGAGGAAAAGGAAGGATTTGGGGGAAATGAAGGCGATTTAAAGTCTCGGCCCGCGGTGGCTCTCCACCTTCTCTCCTCCCCGCGCCGGGCCGCCCTCTGCTGCCCCCTGCTGCCCCCTGCCGGCCACAGCCGGGGACACAGCCTCCGCGCGCCCACGACGGTCCCGCGGGGGCACCCCACCCCCCCACCCCCCTCGTAAAGATGGGGAAACTGAGATTCACAGAGAGGAGAAGGTCGCCAAGACTGTACAGCAGGGTGGCCACAGTTCGGAGATTCGGGACCTCTTTGTGAGGCCGGGAGTCCCTGAGTTGGGGGCAAAGATAGAGGAGGTAAGGGGACCTACTACTGCTGAAAGGAACCCGAAGTTCCAAGGAGATCCAGGGATAAATCTGGGACCAGGGCTCGGTGTCTTGACTCCCATGAAAACAGCAACTAGTATCCCACCACACACCACACACACACACACACACACACACACACACACACACCTATTTTCGTCTCAGATTCACAGCATCCTGCAGAACGGACTTTCCTGGGCATGTAGTGGGTGGGTTTGTTTTAACATTTATGCTGGTCACCTCCCTCTCCCCAGTCTTGCCTGGTGGCTCAGACCGTAAAGCGTCTGCCTACAGTGCGGGAGATCTCTCTGTCCTCTGTACGCGGTAAGAACCGGGAGTTGAACCTACCTCCCCACCTCGGCGTGGACCAAAGTCTCACTCAGACCACCCCCACCCCCCGCCGCCGGAGCGCAGGCCTGCACACCTTGAAGAAGCCACGAACACCTGGCAAATTCGCACACTCCCAGGTCCAGTCCGAACCCTGGAATTAGAAGCCCCTCCGCCTCTACCTCCAAAGGCTTGTTCACATTCCCACACATCTCTATACTTGCTCCAAGTTCAGACACACACTCACTCACATGCAAGCGCAGCCATGCATTCCTTCTGGGCTCACACGAACCCACCCTGGGGTGTCTGGAATCGAGCGCACACCCAGACTCTGCACACGCAGATGCATGCACATCAGTGCTTACATGCGCGTAAATGCACACTAGCCTCGTCAGATCCTCCCAACGTACACACCCGCGTGCATACTTCTCATACATACCTTCACGTGCGCACACAACCAACGTAACAGCCCAAGTGCACACACACTCGCGCCTTACCCCCACCTGCACGGAGCTTTCCGCTAGTGCCCATTGCACGCGGAGGGCACACACTCACTCCTCGCACGTGTACCCCCTCCCCACCCGAGCGTATCTTTACGCACACACACACACCCGTATCCCCAGCGCTCCAGGAACCCCGGGGCACTTACTGGATCCCTAGGTGCGAGGCTGGACGGTCGGTCCTTCCTCGGGCGCCTAACGGCATTTGTATTCATGGGTCCCCGCAGCCCCGGGCGCGGGCGCGGGGGCGGGGGTGCGGGGTCCCCTTCCCTAAACTGGGCGCGGGCGCTCGGAGCGCAGCGGCACCGGGAGGGGCATGGGCGCGCTGGGCTGCGCCACCCGCCGGGTCCGCCTGCGCTCGAACTTCAGCCGCTCTGCGTCCTCGGACTCCAGCACGGGCTCCGGGCGCGGGGGGCGGTTCATAGGTGCAGGGGCCGCGGCGCCCGCCGGGCCTTTTGAAGTCTCCGCTGGGGGCGGGGAGGGGGCGCTGAAGGCAGCCTTTTAAACCGTGGCTGCACGCGGGCTCGGTCGAGCAAGGTGTCTGGTTTCAGCAACTTTAGGAAAAGTCCCAAGCCGAAGAGGGGGGTGATGGGGGGAGGAGGGAGCGGAGGGCGAGCCTAGCAAGTTAGAAAAAGCAGCAGCAAGGCTGTGCGAGGCTTCCTGCAGGGGGCAGAGCACCCGAGGCTGCCAGGACGGAGGCTCAGCTTGGTACTTCGGTACCCGCAGGCGGCTGGATGGCACGTGGACCCACCCTCGCATGGCCACGTTGAACTTGAGTTCTTAACCTCCACCTGGCCGAGCCCCAGGCCTGCAGGAACACCACCCAAATCTGCACAAACTGTACCTGTTTGTGCATTCTTCTGGGGGAGAGGGGCCACCCCTTCTCAGGTTTTCAAAAGTCCAGGCCTCTTGAAGACTGAGAACTCCTAGACCAATCATCCTTGATGTGTTTTGAGCTACCTCCTTTGCTCTGGCCTTTATTTACATTTTTTGCTATTTTGTTCATCGTGGATTTTTTTTGACGTGTATGTATGACATTTTTAAAATATTGCATTAAAATGTTATGTATCTTGGTGGGGTGTTTTTTTCTTTTTTTTAGTCACTAAGTCGTGTCCGACTCTTGCTATCCTTTTGGCACCCCCTCCCCTTAAATATAAAATTTCATTACTGAGGGTTTGGGGCGTCCCTTAGTATTTTCATTTCTTATTAATTTTTACTGGAGTGTAGTTGCTTTACATGCTGTGTTCATTTCTGTGGCACAGCAGTGCATCAGCTATATGTACACACATACCCCTCCTTTGGGGACTTTCTTTCCGCTATTTGCAGCTCACTTGCCTCCCCTGAGTCAGGTGCAGCACTGTTCTAAATGCCACCACTTATGGAAGGCCTGTTATCTCTTATTTTTCAGATGAGAAAACGGAGATTCTGAATAACTTTCAGAAGGTTAAATAACTTTCCTGAGATCACTAAGCTGTTCAGTGATGGAGGTGGGGCTGGAACCTGGGGTTGTCCGATTCCTGTCTTCGCAGCTGAGTGTGGCAATTCAAATGTTAGCCTCTAAAGGATTCCGAGCAGATCTTTGCCAACCTCTCCAGCCTCAAATTCTGCCTGAGGTGAGCACCCTCTTTCTGGTGCCTGGACCCAGGCTCTAGACAAGCTGGCCCAGTTCAAAGTCTTATCCACGCTGTCTCTTCCCAGGTTCTTCTCTGCCCCAAACCCCCTTTCTGCATGTTCACACACTCTCTGCCCTTTTAGGTGAAGCTCAAAGCTCTGCCCTGCACCCATATTTTTAAAAATCATTTTATTTATTTATTTTTGGCTATGTTCATTCTTCTTTGCCGCACAGGCTTTTTCTCCAGTTGCGGCAAGTGGGGGCTCCTCTCTAGCTGTGGTGCGGAGGCTTTGCGTTGCGATGGCGTCTCTTGTTGCTGAGCAG